>NC_135548.1:26156640-26516387 GCF_045843805.1 Urocitellus parryii | reverse complement strand
TACTGCAGCTGCCACAATTTGCCCTTGTTCACTAATGTCTCTGGCATCTAAAGCCTGTTTTACTGCAGCTGCCATGACTTGCTCTTGTTCATTAATGTCTCTACACAATTTAATATATTTGTTTAAATCTTCCTGTTTCCATGGTCTAATGATATCTCTGCACCAACGATTTGCTTGGTCATAAGCCAGTTGTTTTATTAATGGCATTGCTTGTTCTGTATTCCCAAAAACTCTGGTAGCTGTTTGAATAAGCCTATCTACAAATTCAGCATAACGTTCATTAGCTCCTTGTATTATCTTAGATAATTGACCTTGTAAACCTCCATGTCCTTGTAAAGTCTTCCATGCCTTAAGTGCATCTACAGCAATTTGTGCGTATACACCAGGATCATATGCAAGTTGTTGCTGCCGATCCTCATAAGGTCCCTTTCCTAACAACATATCTAGATTTCTCTGAGGATAACCAGCTGCTGCATTTCCTCTAGCCGTCTCGTTGCAAAATTCCTCATTAGCAACCTTCCATAACAGGTACTGTCCTCCAGTTAGCACAGCTTTACACATATTAGCCCAATCTGCTGGCGTCATGTTGAAGTTGGTAATGGATTCGATCAAGCTTACAGTGAAGGGTGCTTGAGGACCATAGGTTGTTACAGCCTCTTTTAGCTCCTTCACTGTTTTGTAAAATAAACCCTGGTGAATTCGCTGCCCTCCTACCTCAAATACAGGGCATACTTGAGATCCTGTCTCAGGATCCCAACTATCAACTGCGGGGGTTGGGAGCCTCCTAGCATATGGAGGTGGTGCTGTTGATTGGACACTTATGCCCTCTGGTGATAGAATGCTGTTAGTAACAGTCTCCTGTAGAGGTGGTGCTGTTGGTTGGAGACTTTCGCTCTCTGATAGAAAGATGTTATTAGCAGTCTCCTGTTGTAACTTTTCCCTGATGGTTTTTTCTGCTCTAAACTTCCTTCCTCTGTCTCACTAGCTCGAAAGACCTTCTCTTGTACTTGAATCTTTTCCTCTTTCTGACTAACTTGAGAGACCTCTTTTACTTGAATCAATATGTCTTCTCCTTCCTCTACCTTTGTCTGAACTGAAGGCTTTGGACTAAGCAAACCAGATACGTTCGCCCACAATGTCAATCTGCCAACTGGCAGAGTCCCTGGGTTGTACTTTTCTATTCTTTTTAAATCTTCACCATGATGGTTCCATTGTGATATATCTAACAACTCCTCCTTAAAAAGCCATGGGCTATATTTTTGTATTGTATCAACGTATGCCCTGAGTATTCTTGATTTTACTGAGATGCCTCCTTCGTCTAACAATTTACTTAACACTCTTTCGGTTTGTTTTTTACTAATTGCTGATCCCGTATTTCTACTATAATACAACCCAGCAAGATAACACCAAACCAAACCGAGACAGAATGAAATAAAGTTGGAACCACACAAAATCATTATATCATCCTTTCTATCCTCCTGACGTGTGCATCCGTCCTTTCTCCCTATCTGTTCCTCAGACGCAAATAGTTTTTCCTCAGATGTGAGCGGTTTTTCTTCAGTCTCACTCATCTCCAGGGACTGAAATGTCCATCCGTCCTTTCTCCCTATCTGTTCCTCAAACGCAAATAGTTTTTCCTCAAATGTGAGCGGTTTTTCTTCCCTCTCACTCATCTCCAGGGACAGGCAAGTTAAAACAAAAATGAAGCAAAACAAAAGAGTAAACTTAGAATGGCTACCCATCCTCTCGCCCTGCCCTCACGGGCGAGCAGTTTACTTACCCTCAGTCCCTCCCCGTGCGAGCCACCAAATGTCACAGTCTGGCTGGGCACAATTCAGGAGCCACTTGTCAAAAGAAACAAACTTTATTTTTAAAACTACAAATGCCAAACAAAACAGCTCCTCAGGAAAAACCCTCAGAGCCCAACTGCCACCATCGGCTTCCACAAGCCTCTCACCACACAAACCACACCACCTCCCACAATCCTCCTGCTCTTGAGGCCGATTGGCTGGGTTACGTGGGCGGAGCCAAAGAAGTCCCCCAATGAGCAGTTCCGTAGTCTGAAGGGCAGGGAAACAGCCCAATGAACATCACCGTAGAGGAGCCAATCAGCTAGATGTTGCTGGGGCCGCTGTGAGCCAATCATCAGCTGGCAGTCTGAAGGGCAGGGAAACAGCCCAATGAACATCACCGCAGAGGAGCCAATCAGCTAGATGTTGCTGGGGCCCCTTTGGCTGTGGCTCTCAACAATAATTGTCTTTAGAGATGAACATAATTGTGTGACACAATTGTAAATGATGAAACAAAGAAATTATATTATTTTTTTAATTGGTAGAAGTCTTCTTAATCTACCCTTTTTTAATAATTGCAAAATAATCATTTATTTCCTTAAAAATCTTGCCATGGTAAGGCTCTGAGCCACTTTGTTAAATATGCATATTTTTCTCCTTTAGAATTAAATAAAATGATCACTAATTTCAAATGTTGTCCAGACAGAACAATCTATTTCTTTAAATTAGACAATATCTTGCCTGGATTTTTTTTTTCAAATTTTCTGTTCCAGAGGGGCAAAAAATTGCCCTGAGGATGGTGGGAGGAGAGACATGAAAAGACAGGGTGATGAAGAAGCATCATTATTTGCCAATAGCCATTTAGTTTTCCAAATATCTGGAATTCATGTCAGGCTGTCTTTATTTCTCCATGTATGCTTCTAACCATTGATGATCTTGAAAATCATTAAAAATATTTTTGTTTGCATCCACATGGCATTTTAAGAATTTATTTTGGGATCAACACTGCATATCCCTTTTTACTTGAACAAGTTTATCAGCCATTTAAGTCTATACTACATACTTGATGACAATTGCTTCCCTCTGTCTTTTTGGGAGTGTTTGAATAATGGCATCATGTCTGTGAAAGTGGGTTTTGGTACATTTTCACCAGTAAGGATACTGCAATTACTCAGCAATCTGTCTGTATTAATTTCTCATACCCTTTCTATGAATATAATTGCATTAATATCTCAAATTCTAAGGGTTATTTCTTACCAAAACAATGGCTGATCTGAATTCACTAGAGACTGAGTTAGAACTGTAAGTCAATAATTTTTATAACTTAGATTTCAGTGTTGTTCCAGAGATTCTGTTACTTGTAAATAAAAAAAATAACTTTTAAAAGGTCTCCTTATATGATTATTTTCAGGGATTTGTCCAAAAAGACTAAATTAAAGTTTTTCAACCAGTTTTCAGCCAGTTCCATCTCCCACAGTAGAGTAAACTGTGTTGAGCAGGTATTATAAGATTACTTTTTATAGCACATGTTCTAATATATTCAATTTATCTACAACTCATATTGAGGTTTTCATTAAAAAATTTGTGAAAATAAGTTCCATTCACAAGTACAGAATTATAAATATTCAGGTTATAGAAATATAAATTCTTCTCTAATAATGATAACCTAACTTTATACAGTTTTTTTTCTATTTTTATATTAAATATGCATCCTATGGTTTGGATATGAAGTGTCTCCCAAAGACTCCTGTTAAAGGCTTGGCCTCATGAAGCTTTGTTCTGATATGGAAAATGATAAGATCCTGTGGGCTCTGACCTCATGAATAGATTAATCCATGGATAGCTGGCTGAGGGTCTCCTGGGAGGTGGTAGAGGCTGTGGGAGATGGAACTGGTTGAAAATAATTGGGGGTGTGCCCTTAGGAACTATATCTTATCTCCAGCCCCTTCCTTTCCCTCTTGTCAGTCTTCTGACTGCCATGAGCTGAGCTACTTTCCTCACCTTGTGATAGTCTGTCTCACCTTATGCCCAAAGTAATGGAGTCATTGACTGAATGAAACATTTGGAACTGTAAGCCAAAATAAGTCTTTCCTCTGTTAAGTTGTTTTTCTTAAGTATTTGACTCAGGGACAAAAAGCTGACTAACACAATGTAACTCAATGTATCACTTCCAAAACAGAATATATTATGGAAACAGTCTTAAATGAAATTGAAGTTATGCTTAAAGCTTAATGTTTCATGAGAATGCATGAGACTCTCTCTCTTATTAGACTTAACCACTTATTAGACTCCTGGCATACCAGCTAGGACAAGTGCTATGTACTTTCTTCAAATGTGAAGAAAGAAAGAAAAATCCCATTCTTTATTTATGGTTGTTACCTGCCCTGATACATATTTTTAAAACAAAACTCATGGTTTGCTTGATTATTTGCAGAGTGTTATTAAAAAAAACACATTTTCTCTAAATATTTTCTTATTAATAATATTGCAGGCCTGTGAATTTTTATCTATATATTGAAGATTACAATAAAAGTGGCTAACTTTCAATTGCTGACATATACTCATAAAAAGCATATTTTATGGTTTGGTTTTGAAATCCCTCTCCAAAAGCTCATCTTTTGAATGCATGATTCCAAATGCAGCAAGATTTGAGGTGGAACTTTCAAGAAATGATTAGGGATCTAAACTTATCAGTGGATTAGTACATTGATTGAATTTATTGATAACTAAATGAATTACAGGCTGGTAACAGCAGGCAGGTGGGGCATGGCTAGAGGAAATAGATCACTAGGAATAGAAAGTAGGTCACTAGGAATATGCCCTTGAAGAACATATCTTGCCCCTGGATCTTTGCTCTTCTCTCTTCCTCTTCCCCTCCCTCTCTCTGTTTCCCAGCTGACATGAGCTGACAGCTGTCCTCCACTACACCCTTCTGCCATGATGTTCTGCCTCATCCCAGACCCAGAACAATGGAGTCTGCCAACCAGAGACCAAGACCTCCGAAACTGTAAACACAAATCAATATTTCCTCCTTTAAGTCATTTGTGTTGGGTATTTTAGTCATAGTGATGAAAAGATGACTGGCGAAGCATACTTTATTTACTCCAAAAATTTAAATTTCAAATATAGTAAAATTTATTATTTCAAATATAGTAATTGAAATTTCTGTGCTCAATCAAGGGATTTTAACATATTTTACTCCATATAATGTACGATCTCTTCCATACTAGTCAGTACCTTTGGGGTCACCAAGAGAAGATAATCTCTCTGTAGGGTTGGTTGATAAACCCAAACTAATTCCCTCTTTAGATTGGGAGGCATCTTGTCAAAAGTTATAAAAGTTCATTTCTGTTTTCTGTAAAATATTAGGATTTCTATTTGGCCTGGCTATAATCTGATGTTTTAAACTTGCTTGGAATGCCTGTCCATGCCTTGAACTCACCCATGCCTGGCTTTCCTTGACTAGAAAACAACCCTCTCTGAAACCTTAGTGGCATCTCATAAATTCTGGTGTTGGGATCTGAATTTACTCCCTAACTTGAAACATTGAGCCATTTAGATCATTAACCTCCTATCTGCTTTTGTATTACGCTTGTCAGAGTTCTCAAGACTTCCCATCCCCGTTTTGCAACTTTTTGAGCTATAAATTCTCTTCCTTGGGGAGCGAGGGCTGCTGGTCTCTAGCCCACATTAGGGGAGTCAGCTGATGATCAGCTTCCTTTGTGTATACAAAATATAAACTTGCTTTAATTTGTTTAAAATCATAGTTGGTGATCTTTTCTTTGCATTGGGGTTTAACATTGGTCACACGTATTAATCAAACTACCTTATGGAAATTATGTATACTCTATGGGAAGAGAACAGAAGATGAAAGAGAATTCTGTAGGAGTTGATTGTTTTGTACTTTAGTAAAATATACATTATATAAAATTTACCATTTCAACCATGTTTATTTGTGAAATTGAGAGACATTAAATATATACACATTTTTGTGTCACCATCTCTACTATCCATGTCCAGAACATTAATTCAGACAGAAACTCTGTACCTACTAAGTAATAACTCCCTATTCCCCCACCTCCCTCAGCCTATAGTAACCTCTATTCTTCTTTATCTCATTATGATTTTGAGTTGATTCTCAAAATGTTCATTTCCCACATTCAAATAGACCAGATGTCTGATGATAGTAGAAAGCATGGAGGATCCATGGAATTCTTTGAGTAACAGCTTAAAGCTTTTTAACATTTTCAACAAATTAAGCTGTTGTCAGACTGTATATGTTCTGGAAAAATGGGTACACAACTTAGTTTCAGGAACCATAATGATGTAGCAAGAGTAAATTGATTTTACTTGACTAGTCTTAGCTATAATAGGCAGTATAACACTCAAGATTTTCTATGCTCTCCCCCTTATGCATAATTTCTCCCATGCTTATATTATCTGGCACAAATGAACTTAGAAATAGAGGTGGGCCTGACTAAAATACATGATCTTCTTAGAGGAATAATTTTCTCAGTATTGTAGAAGAAGAGAAAGTCAGAGATTCAAAGCAGAAAAGACAGATTCTACATACTATTGCTGACTTGAAGATGGAGGTGTCCATGAGTCAAAGAATGCAGATGGCCTCTAGTTGTTGAGAGGGGCTTCAATATGAGAGAAAATAAAAAAAAAATAGGAACTTCAGTTCTAAAACCACAGGGAAGTTTACGTAGAAGAATATGATCAGAAACACATTTTCTCCTGGAGTGTCTAAACAAAGAAATTGGCCTGTCCAAAGCCTTTACCTTGACCTTAGAATACCCTAAGAGAGAACAACAGTTGTGCAAACCCAGACTTATAGAACTACAAGCTAGTCAATGAGTATTAGGTAGTATTTTTATTTGTGGTGATGTGTTGACAGAAATAGGAAAAACATACAACAGCATAGACAGGAAAAAATCCAAAAACAATTGTGGCTGCAGGTGTCAAGGGTCATGATTTGGGCAGTACAGTTTGAAGCAACATGGTTCCAATTAGTGCCATCAGAGAATCGGCCTTTACTCACCTACATGAGTGATCTGGACTGCCCATCCAACAACCTCATTTTTTTTTAAATATTTGTGTTTCCAAACATTATTTCTTTAATCTGCCAGTCTATAGTCTTTCAATTGTCAGACCAGTCAGCTAGGTCACTGGCAAAAGTTTAAAAATCAATAAAGAATATATCAGTTTGGCAATGGTAGTATTAGAGACATAAAATAATCTTTAGTTCTGACTAGTGACCAGAAAAACATGATTAGTTTTCCAAAGCTGCCAGTGATGTTGAACCACAGCTGAATCATAATAACTGACATCAGGTCTTTAACTTAGTCAAACTAGGAGTGAAGCATGCCAGAAATTTAGTGAAGCCTCTATGGATCAGGGTTCCATAGAGCCAGTGACTTTACTTCTGGTAGTAGAATGGGACCTAGGCTTTGTTTTAGTCAACTTATTTTTTGCTGCTGTGACCAATAAAACAATTTTAGAGGACGAAAAGTTTATTTGGTGCTCATGGTTTCAAAGGTCTCATTCCTAAACCATAGCAAGGTTTCTTCCAAAGGGATAGTTGCTGCCCTATCAAGAAAATTGGGGTGCAGCTAGGGGTGCTTAGAGGTAAGGCACTTGCCTGGCATGAGCAAGACCAGGCCTCACATACTCCATCAATTTCCATTTTGCAAGTGAAGTTTTCTGGACTTTTCCCAACTTTTTATTTCTTTGGTCAGAGTTGACTGATCTCAAAATAGTAATTTCAAGGCTAGAGAGTCAAAAGCACTTCATGGGTCATATATTCAGTTTCAGTGAAATACCAGTTGCAGCCAATAACTACTTTAACCTAGTAGCTGTGTCTGGGAAGCTAAATGTATGAAATTCTAAGGGGAGCTTACAGGGAACAGGTCTCCTACTTTTGCTAGAGGATGCAATCAGCAGCATAGATCAAAATTGATCAGTTTGTGGGGCACCAGATTTAAAGAGCAAGTTACAACTGGCAGGTTAGCTTTTAACACAACCCATTAAGTCGGGCACCAAAGGAAAATGACTAATTTCTAGGCAGTCAATAAAGGATAAACTTAAATGCCCTATTGAGGCACATACAATCTTCAATATTCAAATAATTCTATATTATGTTAAACTTTCTTTTTTAGTAGTGGATGGTCAGTAATTGCAATAGGAGAATTGTAACCTACTTCCTAAAACACTGTACTTAATTAGCAGGGCCATGCATTTTGTTAGAGTTTATCAGCCTCTCCTCTTGGTGGAGATATGATTATATTAGAGTTAGAGTTAAGACTGAGGCTTCTGACATTACCAATTGGACCTCATGTGTTTGGTTTTTGCACCTTATGTTAAACCTCTCATAGCTGCACAATTTATTCCTGGGGTGCATTATAGATATGCAGTGGAGGAATTGCCAAGTAATTCTTGGTCTTCAAGTGCTAGTGGAATACCAAAAAGGCTTTGGAAATATACTGCACAGAACATATTTGTAATGAATTTCTGTGATGCACCTAGATGTAGTATACTATCCGGAACATCTTGAGTCTACCTGAGCCCAAACTAGATTCAGTTGATGATTTTCTACTATAAATTTCTGTCTCTTGTCAGCCATCACTGGCCATGGAGGGCTGTATGTTGAGTAAGTAGAGCATCTCTTATTATTCCTGCTGCCTTTAATTTCTTAATAGGAACCATGGTTTTCCTTTCATCCTCCAAGATTTTGTACTATTTTTGCTGGATTACATAGTAAGGAATGGTAATCATCTCTCCATATGCAACAGTCCCTAAATGAGACAATCTGCTTTGATAATTTACAAACACTTAATATATGCAAAAAAATAAGAATGCCAACTATACATTTTCACAGTGACAATTTATTGATTTGGCATAAAAAATTAGATTTAAAAAAATTAGATTAAACCATGGGATGTGTGTGTGTGTGTGTGTGTGTGTGTGTGTATCTGTAGACATACAAAGAAATTCATCTCTTCTCCACAGGTGAGTATGGAATAAGCTGAAGGCAGAGCAGGAGTGTTTCTAACCTGTGGGGAAAGATCAAGGAAGCTTTTTAAATCTTTTGACTTCTTGCCTCAGAGACAGCAGGCCTCCTCTGCAGAATAGCTGATGGTTTCTGCCAGTGCTCACACCTATAGGCACATTTGCCCTCACCTTTTTCAATTCTTGCTTTTAGCCACTTCTGCATATAGCTCTCCATTAGTCACAGCTTATTGCTTCTCAGCTGGAGAGTGGGGAGTGCTGTCCCCTTGTCATGATAACTTCTCTTCATCTTCCCATCCAGCAGAGTGAGCAAAATGGAGGCACCACCTGCTGGTTCTTTTGAATCCTAACCCACACTGTTGGCCTCTAAGCTTTCATTCACAGTGGAGAGCCCTTATTTCAGTGGAGTCCTTTTGGATGAGAAACAAGTTGGTTTGGTGTCCTCTCTTCAGGTAAATGTCATGAGGAAAGTCATATCAGAACAGACAGCTACTCAGACTTGAGACACAGAGCTATGGTTATCAGGAGCAATTTTTACTGCCTCTGGATGTATTTCAAAACCCACAGTTTTTGTTGATGGATTGGATGTGAAGTGTAAGAACAAGCAGGGAGTGAAAAATAACTCAAAGCTTTTAAAAATCTGCTCTCCTGTATGGATGGAGTTGATTTTTAAACGTTGGAAAAGATGATGAGAGAATTTCATTTGCAGGTAGTTGATCTAAGATTGATTTTCTTTGTGTTTGTTTTTTTTTTCATTACTCTTGACTTTATTTAGTTATAGCTTTATTTAGTTATAAATAAGCTTTATTTAGTTATAGCTAACTAAAATTACATATATTTACACAATATATCATAATGTTTTAGTTTATGTAAGTCAGAATTGGGCTTTTAAAAATCTATATGAAAAACTGAAAATGGTTTAAGGAAGTTGGGGGAAATATATGATAATAAAGTTAGCCATGGAAACCAAATGAGCAAAGGAGGAAGGGAAAATCTGAAGACAGTCAAATAAAGGATAAAGCAGGAACAGAAACCTTGGTTGGTAGATTCTCCTAGAATTGAAGAATTATAGATCATAGCATACCAGAAGGAATCATTCAGAATATGAGACGTTAATCAGGGAGTGATCACAAAGGTGACTTCAGAATAGTTTCAGTAATGAACCTAACCTATTCTGGTATAATAATATATATTATATATATAATATATAATATATAATATATAACATATATAATATAGGTATTATAATAATAATACCTAACCTATTCTGGTATAATAATAACCTATTATTCTATTTTGTTCATTTGTATTCAATTTTTATTGCTGCATTACCAAAAGTTGAATGGTTTATTTATTTATTTATTTATTTATTTATTTACTTTAATGGTTCAGGAGTCTGGGATTTGCACAGAAGAGTGTTCCCTGTCTCAAAGGTCTGCCATCAAGGTATGGGCTGGGCTCTGCCTTCACCTGGAGTCTCAACACGGGAATAATCTACTTCTCAGTTTATTCAGGTCCTGGGCAGAATTCGTATTCTGAAATCACAAGATTAAAGACCTCCCCAGCCAGGCGCAGTGATGCTTCCCTGTAATTCCAGTGGCTGGGGAGGCTGAGACAGGAAGGATCGGAAATTCAAAGGCAGCTCAGGAGAATCTGTCTAAACAAAATACAGCGAAGAGCTGAGGATGGGGCGCAGTGGTTGGGCTCCCCTGTGCTCAATCCCAGGGTGTACCAAACAAACAAAAACACCTGGCTGTAAAACTGAAGGCTTTTGCATCCTAGAGACCACCTGCTTCCGGTTCCGTCACGTGACCCATGCCACTGACAGTTCAACTGTCAGCTTGCTCAGAGCCAGCAAGAAGCTAGAGACAACAGCCTTCAAAGACGGACCCCCTTGAGAGTCAATGCAATCATGTGAGTGACCTGCCATCGCCTTTGCTGTATTCTACTGCTTAGGCCCTCACTCAGAGAGGAAGATGGTACCTGGTGAATTTCTTTAGGTGTGTTTGATAAAAAGTAGGCTCAAGATTTATTTATTTTAAATTAATCATCAATGGTAGTTAAGTTGATGAGAGGATACCTTCAAACACGTAAGTTTGTGATTGTTTCTTTGAGCTCTATAAGTTGGTTTTCTTCTTGTTGTTACAGAAATGTTGTATTTAATTTTTACTAACATAGTTGTTCGTCTTTCAGCTTATCTTTACACATGGGATTGTGTAGATAATCTATTGTCATATATAAAATTTAAAATAACGATGCTATCTTTTTATCATGAATCTATGACAAATCTAACATTATCTGTTATTCTTTTCATGTAGAATTTAAGAAACAATGGCCATAAACAAATTTAAATTCTTACACACAGAATTAGGAATAAAAAAGCACTGTGAACATTATGAAAATTTAAGAGTAAACACAAGATCATGAACAAATCCTTCTTGAGTCATTCTTTTTATGAAACCATCCATAATGGGAATCTTTACTGAATTTTGCTTATGTTATGATAGATGTTCTTTCCAGTTTTCTAGAAAACTTGAGAATCCTGAATCTATGCATAGTGGAAATGTATTTAAAATAATATTCAAGTATTGAGCTGAAAATCAATAGCATAACAAATCAAGAAAGATAAGAATTAATATATTTTTTTATTAAGTGTATCTTCACATGGGTTCTTATTTAACACCATTCATGTCCTGAATATCTCTAATCTTACTTGTGGTTCTGTGGGGACAAGGGCATGGAGTACTGCATACATGGCATATGTTAAGGGCATCTGAGTGGCAGGCCACTCCTCTTGTGCTAGGCATGTGAACAGCAGGCTGCTTACCCTGGAGGGACAGCCCTGGGCTTGAGGCCATGTGTTTCAGTCCCTCTGCTTGTCCATAGCCTGCTCCTCAATTGGTTGCTGCAAGGACAGTCAGTTAACAGAAATTGCACTGGTGGCTGCCTGTCTGCTTAGCTACTACCTGAGTGTATATACATGGTAACTGCACAATGAAATCAGACCTGCTTCCTGCTTGGTCTCCAGAGGTCTTGATTAGTGACTCCACAGCCACACTCTCCTCTACCCTGTTCCATGGACCTCCTCATGGACAAGAGAGCGAGCTCATGCATGGGTCTAAGAGATGAAAAATATTTCAGTGTATGATTCCAAGATTTTTATCTAAAATTGATCAACTAAGCAAAATGAAACATTTACATATGACCATATAAAATATAAAACCTCTTGGTAACTTATTATATAAATTTCATTATTGTTACTAGGTATAGCACAACATTTGAGAGAAATAACAGGAATTCATCTGGAAGGTCACTGGAAAATGTAGAAAATCACAGGATATTTAGAGGATATCTAAAGCTGAAATGATATTGCTTTATTTTCAGAAAACAAAAAGGAACTGAATATATCACATTCAAAAAGTTAAGGAAGGAAAAAAGTATATTTGTGCATATAAATATATGTGCATATTAAATAAAATATATGCAGACACGTATTGTCTAAACCAAAATCTCCATATTTTCTATCACCTGAAAATTGCTTTTCTCCAAAAAGTATCCAGCATTTATAACCTTGACTTTCTTACAAACTGAAAAATTGCAGAACTTTCTTCATATATATTCAACAACTGTCCAGAGTTCAATAGATTCATATGACCCAGGAAAAAAGTGAGGCTAATAAAACTGGAAACTCATGGAGTTTTAAAAGGTGATGACCATGGAAATAGAACTGCACTGTTTCAAAATGACAGGGTAGTGTAAATCTGTGCTAGTAGCTTCTGGATGTAGACCTGTCACAGATAAAACTGTGGATCTGGAAAGACTCTATGGTAGGAGTTTCGTAAAAATAAATAAATAAATAGATAGATAGATAAATAAATAAATCAATAAATAAGGTGTATGAAAAAGAATTCCTATTCCTAGTCAACTAAAGTTAAGATGCTATTTTTTTTTGTTCTTTTTAAATCATTAAAAGAAAGATGATCACTTCATTTTATAATAACTTCTTTTTGTGTTTAATTAAATTTGACATTCAATTATTGGTTTGTATCTAAGTTAATTTTATGTTATATGTATTTCAGGTAGAGAGATATATCTCTTTATGTATTCATTCATACATTCATTTTAAAAGTAAGTTAGGTTTGAATACTTGATTTTCTTTTTCACATTCTGTTTCACATCTATGTAGTCATCAGCTGGCTTATACAAAAAATAAAATGATTTTATTATTCATAGATTAATTTTCAAAATAGTCAAATAGCAAATTTTATTAAAATCTGTCATTGCATAGCTGCTTTTATACCCAAGAAAGAAAAATGAAAGAAAGAAACTTCAGCACATTATTTTGAAGGGCAAAACTAGAATGTGAAATTAGTTTTATGTTATAAAAAGTAATGTTTTATAATATACCATTTAGATTATTTTAATTTTAATAAGATATTCAAAAGGCACAAATACTATGTGTTTGATTTTGATTTATGTGAAATAATGTATATTAGTTTTCTGTTTCCACCATAGCAAATTACAGTAAGCTTAGTGAGTGTAAATGTATTTTCTTATAGTTCTGGAGCTAGACATTCAAACAAGATTTCACTGATAGGAAACTACTGACTCTATTGAAATCTTAGAGTAAATCCATTTCCTGGCCTTTTCCAATTTCTAGAGTTGTATTCCTTGAATTCTTAAAGTTTACAGTCTTTCCTACATCTTTAAGGCCAGTAGCACAACATCTTCAAGTTTTTTTTCTGCTTCTCTCTCACAGGGATCATTGGGATTACTTCTGGACCACCTAGAAAACATGATCTAGGATAATCTCCCCATGTAAAGATCCTTTACCCAATCTCCTTCGCCATGTTCCTATTGCTATATAAAATATTCAAGGGTCAGGAGACATAAAAGCATGGAATGTAAATTGCTCTAATTCAATCCCCAGGACTTCCCATTTTCCTCCCCTCCTCCCTCCAGTTTTTTTCTCTCTGTTCTACTGATGTTTTTGATAATTACTTATAGTTTTTTTTGTTTATTTTGTTTTTTAGTTAGTATCTGGTGTGTATACATGATGTTGAGATTTTCTCTGATATACTCATATAGGTACACAGGAAAGTTAGGTCAAATTAATTCTACTCTTCTTCCCTTATTACTTCCCTCCTCCCTCCCCACTCAGTTCTTCTCATCTAGTCCTGGATCTTTCTTTCATTTTGTTGTAAACCCACCACCACTCCCCTTATTTTGGACCAGTGGGTCTATAATATAATTAGTTTCTAATTTACAAAGTCTAAATATCTTTAAAATAAACACTTGGAAAAGCAAATGATATTTTCATATAGACAATGAATCAATATTTGGCATATTAAATTTCTTTTAAATTTTCATAGGACTTTTACTTTACTAAGTATTTATATAAAACACTTGACTCCAACAAATTAACACAATTCAACACAGTAATGAAGAGCATAGGAAAGAGAACAAGCTTGATATGCATTTATTTTTATACTACGATCATCTTTATACCTAATGAGTGAAAAATAGATCACCACACAAAAACAAATTTTAATATGCAGGCTTTATATTAATTATTAAAAATCCATTAACAGAACTTTGCATAATTGATAATTAAGCCAAGTACAGAAATCCTATTTACTAGCATGCTGATATGACATACTATAGGTGATAACACTACAAAAGTAACTATTAGAAATAAACAAAAGAGGAAATGCCACAAAATAAAACCTACTGAAATAATAAAAATGCATATCCTTCAAAATGAAGCATATACTTACTTAATAATTTAATATTTTGAATAGCTAATGTGTAAAAATAAGCAGTTTAATTCGTTTATTTGTTTCATCCATCATTGAATAGTCAGCATTCTCTCATTAAAAGCTTGTGATGTATTAATGTAGTAAAGAAATTATAATACAAATGTCAATCATTTGAAAAATGTAAATTTTAAATTGTAATAATAAAGAAATTATAATATAAATACCATCTTATTTGAAAAATGTAAATTATAAATTATAGTATTAGCATAACTGGCAAAATAAAAATGCTTTGACATCTAAAACACATTCATAATGAATTTTATTTCCTTCCCAGGATACTTTTTGTGAAATAATCATCATTAAAACACAGTCTAATTATACAGTATAGAAACCCAAAGTTAGTTATTTTATGATTATGTGTATTCATAAATAGCATATTCTATGTCTTGCAAAAGCATATACTACCTAGATATAGCAGTAAATTGTAATTTTTCTGAGGACATAAAGCTCTAGCTTCCATGATGTTTTGATAAAGAAGATATTGAGTCAGGACTTTAATTACTCTGAAGTGATATAAAGTGATCAAATTCACTCAGATTTTGTTACAAAAATCAATATTTATTAAAAAATTCTGGGAAGTATTTCTGCTTAATTTTACTGTTAGGATCTCAAAATGGATGAATCTCTATGGGATTCTAATAGAGAACAAGTTTTCATCAGAGTAAAAAATTGCATAATAGTTTCTAAGTTTTAAGAAAAAGCAAGTACAACCTATTTTAAAATTCCATTATACTAGCAATTCAATTTTAATATTTTTTTCTTAACAGCAGAGGGTATTGAAAATTTTAGTCACAATAAAGTAAATGCTGAACTATCTATGCAGTTTATTTCAACAAGGATATAATGTACCATTCATCTTAATTCAAATTGAAATTTATAGTGATGTCTTTGGATACATCATTTTTGTATTTACTAGCAAAATCAACAGCCTTGCACGGTGCTTATTTAAATAAAAATATAAAATTATCTTCCAATATATGGTCAAAAGAAATTCTAAAAGACCCTAGGCAGACCTTCAGGGATAGAAGTATCAGAAATACAATAAAAAAAAAAACTACAGTTTAATGTCAAAATGAAACAAAATCATTCACTAATTGATTCAATGAATATTTATTGAGATCTATTCAATGGTTTAAGGAAATTCACCCCCTGTTCACAAGTGAAAAAAGAGTAAAGCATATGTTGTGGGCAAGAAATTAATCAAGGTAAGGGACAATAGTTCTTCTGATTGTATTATAAAATGAGAAGTATTTTTTTCAGTGTGGATTATATGAGTTCAGGTGTATGTTTATATATTGGACTGTACATATGGGAGTGATATGTACATATGCAGGGCTGTGGATCTGGATGTGAGTATAGCTCCATGAACATGTGTTTGGATACACATAAAGATGTAGGTGATGTGGAATTATAATATTTGGATGTTCAAGGACTTGACAAAATTAGTGGGAGTGTGCATGTGAGTATGTGCAGATGTATGTATACTGGTAAGTGTGTGTGCATGTTAATGTTACATTTTTCTCAGTGCTTCTCAACCAAGGGAAATTTTAACCCTCAAAGAATATTTGTCAATATCTGAATGGAGTTTTGGTTGTCATAACTGAAGGGAAGTTGTGGAATTATTTTTTGAAACTGCTCAAAAATCTGTAGTGTAATTCTGCACAGCAATTTAGCCTGCACAGATCAGATAGATAGTAATGTCTTTGGATACATCATTTTTGTATTTACTAGCACAATCAACATTCTTGAATACCAATAGTTGATCAAACAAACATTGGTGTGTGTGCGTGCATGTGTGTGTGTGTGTGTGTGTGTGTGTGTGTGTGTGTATGTGCATGTGATCTTTACAGAGATGTTAGAAAACTTCCAAGGAGTAAGCAAATCAATACCTTTTCTGAGATTTTATGCTTCATGTCATGAACAAAACCCTAGGCCATCTCATGTTCTTTTACATCATTTCTCTCCAGCAACCCCAAGAAGATTGTTGTCTCTCTTACCTGACAAGCCATCTATGAAAAAACATTGCTTAGCAACTCCTTATTATGAGTATGATGTATAAATTTGTTTTCAAGACCATGGGTCAACATATTCCAACAAAATTTCCTTTAGGACAGAGAACTTCTTTTTAAGCTAAATTGAAATACACCCAGCGGACATTGTTACCAAAAAATTAAGTCATATATATTTAAGAATTCTGACATTTGTAAGATTGATTCTATATAGAAATAGTTGATTTATTATTATTATTGGTTTATTAATATATAGCAAATTTGACATTTTATACTTACAATCTTCTATTATATGTAGTATATTATACATATTAAGAGTAAAATTGTTTCCTATTTTAAATTTCACTTTATTTTAATTGACATGATAATTTCACAATTTATGGACTACAGTGTAATGTTTTTATGTACATAAAAATAATATAATGATCAAATCAGGATAATTAGTGCATTCAGTACCTCAAACATTTATCATTTCCTTCTGATAATATTCAAAATTATTTGTTCTGGTTATCCTAAAATATATAATATATTATGGTTCATGAAAAACTTTCTGGTATTGAAAGTACTACCATTCATTTCTTATAACTCTTTGTTTCTAGGAAAATTCTCCCTTTCAATCACATCATAAGCAGTTCTCTAGGTAGATGGTTTAATGCCACCCCTTTCTTTATTACATCTATTTTCTCACTTTCTGTATTTTCAGTCTCATCCTGATAGAAGAAAGGCTGAAGATGATATCTTCAATTTATTACTGCATTTGTCTGCAGGCAGTTTTCTGATTGAAATGACACCAAATCCACTGGGAAGTAGAAACTATGGATTTGATGAGGATGCAGCCCACACATCTCTGATTAAACCTTTGACTCTGTTACTACAGCTGTCAAAATAAACTGATGTGAAGTATGAAAAAAAGAGAGAGTTTCCATTTTTAACTGCCTTTGCACTCTTATAACTCAAAATATTTTCTGTTCATTATATAAAAGAAGCATATTTTCTCTGCTGTAAACCTGTACAATGCATACTATATGTAGATTGCATACATGTCAGAGGTAATGTTGTTTATTAGCCCAAAGACAATCTCATGTAGAAAATTATTTCTGGCTGCCTCCATGTAGTTTATTTTTAATACATAAATTTATAATAGCTTTATATTCTTGAAATTTTCTGAAATGGTAATGCACAATATCATAATTGATATTTCACTATTATTATTGCACATTAATTCATATACATGAATAACAAGATATGTTTATATGTAAATACATATAAATATACATTATAAAAATAATCAAATTCCCTGTTTGATTGTTTGTTTTTTAACAATACTAGTTATGTACTTTAGAGGTTTCATAGAAAGATGAAACAATTCACTTTATTTTCCTTTTTGTGGCAGTCTTTAATGGTATCCAAGTGGAAATGTAGCTATGGTGGTTGTTTTCCATAGATGCTTTAACAAAATTACTATTGTCTATAATAAATCATCTGATATAAATTTGAAAAAATCCATGCACTGGTTTGCATGCTTGACTTTTTTTCTTCTTTAATTAAATGTCACAGTTTTATTCTCTTTCTTAAAAACATCTTGAAATTGCTTTAAAAATAAGAGAAAAAATGGACACAAATATCAAACTCAGCTTTTGCCTTGGAGCTCATCTTAAATGCATTATTATTTGTCTAGTTTTTTTTTTTTTTGTTTTGATAAGCAAAACAACCTAAATGATACCATAGTCATTTATCTCTTGAGGCTACAACCTCTACATTTCTGTTTCCTTGATGAGTAAACACATTCACTGGAAGGAATGACACATTGATATTTTAATTCAGTTTAAATAGATTAGACAATGTAGTTATCAATTGTCAATCACATATTTATAGAGGTAAAAAAAGAGTCTTGTTCCTTCTATAAAAATTTGTGGAAGTAAGGTGGTTTCCTGATAGCAAAGTTTGAAATCAATATGGGATGACAATCATCCCATTAAACAGTGATTGCATCCTGGATTATGCAAATGGGTACTAAATAATGTCAGGTAAAAATGGCTTTCAGGTATCATTAGCAGATAAAATATTAGAGAATTGTGTGGCTACTACATTATTCACAAATGCTTTTCAAGCAATGTGATAGAGTGTTAATGTCATTAATGCTGTATATGAAGAAGTGTGATTTAAAATTATTTTTAGTTTTCTTTTTCCTTATTCTTATTTTTCAGGTCTTTTTAACAATATTTTTCAGTGAAAGAATATAAAAAACTACAATTTCCCCAAATATAAAATGAAACTGAACTAGTATACTTAGAAAACTGCTTACTAAGACTGCCTTTTAACTGCCTTTGCACTCTTATAACTCTCTCAAAATATTTTCTGTTCATTATGTAAAAGAAGGATATTTTAAAGTGCTTAAAATAAATTAAATATTTAATTTTAAAATGAAACTACAGATATGCAAATAAGGCATTTTGCCATTAATAATATATTTATATTAACATTTAAATAAAAGCATTATTAAAAGCAGCTTAATTTCATTTAGACTATGGTTAAATATTTAATGGAAACAGCATAAGTTAAAGAAAGCATGAGGGTACAAAATGATGAAGGTCAGTTTTGCATATTTGGGGGACATAGAATAAATTTAAAGTAATTAAACATTTTAGTTATATATAATTGCTACTATAAAGTCATTGGTAGTTACTTTACTAAAATGTATATCCATTAATTATTATATTTTTAAAAATTGCTTAAATATCTAAATCTGCTAGTGCAAATAATGATAGTGGTTTAAACTATACATTTTTATTCACTTAAAATGTTTCAAGATGTATATTGCCTCAGCTATGTATCAGAAATAGAAGAATAACTGGAAAAATATATCTTAAAGCTTGCATTTCTATAGCATAACCTTGGCCATGTGCTGAGAGCCACAGCCAAAGGGGCCCCAGAAAACTTCCAGCTGCCAGCAAACTCCCAGCTGCCAGCTGATGATTGGCTCACAGTGGCCCCAGCAACATCTAGCTGATTGGCTCCTCTGCGGTCATGTTCATTGGGCTGTTTCCCTGCCCTTCAGACTGCCAGCTGATGATTGGCTCACAGCGGCCCCAGCAACATCTAGCTGATTGGCTCCTCTGCGGTCATGTTCATTGGGCTGTTTCCCTGCCCTTCAGACTGCCAGCTGATGATTGGCTCACAGCAGCCCCAGCAACATCTAGCTGATTGGCTCTTCTGCGGTCATGTTCATTGGGCTGTTTCCCTGCCATTCAGACTACAGAACTGCTCATTGGGGGACTTCTTTGGCTCCGCCCATGCGACCCAGCCAATCGGCCTCAAGAGTAGGAGGATTGTGGGAGGTGGTGTGGTTTGTGTGGTGAGAGGCCTGTGGAAGCCGGTGGTGGCAGTTGGGCTCTGAGGGTTTTTCCTGAGGAGCTGTTTTGTTTGGCGTTTGTAGTTTTAAAAATAAAGTTTGTTTCTTTTGACAAGTGGCTCCTGAATTGTGCCCAGCCAGACTGCGGCATTTGGTGGCTCGCACAGGGAGCAACTGAGGGTAAGTAAACTGCTCGCCCCTGAGGGCAGGGTGAGAGGATGGGTAGCCAATCTAAGTTTACTCTTTTGTTTTGCTTCATTTTTGTTTTAACTTGCCTGTCCCTGGAGATGAGTGAGAGGGAAGAAAAACCACTCACATTTGAGGAAAAACTATTTGCATTTGAGGAACAGATAGGGAGAAAGGACGGATGGACATTTCAGTCCCTGGAGATGAGTGAGACGGAAGAAAAACCACTCACATCTGAGGAAAAACTATTTGCGTCTGAGGAACAGATAGGGAGAAAGGACGGATGCACACATCAGGAGGATAGAAAGGATGATATAATGATTTTGTGTGGTTCCAACTTTATTTCATTCTGTCTCGGTTTGGTTTGGTGTTATCTTGCTGGGTTGTATTATAGTAGAAATAGGGGATCAGCAATTAGTAAAAAACAAACCGAAAGAGTGTTAAGTAAATTGTTAGAAGAAGGAGGCATCTCAGTAAAATCAAGAATACTCAGGGCATACGTTGATACAATACAAAAATATAGCCCATGGCTTTTTAAGGAGGAGTTGTTAGATATATCACAATGGAACCATCATGGTGAAGATTTAAAAAGAATAGAAAAGTACAACCCAGGGACTCTGCCAGTTGGCACATTGACATTGTGGGCGAACGTATCTGGTTTGCTTAGTCCAAAGCCTTCAGTTCAGACAAAGGTAGAGGAAGGAGAAGACATATTGATTCAAGTAAAAGAGGTCTCTCAAGTTAGTCAGAAAGAGGAAAAGATTCAAGTACAAGAGAAGGTCTTTCGAGCTAGTGAGACAGAGGAAGGAAGTTTAGAGCAGAAAAAACCATCAGGGAAAAGTTACAACAGGAGACTGCTAATAACATCTTTCTATCAGAGAGCGAAAGTCTCCAACCAACAGCACCACCTCTACAGGAGACTGTTACTAACAGCATTCTATCACCAGAGGGCATAAGTGTCCAATCAACAGCACCACCTCCATATGCTAGGAGGCTCCCAACCCCCGCAGTTGATAGTTGGGATCCTGAGACAGGATCTCAAGTATGCCCTGTATTTGAGGTAGGAGGGCAGCAAATTCACCAGGGTTTATTTTACAAAACAGTGAAGGAGCTAAAAGAGGCTGTAACAACCTATGGTCCTCAAGCACCCTTCACTGTAAGCTTGATCGAATCCATTACCAACTTCAACATGACGCCAGCAGATTGGGCTAATATGTGTAAAGCTGTGCTAACTGGAGGACAATACCTGTTATGGAAGGTTGCTAATGAGGAATTTTGCAACCAGACGGCTAGGGGAAATGCAGCAGCTGGTTATCCTCAGAGAAATCTAGATATGTTGTTAGGAAAGGGACCTTATGAGGATCGGCAGCAACAACTTGCATATGATCCTGGTGTATACGCACAAATTGCTGTAGATGCACTTAAGGCATGGAAGACTTTACAAGGACATGGAGGTTTACAAGGTCAATTATCTAAGATAATACAAGGAGCTAATGAACGTTATGCTGAATTTGTAGATAGGCTTATTCAAACAGCTACCAGAGTTTTTGGGAATACAGAACAAGCAATGCCATTAATAAAACAACTGGCTTATGACCAAGCAAATCGTTGGTGCAGAGATATCATTAGACCGTGGAAACAGGAAGATTTAAACACATATATTAAATTATGTAGAGACATTAATGAACAAGAGCAAGTCATGGCAGCTGCAGTAAAACAGGCTTTAGATGCCAGAGACATTAATGAACAAGGGCAAATTGTGGCAGCTGCAGTAAAACAGGCTTTAGATGCCAGAGACATTAATCAACAAGGGCAAATTGTGGCAGCTGCAGTAAAACAGGCTTTAGATGCCAGAGACATTAATGAACAAGGGCAAATTGTGGCAGCTGCAGTAAAACAGGCTTTAGATGCCAGAGACATTAATGAACAAGGGCAAATTGTGGCAGCTGCAGTAAAACAGGCTTTAGATGCCAGAGACATTAATGAACAAGGGAAAATTGTGGCAGCTGCAGTAAAACAGGCTTTAGATGCCGGGCCAAGAACATGCTACAATTGTCAACAAGCAGGACATTTTAAAAGGAATTGCCCCATAGGAGGAGGGTTTAACAATACTAGGTATCAAAGGAAGAGAATACCGGGTATTTGTCCACGATGCCGTAGAGGGAGACATTGGGCTAATGAATGCCGTTCTCAAACCACCATAGAGGGTACTCCATTATCAAAAAACGAACAAGGACAAGGTTTTTATCCACAATATCGTGGACAAAGGCATCGGGCTCCGTTGCCCCAATGCTCCGGGGCCCCAAACCACAAATATACGGAGCTCTGGAGGAACCCAGCAACCCCAGCAACCCCATCAGGGTAGTGCCCAGGGCATCAGATCCCTCATCAGACAGACTAGAGGGAGCGCAGGGTTGGACATCTGCGCCTCCGTCAAATCAGTACTAACTCCAGAGATGGGAGTTCAAATCATTCCCACAGGGGTGAAAGGACCTCTTCCCAAAGGAACAGTAGGCTTATTATTGGGACGCAGCTCTTCTACTCTAAAAGGACTTTTGATAAGTCCTGGGGTAATTGACCCCGATTATGAAGGTGAAATAAAAATTATAGCCAGTTCTCCAAAGGGTATATCAGTAATTTCACCAGGAGATAGAATAGCACAGTTACTAATAATACCAAGCCTACATGATAAATTTTCCAGTCATGCTGTTTAGAAAGAGGTTCCAAGGGATTAGGCTCCACAGGTGTAGATTGGGCTATGCTTTCTTTAAATTTAGATTCTCGCCCCATGCTAAAACTAAATATTCAAGGACATGAATTTAATGGGCTGCTGGATACAGGTGCAGACCTTAGCATTATCTCTCGTCAAGAATGGCCAAAACATTGGCCATTACAACAAGCCACTCAAACGCTTCGAGGCCTAGGAGTGGCGAATAATCCCGATAACAGTGCAATGGTATTAGATTGGAAGGATCCTGAAGGATGTGAAGGAACTATACAGCCATATGTATTGGATCATCTTCCTGTAAATTTATGGGGACCAGATGTCTTAGATCAATTAGGTTTGACATTAACAAATAATATCAATCAAAATGCACCCACTATTATGGCTAGACAAGGTTTTAGGAAAGGAAAAAGATTAGAAAAACAAGAACAAGGTATAGCAGCACCAATACAAATAAATCAAGGAACAGACAGACATGGGTTGGATTTTCACAAAGGGCCACTGAGACAATAAAAATTACCTGGAAATCAGAAAGACCAGTATGGGTCCCTCAGTGGCCCTTGACTAAAGAAAAGATACAAGTAGCCCATGATCTGGTCAAACAACAATTAGTGGAAGGACATATACAACCTTCTGAATCTCCCCATAATTCTCCCATTTTTGTCATCAAAAAGAAATCTGGTAAATGGAGATTATTGCAAGATTTAAGAGCCATTAATAATGAAATGGTCATTATGGGACCTGCTCAATCGGGGATTCCTCAGTTGTCTGCTTTGCCAAAAACTTGGTATGTTTTAGTTATAGATATTAAAGATTGTTTTTTTTTCAATTCCAATTCATCCTGAGGATAGTCCACGTTTTGCATTTACTATCCCTGCACTGAATCATGAAGGTCCTGATCAGAGATATGAATGGAAATTACTCCCTCAAGGGATGGCTAACAGCCCAACTATGTGTCAAATTTATGTTAACAAAGTAATCCAGCCACTTAGAAATCAAAATCCTGAGCTACAAATATTTCACTATATGGATGACATATTATTAGCACACAAAGCTAAAAACACATTGCTAGAATGTTATGCCACACTTACAAACTTATTAAAAAAATTATAATCTAGAGATAGCAATAGATAAAGTACAATTAAATTTTCCAATTAATTATTTGGGAGTTCTATTATCCTCAACCATGGTCCGTCCACCAAAAATTCAAATACGAGTAGATCAACTCAAATCACTTAATGACTTTCAAAAGTTATTAGGAGACATAAATTGGATAAGGCCTTATCTAGGTATTCCAACAGGAGAATTGGGACCTTTATTTGATATCCTAAAAGGTCCATCAGATCCAAATTCACCCCGAATGTTAACGCCTGAAGCAAGAAAGGCATTAAAAATCATTGAAACATATATGGAAAATATGCATTTGGATAGAATTGATATAAGTTTGCCTTTATTATTTATTGTACTATCAACAAAAAATATTCCTACAGGAGTATTTTGGCAAGAAGGTCCATTATTATGGATACATTTATCTCATTCTCCTAACACTATTCTTACTAGGTATCCTGAGGCTGTAGGACAATTAATACTCAAAGGAATAAAAACAGCAAAGGCAGTGTTTGGAATTTCTCCTAATAAAATTATTACTCCATATACTATGAATCAAATTGATGAATTAGCTAATGAGTTAAATACTTGGGCAATAATCATGTGCAAATCTAATGTTTCATTTGATAACCACTTACCATCTAATCCTTTATTGTCTTTTTGGTCATTGCATCCTGTAATTTTTCCAAAAATGACAAGAAAAACACCTATCATGAATGCTCCAAATATATTCACTGATGGATCAAATAATGGTACAGCAGCAATAGTTACCCCTGATCGAACTTTTACATTTTTAGTACCCAAACAATCAGCTCAAAAGGTAGAGCTTAATGCAGTATTACAAACTTTTGTGATGTTTAAAGATTCTGTATTTAATTTATTTTCTGATAGTCAGTATATAGTTAATGCTATAGTATCCCTTGAAGATGCTGGTAGGATTTCCCCTTCTTCTACTGTTTTCTCTTTGTTTTCCACTATACAAAGTTTAATCTGGGACAGAAAAGATCCATTCTTTATAGGACATATCAGGGCACATACAGGATTGCCTGGAGCCCTTAGTTTGGGCAATGATTTAGCAGATAAAACTACACATGACATTCATATTTTCTCTATACTAGAAGAAGCTATAAATTTTCATAAAAGGTTCCATGTCAATGCTAATACTTTACAAAAGCGTTTTAAAATAACTAAGGAACAAGCTAGACAAATAATAAAACAATGTCAAAATTGTGTGACCTTTTTACCACAAGTTAATCTTGGAGTCAATCCTAGAGGATTGATACCTAACCATATTTGGCAGATGGATGTCACACACTTGCCAGAATTTGGAAAATTAAAATATTTGCATGTTACAGTTGATACTTCTTCTGGATTTTTGATGGGCTCCCTTCATGCCGGAGAAAAAACTAAAGATGTTATAGCTCATTGCTTACAAAATTTTGCCACTGTGGGCATTCCAAAACAGTTAAAAACAGATAATGCCCCTGGTTATACGTCTACTTCTTTTAAACAATTTTGTTCATCATTTGGAATTACTCATATAACAGGAATCCCATACAATCCACAGGGACAAGGCATAGTTGAAAGAGCTCATCAAACTATTAAAATGTACTTATTAAAGCAAAAAGACGGAATTGGGAAGGGGTATATATTCCCCAAAGATAAACTTAAAATAACCCTTTTTACTCTAAACTTTTTAAATTTGGATTCATCAGGACTTAGTGCTGCAGAAAGGCATATGAGTCCAAAAAATGTACATAAGCCCAAGGTACTTTGGAAAGATATTCTAACAGGACAGTGGAAATGTCCTGACCCAGTAATTGTCTGGAGTAGGGGGTCTGTTTGTGTGTTTCCACAGGAAGAACAGCAGCCAATTTGGATTCCAGAGAGATTAACTAAAGTCCTGACCCACTGATTGTCTGGAGTCGGGGGCCTGTTTTTGTGTTTCCACAGGGAGAACAGCAGCCGATTTGGATTCCAGAGAGATTAACTAAAGCAATTTCTACAGACCAAAAAGAAGATGATTTGGCTCAAATCCATAACAGCTGATATCCAAAACTCCAATTTGGCTATCCTTACATGTGCAACAGAACCAGGATGCTTTTTTCAATATCTATTTTATTCTATTTTGTTTTTTGAGCTCATATAGACCTAGGTTAATGTTTTGCTGATCAGTTCTATATATATATATATTTTTTTTACTATAGAGTTTTTAAACATTGCAATGGAGATTTCACCTGTAAAAAGTTATAAGGCCTTTACCATTATGTTATGTGTTGTATGTATTATATTATGTGTGCACACTTGTGTTTTGTGTTTGAATGTACATATGTCCATATATCATATATGATGAGCGCTCATTAAAAAAAAAAAATGGATCCAAAAATTTTTTTTTTATTCACGTGATTTAAATGGTTTAATTTAAATTGGGTAAATAACTGTTAAGAATTGTTTTAATATGTAAACAAAAAAGGTTAACAGATCTGTTTGTTTACTTTCACCTATCCTTTTTATTATATTTAATAATTCTTTTCAAGATAATGTAAATTGTTAAGAAAATTGTTTTCTTTTAGTGCCTTCTAGAATGTTACACAATTATTAATATTAACCATTATTGACAAAATTCTTATCTTCATCCCAGTGCTGGTGGAGATAATGTAAATTGTTTAGAAAATTGTTTTCTTTTAGTGCCTTCTGGAATGTTACACAGTGTTTTCTTTAGCCATTATTGCCAGAATTTCTATCTTCATCCCAGTGCCAGTGAAGACAATGTAAATTGTTAAGAAAATTGTTTTCTTTTAGTACCTTCTAGAATGTTATATAATTTTTTCTTTAGCCATTATTGCCAGAATTCCTATCTTCATCCCTGTGCCTGTGAAGACCAACATAAAACTAATATACAGTCTCTCTAATAGCCATCACTGAACCGCTTACAGAACTTGCCTAAACTATGTGTCACTTGTATGCATTGTGAACTCACTTGTATGCATTGTGAACTATCTGTTGGTGCAGCGACTTGTGGTAGTGTTGGAGTACAATTTTTCCAACAAGAGCTGTCAATTGGCTTGGTATATCTTCCTCTCTTCTGCTTGTCATGATCATTCAGCTATTTGGGGGCCAACAGAGGTGAGGCAAAGAACCTCACCCCCCCGCTGGTACCTCTCCACAGGTGTGGCTGTACTGGACCGGTAGTCAATGACGGGTAAGATCCAATTACAATGGTACCAACCTAAGACAGGAGGCTGACGCCCTGAGGTCAGCTCATCCGAAGACGGGTAAGGACCATATGTAGTATTGGACAACCTAAGGCAGGCACGGTCCCTAAGCCACATGCTTGTTGTTTAAACAGAGAGGGGGAGATGTTGAGAGCCACAGCCAAAGGGGCCCCAGCAAACTTCCAGCTGCCAGCAAACTTCCAGCTGCCGGTTGATGATTGGCTCACAGTGGCCCCAGCAACATCTAGCTGATTGGCTCCTCTGCGGTCATGTTCATTGGGCTGTTTCCCTGCCCTTCAGACTGCCAGCTGATGATTGGCTCACAGCGGCCCCAGCAACATCTAGCTTATTGGCTCCTCTGCGGTCATGTTCATTGGGCTGTTTCCCTGCCCTTCAGACTACGGAACTGCTCATTGGGGGACTTCTTTGGCTCCGCCCAAGCGACCTAGCCAATAGGCCTCAAGAGCAGGAGGATTGTGGGAGGTGGTGGTTGGTGTGGGGAGAGGCTTGTGGAAGCCAGTGGTGGCAGTTGGGCTCTGAGGGTTTTTCCTGAGGAGCTGTTTTGTTTGGCGTTTGTAGTTTTAAAAATAAAGTTTGTTTCTTTTGACAAGTGGCTCCTAAATTGTGCCCAGCCAGACTGCGGCAGCCATGTCTCTTTTTTTTTAGCCTCCATTTATTAATCTATCAATTATAGAAAGGGATACTGACATGGCATGATTTTTGTGATCACAAAATGACGCATTCTATTTTAAAACAGTATTAGAGATTTTAATATGTTAAGGTTTCAACTAGCATTTACTAAATGCAAGCTATGTATCAGAAACTATGTTTTATACTGGACAACAAAGAGGACAACTAAAAATAGTGTGTTTTATCTATCAGTGAGACACATGCATAGTAATAAATTCAATATGCTAAGTATTAAACAAATAGCAATTGAATAAATCATTGCCCAATCAAATTCCATTGGATGGAAAAAAGTCACTGCAATATTATGATACCTTAAAATTTTTAGTATCAAACCTTTAAATTATCCTAAATTGTTAACATTTCTGTTCATTTTGTTTCTTCAGCCTGAAGAATGTATTGCAGTATATTTGCTACATTAAAAAGTCTGAGTTGACCGGTTTGTTTTTTGTTGTTTTATTTCCTTTCAGCACCAAAAGCTGTTGTTCTACTTTATCAAGTCCTCCACTGTTTTGAGGAGTCAGTTATTTTTGTAAGCAATTGACAATTCTCTGGCTCACTTATGAATATTCTCTAAATTCTTTATTTGCAGATGTCTGATCATTATGTGACTAAATATGGTTTTCTTTGTATTAATCCTACTTGAGACTCTCTGAGCTTCAAGTATCTGTGAGTTTACTTTTTCAATAGATTGTAAAACTCATAGCCATATATAAATAATATTTTCCACTCAGTTATTTTTTTGTGTAGGTTATATGTAGCTGCCTTGTCTCTGAGTATGCAAGTATGTAAGTGTGTTTATCTAGGTTCATTTGATATTTCCATGGCTGCTGAGGCTCTGTTTACATTTTCCATATTTTTATTGAAGTATCTATGTATTTACTGATTCTTTCTTTTCTAGTCATCTCCTTTTGATGGTAAGCCTAGTCAAAAAAATATTTTTATTTCAGTAATTGAAGTTTTCAGTTTTATTCATTTCCATTTTTTATAGTTTCTATTTTTAGTTGATATTTTTTAGCTTTGCATTTACTATGAATATTTTTCTCTGTAAGAATAGTGATAATAGCTGTTAATTTACTAATTTAAACATCTGAGTCAACATAAGTTCAGTTTTCATTGGTTGTCTTTACTCTTGAAAATGTGATGTTTTCCCATTTGGATGTTGACTAATTTTTATTTTTATTATTTTACTTTGGATATTGTGTGGTTATTGTGAGGTTATGTTTGGAATTTCTGAATTTTGTTAGTATCCATTCCTTCAATGAGTCTACCATTCTTCCTTCATTGTTTTCCTCTTGTTTTATTAGGTAATCAGATCTGTAGTACTGGAACTGCTAATATTCTCATTTATCCATAAACAGGCTTCTTAGGGTTCAAACATTTTTGGATCAGGTATCTGAAAGACTCTTTCTTTGGCTATGTCCTTTATTTTCAGTGGTCTGGTTGACTTCAGTTCTATCCTCTTGCTGTTCTTTGCAGCAATACTGTTATTTGATTTTTTTTTCTTTTTTTAGTGGTGGTGGTGGTACGGAGGATTAGAACCAAGGACCTTGCACACCCAAGGCAAGCATTCTACCAACTGAGCTATACCCCCAGCCCTATTTGTTTGCTTTTAAATTGAAATCTTAACCACATGGCATGGTCAAAACTATAGCCTGCCCTCAGCTGGAAGTCAGGGAAAGAGGAACATTAAACACTATTGCCTTATTCCAAACATTAACTCCCTCCATAAACCACATGTATTTTTTTCTCTAGTGTTATCAAAGAATTTTTTTCATTGTGTTAATAACTTATGGTGTTATCTGTAGAAAGGTTTGGCTGATAGTATGTTCTGCAGATAAAATGAAATTGGAAGGGTGTTAGCATCAAGATTACAAATATAACTTTTTTTCTTTCCAAAGAAGATAAAATAAAATCTATAATGTTACTCTGAAAACAAAATGAATACTTTTTATTTGTTACTGAAAATATATTTGTTCTTCCTCTCAACAAAGCACAGATTGGAAAATCAGATACACTTATAATTTTTTTACTAATAATTCTCCTGAAATGCACACATAGTATGATAATTATCACTACAAAATAACCCAATCTTTGAACCACATGTTTCTTTGGCCATGATAAACTATACCCCTGGAATGTTCTTGGGTTTTATTTTTAAAATAAATTTTTGAAGTGTAAAACACAATAGGAAAGGACAAACCCTGAATATAAAAATACGAAGACATGTACAGTATTCTTGACTGTGAGATTTCAATAAAATCTAGGCCCAGCAGTATAGGTATTTCAGAGGCTTCCTTATGCAACCCAGGAGGGACTTCTACATTCTTATCCATCTTATCCAGTGATAATGACTGTCCTGACTTCCAGTGACAAATCAGTTTTTTCTTTTTTTTTGGAGACATTTTGGAGATTTTGTACAAATGGAATTAGAATATTTGTCCTCACGTGTGCCTGTACTTGTGCACCCAATGTCTTTGTAAAGTTACTCTGTTTTATTGCCACATTGACCTCTGTTACCAGCATACTGTTCAACTTACTTATTGACTGTACTATTGAAGATTTGTGTTGTTTCCTTTGTATGGCTTTTAACTTTATTGATGTTGTGAATAATCTTAGCTGTTATTTGGTGCATTTGTACAAAAATGCAGGAACCCAAATTGTGCTTATATCCAGTTTTATTATATGATGCTAAACATCTTTAAAAGTGGTATTGTTGTTTTCCTCCATAAACAGTGTGCAAGAGTTTCAGTTGCTCCAACTGCTTACAGTCTTTGCTATTATTTATCTTTCATAGTCATTTTTTTCAGGAGTATAGTAGATATTTTGCTATGTTTCTATGATAGCTACTAAGTACATTTTTATGCATTGATTTGGCACTTGGAGATCCTCTTTTGTGAATTACCTGTTTAGGTTGCTTATTATTTTATAATTGTAATATCATTTTCTTTTATATATTTTTGAATGGATTCACATATTTTGCCAATATATTTTCTGCTATTCTGTAGTATGCTTTCTAGTCTCTTAAGAGTGTCTATTTTTAAAAATTTCATCTTTTTCTTTGTAGTACTGAACTTTGCAAAATTCACTAGTCTAAATTGACTACACTGTGCTTTCCTGCCTTAGCCTCTAAAGTAGATGAAAAGATAGGTGTGTACAATTGCAACTCACCAGAATTCTTAGTTTTATGGAGTTGAATTTCTGCTATAGTAAGTGCTTTCATGGTCATTTGAAACCTACTACAAATATAGAAGCTATATGACTATGTTATAGTTTAGAAATTTAAGGTTTACCCTTAATTTTTAAATTCTCAGTGTGTCTGGAACAAATTTGTTATTGTTTATAGTGCAAATTCCATTTTCTCAAAATTTTTTCTTTATTGTGTAAAAGAAGTGGTTTTTTGTTGTTTTTTGTTTTTTTCCTACTCCAAATTAAGTAATTTTTAAATTGTGAAGGGTTGTTGTTTCCTTGAAGGTAATGTGACTTTTCCTCTAATTTTAAGATTTCCATTTGTATATGGTTTGTAGCATTTTGTTTCTTCTGTGAGTATATGTGTGTGTCTGTGTGTGTGTCTGGGTGTGTATGTGTGTGTGTATGTGTGTGTGTGTGTGTGTGTTGCTGGGGACTGAACCCACCCAGGGATTTGTACATGTGAGACAAGCATTCTACCAACTGACCTATATCCCCAGCCCCTTGTTTCTGCTTTTTGAGGTAGTTAGGTGTGAATTTTCTTTTCATTTATCCTGCTTTTGATTCATAACAATTCTTAAAATCTTTGACTTGATATACTGATTTTTTTATTATGTATGGAAAATTCTCAATACTTATCAATGCTCTTCATGTATTGTTTTCTGTCAAGTTCTTTTTCTTATCTTTGTTTGCTAAATACATAAATGGGGTATTTTAGCTGAGTCTCATCTATCCCAAAAGAAGTCCCCTTCCTTTACTTTGTTTAATTTTTTTAAAGATTTATTACACTTTTTTACTATTTTTCTCTTTGAGGTCTCATCTAGAAATTACAAGTTTTTTCTTTCATAATTCTGTCCAGCTTTTTCTTCATTTTTTTCCCATATAATAAAATCACACTTGGACTATATACATAATTTTGTTAAGATTCATGTCTAGTTCATCTAAATCCAAATCTCCTTTGAGTGTCTGTACACCATCTTTTCATTTTTGTTAAAGGCATATCTTTTCATAATGCTTGGTCCAAATTGAGTCATTGGTGGGCATTATAGATTAATAAATATAAGGATGGCATAGTGTAGTGAATGATGTTACCTTTCCAGAGGTTGATTTACTTTTTTCATAGAATGTAGCTCTGTTCTGAACCAATTAGAGCATGAACAGATTTGAATCTTGTCCTCCAGCCTCTTGTGGAGGGCTGGTCCCTTACAGGTTTATCCTGTTATCATGTGTAGCAGTTCACGGTTATCATCACATGGTAATCTGTTTTTGTGTCCGGTGACTCCATCCAGGACCTTAAGCTCAATGTTATTCTTCCAGCTACCCCATGCAGTTACAGGTGGCTCCACTAAACTCAGGTTCTCAGTTTCTGCTTTGTAATTGGCAAATGCTCCAAGGTAACAAGTGGTCCCATTTGATATCAATTTCCCTTTCTCTCTGAATTGTGGCCACTGAGATTTTGTCCTTCCTAGCTAGCTAGCTCTTAAAAGTTTTTCTCATTTTTGAAATGTGTGTCCAGCTCTTGTCCTCCACTGCAGACTAGGACTTAAATTATTTCACCTTTTCTATAACTGAAAGTCTCCCTGCAGAGATTCCCTACTACAATTGATCCACTGAAGGAGTGACATTTGGTAGTTCATGAAGTTCACAAACCCCTTCACAAATAAGAAGGTTTCACAATTAGTTTTGGTTATACTCAAAAGTTATATCTGAAATACATGTGCATCTGAAATATCTAGAAATATTATTTTCTGTTTCAAATTATTTTTGTTATAATGCAATGATGCTTTGCCACATTATATTACACTGTAGTAATCCATGACTTTATGATTCAGTGAGATAAACTAGAGATATTTTAGAGGATGTATATATATGACTTGCTTACAAAAGATAATTACACATTATTTTTCTTTGTAGCAGGGAGGGACCATGGGAATTAAACTCAGGGCACTCAGCCACTAAGCCACATCCCCAGCCCCATTTTTTATTTTATTTAGAGACAGGGTATGAGTGGCTTAGTGCCTCGCTTTTGCTGAGGCTGGCTTTGAACTAAAGATCCTCCTCCCTCAGCCTCCCAAGACGCTGGGATTACAGGCATGTGCCACTGAGCTTGGCACACATACTTTATATTATTTTATAACATATAAAGATAAAACTGAATATTATGAGACATATTAAGTACTGAACATGAAAGGAAAACTGTCAAACAAAACATTCTATCTACCATCTTAAACTACCTTATTTAATATCAATCAGTTAAAAAGAGAATTAAACACAAAGCTCTATGTTTGTATTATTTTCAACTGCTATGACCATTTGTATTTCATAATTTCTAATTATCAAATATATTTTTATACATTATTTTTGCTTTTCCATTATTTCTTCCTTTAATTGGATTAAATACTTTCTTTATAAGTTATATTTTGAAAGTAATACATTCCTGATTTTGGAGGAAATGTTTTCAGTTTTTCTCTATTTATTATGATGTTGGCCTTGGGTTTGTCATATATAGCCTGTACAGTGTTGAGATAAGTTTCTTTTCTCCCTAGTTTCTCTCAACATTTTTAGCATGAAACAATGCCAGGTTTTGTCCAATTCTTTTTTCATACCTCTACTTATGTCATAAATTATATTTATTGATGTGTATACATTGAAAAAACCTTGCATCCCTGTGATGAAACCCACTTGATCATGGTTTACTATCTTCTTAATATGTTTTTGAAAGCAGTTTTTAAATGGATTTTTGCATCTATGTTCATCAAGATGCTTTCTTTATGTGTTCTTAAAATCAAGATCTAGACCAAGATGTCCAGTATCACTACTTCTAATCAACCAACATACTTCTTGAAATTCTATCCAGAGAAATCAGAAATTAAAGGGATACAAACAGGAAAAGAAAAGTCAAATTATCTCTGTACGCAGATTACATGATCCTATATTTATAAAACTAAGAAAAAAAACAAAGACTTCTAGAGTTTATAAATAAATCTGGCAAAGTATTTTGATGCAAGATCAAGATCAACATTCACAAATAAAATTCTCTGCTATAGTCCAATAATTATTTTACTGAGGAAGGAATCAGGAAAACTACCCCATGCAAAATAACTTTAAAAAATCAGGAATAAATCCATTCAATTTGGTGAAAGACCTCTAAATGAAAGCTACAGAAAATTGAAGAAATAAATTGGAAAAGACCTTAGAAGATGGAAAAAAGTTCCCATTCTTTTATAGGCACAATTAATATTGTCAAAATGACCATACTACAAAATGTGCTTTACATATTCAGTGCAATTCACATCAAAATACCAATGACATATACTTTCACAGAAGTAGAAAAAAATAGTCCTATAATTAATTTGGAAGAATAAGAGACACCGAATAGCCAAACCAATCCTGAGTAAGAAGAGCAATGCTGGAGGATTTGTAATACTGATTCTAAAATTATATTACAGAGCTATAATAAAAAAAGAAAACAGCATGGTATTAGCATCAAAATAGGCAGGAAGTCCAATGGTATAGAACAGAAGACACAGAGAAACTCACATACTTACTGACAAATGTACCAAAAATATAGGCTGGAGAAAAAAAAAAAAAAAACTGTCTCTCACCCTGCACAAAAGTTAAGTCAAAGTTTATCAAAGACTTGAGTATTAGACTACAAACTGCAAATACTGGGAGGAAACATACTGGCAGTACTCTGGAATTGGCACCAAATTCCTTAACAAGATTTCTAAAGTATAAGAAATAAAATCAAGAATCAATAAGTGGGACTCATTAAATTAAAAATTTCTGCACAGCAAAGAAAGCAGTGACATTTTCCAGCAAATGAATGGATCTGGAGACTATTGTGCTAAGTGAAGTAAGCGAGTCCCCAAAAACCAATGGTCAAATGTTTACTCAGACATGTCAAAGCTAATCCATAATAAGGGGGTGGGGTTGACCAGAAGAAGTTCAATAGATTAGACCGTAAGGAATGGAGGGAAGGGAAAGGGGATAGAAAAAGGAAAAAAAGTGGATTGAATCCTCTGGAGCTCCTGGGATTAAAGTTGTGTGCCACTGTGCCTGGTACTACATAGGTATTTTTACAAATCAACTTTTGCACTTTTGGAGTGGGGCTAATTTTTGATGTCTTTTAGAAATAATTGTGTAGAAAATTTAAAACCTGTGTAAGTTGGATCATCTGGGCATATTTAAAATTTTCATATTATTAGTGGAAAGGAGACAAACATTTTAAAAAACAAAAATATTAAGTGTTCCTGATGTGTATCATTCATGTTAATTGTAATGCCTACAGAGAAAGATTGCAATTTATATAAATACTGTATGCTATTGCTTAGTTTGATGACTGATCCAGAATGTTCTTGAAAATGTTTAAGCAGAAATTGTTGTGAAATGTTTGAGCAGTTAAAAAATTTCAGAGCCTCATGGGTCTGAAAAAGATCAACCTGTTCTATCTTTTTTATTGTATAAAAGATGAATATTTTTACATAAAAAATATACACATGTATTTTCTTGCATATATATTTTGAATGCTTGAAGGGCATAATAATGTTGGAAGTTAATGATATTAAAATACTTTATTTCATAATTTAATAAGTATTCTTTTTGACATTTCTAAAGTTTGTGTATATTTTGAGCAAGTCCCTGACCCGACAAGTATTTAAAATAAGAAGACACTGTCTGTTGAGACATGAGAATGAGTGATGTTTAAGAGTATGAAGAGTGACCAAAGAACATCTATTATACTTCCATTGTCTTTATATTTCCTCATTTACCTCCTCCAATCTGATCAGACTTTAAACTAATGGGCATGAAACTAGGACCTTTATATGTTTCAGTTACTTCTCTTTACCATGCTGTGTTTAGCATATAGGAATGCTCAATAAAGATTTCTTATTTTAATATTTATTTTTCAGCTGTAGTTGGACACAATACCTTCATTTTATTTATTTTTATGTAGTGCTGAGGATCAAATCCAGCGCCTCGCATGTGTGAGGCAAGTACTCTACCACTGAGCCACAACCCCAGCCTACCACTGAGCCATAACCCCAGCCCAAGATTTCTTAATCCAAACAATGAGGTTTTAATTTTGACCTTTTTTATTCTTAACTTGAGTAGTGTTAGGAGCTGAGGTTGGATTAGACAATTTAACAGGTATATTTGTAAATGGAGTGCTTTGGTTTCCAGCTTACTCTGTACCTGTAAAATGCATTATTTAAAAAACATTAAACACTGTTTCCCCACCTATTAATAGTTAGCTGTGGGGCTTTGGGAAACCAAGTAGATCCAAGCCCTATCTCTATGGAGTTTAAAAGTAAGAAAGAGGGAATTTGGGGTTCAGCTGGGGAAGCAATTCACACTCATTTATTTATCTGTCAGCCACAGGATACTGGAGAAATTCATATTTACTCAATATAATTACAAGTAGTATCCCCCAACCCCACGACTACTGCTTCTCTTCTCTCTCCTTTTTGATATGATTGATAACAAAACAAAATTGAAAGGTTTTTATGTGTATGTTTATGCAAATTGCAATGGATAGTATCATTTATTGTCATTTTATCTTAACAACTCTGATAAATTATACAGTATGTTCCTATTTTTAAAAATCTTATAAAAACAAAAAATATGGAAATATTTTTTTCAAGAATGGACAGTTCTAGAATATATTTTTAAGAATCCATCCTGTTTTCTATGAATTTCTCTTTTTGAATTATTTTTCTGAAATTGTTCCTCTTAATATATAGAAAGGAAATTAAAATGATACTTGAATATTTCTCATTCTAGTATTTTAGTAGAGGAGTGACTTGGATAGGTGAGTAAAACTTAGAAGTTCTGCCTATGATTAAGTCTTGGATTTCCCTTGTAGTTAATGATATACCTCCTGATCAATTCAGTTTTTCCTATTTTCTTGTTTATAGACAGTGTGTGACTGAATTCCTAGAAAGAATTCTAATTTTTGTAAGTTTTTGAGATCATTGTTCAATTTGATGTGTCATTAAGACTTAAAACACTTTAATGCTGTGAATAGAGTCTAAAATAAACAAGTGAACTAATTAATGATAGTTGTTTATTTCCTGTTTGGGATCAGTATTGTTTAAACTAAAAATCAAGAAAAAATTGGACTCTTCCCCCTCAAATTAACTTTGCCCTTCCCCTCTTGATACACAATATTTTTGAGTCATTCATCAACTTTTGGTCCTCTGCTTAGTGATTATGAGCCCTGCCAGCCTTTGACTATCCACATAGTGAATTATGTAAATACCTACCGGTATGTTAAAAACCAGAGTATTTGTTTTGCTTTATGAAGGTTTGATGGAGAGACTGCAGTGTTTCATTTGAGTTTGATCAATTATTCAATATTCTTAGAGACAGTTTTCAGATGGTTTATAACACCTACGGAAAAGGCCAACTTTTTCAATTTACCAAATATAAGTTTTAGTAAGTGTTGACATAGTCAATAATTGCATTTGAGTAACTAAATACAAAACATAAAACGGTAGACACCAACATCATGAAGAATGATTACAAGCATTGATACTTCATACCTATTTAGGCATACACTGAATTATAGAATGTATCTTCATTTTATCCATTTGACATGCTTGTCAATGGCAAGATTTTTGTCTAGAAAACTCCAATCTAGTGAACTCTTTTGAGTTTTTAATTTTAGACATTATTTTTCATTAAACAGTTAAAATTTGCATTTTAAATTTACAAGAACTATCTTCTCACAAAAGTTACTGTTTTGTTAGATGGTTTCTAAGAATACTCTGGAACCAAGTTTGGTGAGGTTGATAAATATAACTTCAAAAAAATCATTTTGGAGAATTTTGCAAGAAAAAAATTTTTTAACATGTAAACCAGTCACCAGAAAAGCCTTTGAACAGTCACCATACTGCCAATTTTGAAATCTAGTCTTTCTGCATTTCTGGAATTGAAAACATAAAGCTGATGGATAAGTTCAGCTACGTACAGTGTACTCATTTGTAGAAACATGATCTGAAGGAAAAGTGAAGGCAAATATTAATGTAACTAATCTTTGACATTTCAAAACATTTTTTTCTGAAATATTAAGCATATGTAAAATACTATTTATTGTAATGGTAAAATAAGTACCTTTTGCCTAGTGTTGAGACTGAGTTACAAAATATTGTCTGACTTTGAAACTCTATTGCATCTTCTTTAAACTCTATCTATCCCTTCACCCTTACCCATCACCCACCTTCCTGTGATTCATGATGGTTCTGAATTTTGAATATCCTTTTCTGTACTTTTCATTATAGTTTCATCATATATGTATTCCTTATTAATGTATCATGTGTTTTTTTAATTTGTTATACGTGACAGTAGAATACATTTATGCACTTTGATATATCATACATAGATGGGATATAATTTCTCATTTTTATGAATGTACATGTAGAATCACATGTCTTGCAGTCATACATATACATAGGTAATAATGTCTGTTTCATTCTATTATCCCTTCTATCCCCAAGTCCCTTCCCCACTCCTCCCTTCCCTCCCTTCTACCTAATCTAAGGTAACTCCCATTCTTCCCTAGTGCCCCCCATATTATTGTGAATTAACATCAGATAAGTGGCATGGTATCATGTGGTTTTTCATCCTTTAGAACTTCCTGGGAGTAGAATTACCCTTGAATTAGGCTTTGAAACTTTTTTCTTCTTGATATTATATTTTACATATTTATTCCTTGTTGATGTGGCCAGCTGTTTACTCTCATCACAGTCACTTTCCATGCATTTACTCACATATTAGGAATACTTGTAAGTATTGTAGGAATTATTTTTTTAATCCAGTCCAATAATATTTGTCTTTACCTGGTAGTTTTATGTTTTTATAGCTACTACAAAAATATATTGGATTTCATATCTGATATTTCATTATGAAATTTTAGTGTGATTTTTCCCAGTTCACCTCCCCCATTCTTCCTGTTCCTACTCCTCCTCCTCTTCCTTTTTTTTTTCTTCCTATATTCTTTCTCCCCTTCTGGCTTTCCTTCTTATGCATAGATTTTTAAGTTGAATTTCAGCTTTTCTCATTTACTGATCTAGAAGGCAAATGTCCTTCCTGATCCTATAATAGCAAAGGAATTTAATGTACATGTACTTAAGATGGATGAAAAAATTCAATAATCTCTTGTCTTCTCTTGAATCAAAAGATACTTTCATATTGATTCCTGCCCATTCCTTAATTTATATGCTGGTTTTAGTTGACATTTTAATTCATCATTTTCTTTTTTGATTTTATAAATTATGTTTACTATTATTGAGTAACCTTATAAATATGTGTTTTGGATATATGTGTACATACATACTCCTCATTCCTTTGTGGTTCCTGTATATTCCTTTCTTGGGTCCTGTACATTACATTTTGGCTTCAGGTGCATTATCACTTTCTCTTAGAATCTGTTCTTCAAGTTCTTTTTTTTTTTTTTTTGGTCTGAAATTATCTTTATTTATTTTTACTTTTGAAGGATCACCTTCCCTTTGGCATGATATTGAGAAAATTTAGTTATGTTTTCTTAGCACATTGAAAACATTTTCTCATGTTTTCATTGCTGTTTGAGAGCTTGGCCTTTTATCTGGAGTCTTTTCTTTATAGGGGATCTGTCCTCTTTCTTCATCTTGTTTATTTTCTGTTGATGTTATACAGTTTCTTTTATGTGACTAGATATAATTTCTTGTTTCTCCTGCTAAAGATTTTTTGTTGTTGTTGTTTCTTGAATATGATTGGTATCTCTTGCAAATTCTCTGAAAATTTCAGCTATTATCTCCCTGAAAATTCCTTTTTCTGCATAATTAAATGTGTGTTAGAATGTTTTCCTCCATAAACTATTATTTTCAATCCTGGGATTTACACTTTTCATTTCATTACCTCTTTCTCCACTCATTCTTGATATATACTTTAGATTTTCTAGTTTCCTAAGTGTGTCTTCACCCCTATTCTGCAAATAATTTTTATGTTTTATTTTCAATTTCCATTATACATTTTTTCTTATATCTTTCTTTGGCTCTGTTTTAGAACTCTGCAGTTATTTTATGACTTGTTGCTCTTATATTTTTTATCTTTTTTGATTTTTTAACATTCTTTAGGTATTCTTATTTTCTATCCTATGTCTGTAATTCAAACTATTAAAAACTTCCCAGGTCTAATGTTGGAGTTGTTTCTTTTTGCTTTTATTCATAGTATCTTGTCTTGTCTTGACTGTGATCCCTTGTTTAATGGGAATTTTTCCTTGAGATATAGTTTGAAAATTCATTCTGCTAGAATGAAATAGTGTTTTTCAGTTGGGAAGTGTTCTGGATCTGATGTGGTATCCCCGAAAGCTCACATGTGAGACAATGCAAGGTTTAGAGAAGGATTGGGTTATAGTCTTAACCTAATCAGTGAATTATCCCCTGATGGGATTAACTGAGTGGGGAATGGAGGCAGGTGGGGTGTGGTGGGAGGAAGTGATTAATTTGGGCCATGACTTTGTGGTATATATTTTCATCTGGCAAGTGGAGTCTCTCTGCTTTCTGATCATCACATGAGCTGGTTTCCTCTGCCACACTCTTACACCATGATATCCTGCCTCATCTTGATTGAGCTCGGAAGAATGGCACCTGCTATCTATGGATTGAGACCTCTGAAACCATGAGCCACTAAATAAACCTTTTCTTCTCTATAGTTGTTCTAGTCAGATTCTTTAGTCACAGAAGCACAAAAGCTGACTAAAACAGGAAGGTAAAGACACTGTTCATCCACTACTACTTTAAACCAAATTTACCATTTTGAGGTTTATTCATTTTCCTTTCCAAACCAGGTACTGCATGTATCTGGCTTGTACTGTGAGTTCTCAGAACATTTTTTTCTTGTAATCTTTACTGGACAGGGTGATTTCCAGTTTACCTTCTTCCTGTAGGTGTGGTCCTTGAGACCCTTGATTTTTGCCAGTGTGTTCTAGGCTGGATGGAGGCTGAAGGCTACGTCTCCTTTTCATTGTGTTCAATACAGCTATCACAAAGGAACTGTTGGATTTCTATATCTTTGCAAATGTAACATGGAGCAAAAGGGATTTGCTTCTCTAAATCTGTCTTTAGATCCTCTGTCTTTATATTTGCCCTTAAAGGGAATTTATTTTCTTCACACCTCCTATGAGAATTTAGAATCATTTTAGTGATTATTGACAGGATGGTTGCAGATACCTCATTTAATACTAGAGAATACAATATTAAAAGAGAAGTTTTAAGTTTTGAAAGTAGTATATCATTTCAAAAATCCATGTTTCTCAGAAGAATGTAAACAGAAAAATATAAAATCCTTTCATCACTTGATTGCCAAGCCTGGTGCTTGGTGGTAAATTCCTGTTAGTAATTCCCTGTATGTTTTTGTCCTGAAATTCTAACAATGTTATGTTACCATTTTTTCTTTCTTTCTCTCTTTCTTTCTTTTGTTCTTTCTTTCTTTCTTTCTTTCTTTCTTTTTCTTTAACATTATGTTTTTATTACTTATTAATAGTATGCTGCAGTTTATTTTTATTCTAATTTCAAAATTCTTTGAAATTTTAAATTAAGACATGACATCTCATTTCTAATTATTTCTCTAAATAGATAACCACAACATTGTGATTTATTCCAAACTATAAAATGGTTTTATGAAAGATTGAAATCAATTTACTGTATTTTCTCTTTATAAATAAAATGATCCAATCCATAAAGATATCAGAAGTATAAATTCATTAAAATTATTAAAGCTGAAAAAAAAAGACATGAGATGTAAAACTTTTTTAAAAATGTAGCCTTAGGTTAAAAAGTTAATTAACATTATGTACCCATTCATAATATTAGTAATGATGGTTTTAAAAATGGGTGGAATAGAGGTTTTCTCTGATGATCTATGTGTGTATCAGCTTTTTGTTGCTGTGATAAATACCAGAGAAAGAAAGTACAGGGAAGGAAATATTTATTTTGGCTGATAATTTCATGTCATCCATTGGCTGGCTCGACTGCTTTGGGCCTGAGGCAAAGCAGAACATCATGGTAGAGGGGCATGGGAGGAGTAGTCATTGAGGGAAGGCAGTGGCTCACTTCATAGCAGCAGGAAGTGGAGACACATAAAGGAACAAAGGAACCTTCCCCTCCTGCCAGCATGCCCTACCATCCACAGTTTCTACTGCTGCTCAGAACTCTACTAATAGTTTTTAGTGTATTAGTCCAGTGATGAAGATGGAACCAGTGTGATCCACTCACTTCCTAAAAGCCCACTTCTGAGATGGTACATTGTGGATTAAGCCTTCCACACATCACCCTTTGGGAAACATTCCAGATCTAAACCATAACAATCTATGTTCTTGAATTTCTTTTTCTTTTTCTTTAATAATACAAGAAAGGCAAGAAATAAAACAGACTCCCAGTTTTCTTTCTTTTCATGTTTAGTAGAGTAGCCACTAGTAATGTATGACTATTTAAGTTTAATTATTTACATGTATGAAGACATGAATTGGTGTGAATATACTTTGTATACAACCAGAGATATGAAAAATCATGTTCTATGCATGTAATATGAATTGCAATGCATTCTGCTAACATATGTAAATTTTAAAAATTTAATAAAATAAAAAAATTAATTAAATTGAAAATAAATTTAGTTAAACTGGAATGGGAAAACACAACCATTTTAATTGCTTAAGAGCAACATGTGGTTTGTACCTACAGTATTGGAAAACATACAGGTTATTTCTGTCACCACAAATCATTCTATCAGACAATATTGCCCTGCGCCTTAGTTTTTCTGTGAGCAATGTATTTGCCGAGTAGTATTACATTCTTAATATTATAGCCAAAACAGGAAGACTGTATAAATGAAATAAACACTGAATCATACAGACAGATAATTTTTAAAGGAAGATTTATTTTGGCTTACAATTTCTGATGTTTTCCCCATAGTTGCTTGATCTGATCTATTTGGGCATCTCATGTTGAGCTATGAATAATTAATTGAGCTATGAAGTATTAATCTGTTCATGAATTCATAGCCCTATGATCCAATCACCTGCCAGGGGCCCCACCTCTGAGCATTGTTGCATTTGGAAAAAAGCCTCAACACAAGATTCAAAGCATAATAGAAGACATGCAGACATTGCTTAGCATTATAGAATCAGTACAGGATTTGGGGCCAAATGATGTGAAATTCAGATCCGTTCTCCTTTTAACCTCTATGCCACTGTGGTCCTGACACTGAAGTCTGATAGTCTCAGTTCACGCTCATTAATTAGTCTTAATTGAGCACTTACTGTGTGTGTGTCTTTGTGTTAACAAGCAAGGGTACAGAAACCAATGAAATACAGTAAAACTTTGCTCCATGACAAAATGGGGAGAAAGATTTAGCCTTGAGCCCAATGGACCAATGAAGTGAGGCTAGAGGATAGGATAGTATGTGATGTGCAATAGCATTGATTTGATATCCACTTCCTCCTCCTTTCCTTTTTTCTCACACACCACAGTCTATGGAGACTCAGTTCATTGAATGCCGATGGAGGGTCTGAGGAAACCATGTTGTCTTGAGCAGGAAAACTGTATTGAACAGTCCTGGCTTGGAGAGTGCTCTCTCTTGTCTCTGTTGCATGCTTCACTCTCTCCACCTAGGATTCTGATTGGTTTCTGGGACATTCTTGAATTTCAGAACCTGTCTTCTACTTTTTCATCTTCTTAATGCTCTGTTGTGCTTCCTGAACAATTTTCTCAGGATTATCCAGTTCACTGATGTTCTGTTCAGCTGCATGCAGTCTAGTGTGTGTCCTATGCATTGTGGGTTCCTGTGAGCTGTGTACATGATCAGCATGATTCATCTCATCTAATGTTAGACTGCAGAATAAATGGCTACTTTTAAATCTCTTTTTTTTTTCCAAAAGTCAGTTCCCAGAAAATAAGCATTAAAGATTTTAAAAAAAAAAAATTGGTAGATTTTGCAACCAGATCATACTTAGTTTCTGATTTCTCAAGACTGGCTCTGTAATTTAGTTAATTTTTGTGAATGGACTAGATACTTGAATGGGATATAGGCATATATTGTTTTTCCTATGGGGTTTGCTTTTTACCTTGTGAAGGGTAAGTAAAAAATGAAAGTTTAAAATGAATAATAATTCCATTCAGAATGTGTGCTATATTACTTTGACAGAGGAATTTATTGGATTTGGATACTATGTCCCATTAAACCTGACTTTCTAAGTTTAAGGTATGAAGTTTTGTTAGTCACATGTGTTCAGTGATGTTTTAATCTTCCTTTTAGGAAGCTTCTTATTTTTGTTTTTAGCAAGTTATATTTGTGTTGTCCTGGGAATTCATGCAGGCTTAAATTTGTGTGTATGTAATTAAAAGTAGTTTTCTTCTTATGAAGAAACAAGTTCATCATAAGAAAGTAAATACAATAATACAGAAAAGCAAAGTGAAGAAAAATGTAGAATACCTACTTAGATACTATAACCTAACAGCAGGGCAGGGGGCATATTGTGTGTGTGTATGTGTGTGTGTTGTATGTATATATAAAGGAAATCCTCTCATCTAAGGCCAGACTGAACACCAGAGTTCTAGTAAGAAGCCAGAATCAATCTTAATAAATCGTTCAAATAAAAAATCTACATGTACTTCTGAGGGCACCCACATAATAAGTTTTTTCAAGTATCTGGCAATCAAAAAAGATGCATCAAAACGTTGCAAGACAAGAGTCAATATCACATTATTGACTCTTCCTATTTTAATGCTTCTATTGGGTATAGATAACTTTGTCATTGTTTTCTTTTATTTGTTCATTTATTTTTGGTGGATTAGATGAGAAAGAGGAAGAGAGGGATTAAAACATTAGATTTTGAAAATGAACAAGTCTGTCGATGATTGATAGTACAGCTAGGCACAAAATCAGCAAAGATATGAGTATTCAACACCTTATGAGAAAAGGACATAAGAGATATTTATAGAATCCTTATCCCAGTAACAAAACTGATTCTTATAATATACACAAACCACATAAATCTAATAAACCATCTCCCATGCCAGAAAGGAAGTTATCAAGTTTAAAAGAATTGAAATCATTCAATGTAGTCTTTCACCATAGACACTCAACCTAGAAAACAGTAAGATAAAGAAAAATCTTCAGAAAACTTGGAAAATAAACACATTTCTAAATAATCTTGGGTCAAGGATGTTTGATGGAAAATAGTTAATGAATTTAGTGAAAATAAAGCCTTCAAAATGTGTAGGATACACCTAAAGCAGTACATATAAATAAACTGATAGCATTAAAAACACATTAGAAGTCAGGCAGGGTGGCGCACACCTGTAGTTCCAGCAGCTCAGAAAGTTGAGGCAGAAGAATCACAACTTCAAAGCCAGCATCAGTAAAAGGGAGGCACTAAGCAACTCAGTGAGACCCTGTCTCTAAATAAAATTAAAAATAGGGCTGGGATGTTGCTCAGTGGTCAAGTGCCCCTGAGTTTAATTTAAAAAAAGAAAAAAAAAGGAGGAGAAGGGGAAGAAAATGTGCCTTGGTCTGCACTCTCTTTGCCTTCCTGTCTCAGCATGTAATCTCTCCTTTGTGTGATGCAAATGCTCCCTCTTTGCCTTGCCACCTACCATTTGGCTTTCAACAGAGAGCAAACAAGTGGAGCTTCTGGAGCTACCACTGTGAGATGAATACTAGTGAAATGACCATTACTGAAGTTAAGTTCCTAATTTGAAAATTACAAAAGGATTTTCAGGTGTAGATAATATCACAGAGAATTCTACCATACATTTAAAGAATAATGAGTACTATCTGGAAGTAGGACAGGGAACAATTCACAGTTTAGTTTTATGAAGCTAATATTAACAGATTTTTGACCTGGAAAAGAAGGTGCCAAAATAAAACAATGAAACAAACACAAAATTGACAGGCCAAAGACCTTAATGAATATAGACATAAAAGTCCTTAAATAATCCACTTTATTTACATGCCCAGGAAGTCATGATTGTATGGATTAAGGTAAAATTACCCTATTATAAAATTAAACTCCTAGTGATAAAAAATTTGGAGAAATAGGAATTGAGAGTTACAGGTTAAATATATTCTTCTAAAACATGTATATAGGTTCAAAACATATGCATAGGCCTTTTTGTATGAAATAGTATTAAAAGGATAAAATTACCTAAGATGGGTTCATAAGGGAGTAGGAGAAGCTGTTAGTTCAGTGTGAATGCCATCCTTTTTAGGAGAGTGAGGGATAGAAGTGAGGGACTGCTGGTTAAGTGGAACTTGAGTGCTTAGAAGGACAGCAGGGCGACCTCTTGGTTCAGTGTGCTTTGCATCCTCATATAACTATCTTCTCTCCTAGCTAGTAGATTTTGTAGTGAGTATTAGAATTCCCATATTCTTCACTTTGTGTATGTGTTATAGGTATTTCTTTGTGGTTACAATGGTGTTCAGTTTAATATGAGAAGAAAAAAACACTCTGATGTGAACCTATAGCATTGAAAGTTTAGTAACAGAGAATTAAGTTTAATATGAGAAGAAAAAACCACTCTGATGTGAACCTATAGCATTGAAAGTTTAGTAACAGAGAATTAACCCCCATCCATCTCCACCCCCAATCCCCTCATTACTGATGTCATGATGTAACATAGGTATGACTTGTGTGGAATCCAGAGTGAGGTGTTCTCTGAGAACCTGTGTACTTCACCATGGTGGACCAAATTTTAGACATACCCTGGGCCAGATGAGAGTCCTATGATCTCTTTGCAAAGTAATATTCTCTTCTCTAAACTGCAATCCTTCTTGGGAATGTTCTTAGAAATTCCTGAGATAACTTCTAGGCTTCTTTCTTATTGTGTTTGTGCAAACTGCTTAGCATCTCTTTAGGGACCATAATCTGTTCAACAAGAACATAATATCTTCCTTAGTTTCAGCTCTATATGCACTTTTGTGGCTCAACTGCAAGTTTTTAAAATGCATCTGCTCTAAATTCTACCCTGCATTCTCACAGTAAAGGCTGCCAGCAATATTGATGCCAGTGACTGACTGTTGTAACATTTTAAAATAGTCCTTCACAAGTTTAAGTCTTCTATCACATTTAAATTCAGCCTCACACAGAGTCTCGGAAGATGGGCAAAATGTAATCAAGTTCTTAGTACTGATTTCTATTTCCCTTAGCTTATTTGTTGCTGTAACCAACCCCATCCCCCAAAAGAACAACTTAGAAGAAAAGTTTATGAGGGGCTCATGATTTCAGAGATCTCTGTGCACAGATGGCCAAATTCAATACTTTGACCCCAAAGGAGGCAGCACATCATTGGGCAAGGGCCCTGTAGAAGATAGATACTCCTCTCTTTGAAGCAAAGAAGCAGGGAAGAGGGTACTTTCAATATGTGACCCCATGAACCTAGGTCTTCCAATCATGCCCCACCTGCATACCATTGATACAGTTTAGCTCATTAAATCTATTAGGCCCTGAATAGAGTTCTCATAATTGAATCATTTTGCCTTTGAGTATTGTTTTAACACAGGAGCTTTTGGGAGTTATCCCATATCCAAACCATAACAGGCTATGAGCCTATTTGGTCACTGAGGCAGTGGATCATATGTTCAAACCCAGGTTCAGCAAGTTAGTGAGACCTTGTTTTATAATAAAAAGGTTGGTAAAATACCTCAGTGGTAGAGCCTTTCCTGAATTGGGAAAGACCCAGGGTTCATCTGCCTGTATATTAGAAGGTGGAGAGGAAGGGTGCTGGAGGGAATGAGATCTACTCTTCTGCCCCTTCCAATACTTTAGAATACAATGGCAAAATGCCTTGAACTTCTATTTTCCAGTCTACAGATCTGGAATAATTTAAGAACTGCCAATATATTATCCAGTCTAATGTATTTTCTTACATTCTAATAAATTACCTAGCCTAAGATATTTTGTTAAATACACAAAGGAACCAAGTCATGTGGGAATGTCTCTGTTTCTTCCCTGGGGTAATGGTTAATTGGAATTATCAACTTGTTTGGATTAAGAAATGACAAGGATTAAGAGAATTATGGGTGTGTTGGTGAGGGTGTGTCTAGGAATGATTGGCATGCGGGATAGCCAACTGAAATGGAGACCCTCTATAAGCATGAGCAGCACTGACCAATAGGATAATGGCTTAGATGGAATAACAGTTGCAAGAACAAAGCAGCAACAGATGCAAGCTGTATTCTTCTTGAATGGGTTCTTGATTGATGCTTTAATAGTCTGAGGATATCAGATTTTCACTTCTTCACTCATCCAAAGCAGACTCTGACAGTGATTCTACAGAAGGCTTAGGTCTCAATCAGGGTAGCCCTGTTGATTCCTCTTGTTCTGGGGCTGCATGCCTCTTGGACTGTTCAGCTACTGGTTTTTCCAGCTCTCTAGACTACAGACAGCCATTTTGGACTATCCAACTTCTGGTTGTGTTAAGCCAACCTAATAAGTCCCTTTTTATAATTATACTTCCTATTGATTCTGTTTCCTCTGGAGAAACCTTGTGAAGAGTACTTGCTGGTTCTAGGATTCTTGGTTTCCACATTCTGTCCTTTATCACTGTGAATATATGAACTTACAGTCTTTTGCATTCTAGGGTTTCTAATGAGAAATCTGATGAGGACCATATAAGGAAATTATGATGAATCCTTCCTCTCTTGCAACCCCATATGTGTTAAGGCCTTAGAGTGCCTTAGGGAAGAGGGTATTTTGTTATAGTATCACAATTCTACTGAGATGCTACCATACTTTTCCACCAATAATTTGGAAAAAAAATAGTAATTGAATACCTTGAGTGTAAATACAAAAACCCAAGTTATTGATATTTTTTGGGGGGATGTGAAAGACAAGTCCATTGAATTGCTATACAAATTTTAATTTTTAAACAATAAATATCAGTCTCCATAACTCCCAGAAGCAAAAAAAAAAAATTGTTTGAAGTCCTTCCATATCCCTATTCTGAAAATGGAAAAAGTTTTGGAGGCCTACTGGATAGATGATCACTGAGGTTTAGGTCCAGGTATGACATTTATTACTCTGACCTCACAAGGAACCATTAGGAGTGAATTCCAAACAGTAGCTTTATATAGAGGGCAACTATGGCTAGGTTTTTGTCCACAAGAATAGGAAGCTTTTGGTGGTTGGTGAACTGTCAGACTCCCAGATAGTTAGCATGTTTGGTAGTTAGTGGTTGTTGGTGGTAGTCTTTGGATATTGGTTCTTTGATTAGGGTTTTTTGTTTTATTTTTGTTTTTATTTTGATTTGTTGTTTGGGTCTGTTATCTTATTTATTTATTCAGTTTTTAGCTAGCATCCTTACTTGGTGTTCCTGCTTAGGATGTATAGCCAGAATAGTCAGACTAGTGTAGTGTTGCAGGGTCCTGGCTCCTGTGAAGAGCCAGTTTTTAGGAACCATTATAAAGTCCTGAGGGGCATTGGGCATGGTGGGTTTAACCAGGTAAAACTTGCCCACCATTGCCTCACTGGGGCAGAGGTGGTAGTGAAAGTCCTGCCAAAGTTAGTGCAGAATCTTTTGTTCCTCTCTGAAAGGGATATGATGCAGACTCTGGAACATTCCAAAGTGATTCAGTTATTTCAGGTATTGAGACCCACAGAAATATCTACATTGTGATGGAGCACGCAGGTCAGGGACAGCTATATCACCACATCCTTAGGAGTGGCATGCAGGAGGAAAAGGCCCAGAGACTTTTCTGGCAAGTAGCCTGTGCCGTGGGCTATTGCCATGACAAGGGCATCATGAACAAAGACCTGAAGCCAGAGAATATTCTGGTGGATTCCAGAGGCAACATCAAGCTCAATGATTTTGGCCTCAGCACCAGGTTCACGGCTGAGCAGAAGCTGAACAGGTTCTGGGGCACTTTCCCATACCTTGCCCCCAATTGTCCTGAGGCAGGCATATGAGGGCCCCCCAGGGGACATCTGGAGCCTTGGGTGTCATTCTGTATTTTATGTTGACAGGGAGATGCCCATTTATGGAGTAGCCAACTCAGCAGGTGAAGAGGCAGATCATGCATGCCAGCTACCAAATCCTTCACAGTGTTCCCATCGAAGCAGGAAAGCTCATCCACAAATACTGACCCTGCACCCCAAGAAGCAGCCCATAGCCAAGCAAATCCTTCAGCACCCATGGCTGAGGCAGACTGAGCAGTATTTACACAATCATTGTACTGAGGCACTCCCCAAACATCCAGACCCCCAAATAATGACAATCCTGTATAATATAGGTTATGATCCACACAAGACCTGTGTGTGTCTGGCCATGAGAGAGTTCAATACAGCCATGGCTACATACATGATACTTTGGCACCAGAAAATTCAGGACACAGGCTGCATGTTCCAGGGAAAGCCTGTACCTCCAAGGGTTAAGCCTCACTCATGTTCTGTGGATCTTTCCCATTTCCCTGTTCTCCCAAAGAGGAGTTGGGGTGAGCCTGCCCTTCAAACCTTTCCCTTGCCCTGTGAGCATCAGCTGTGTGAAGAGGCGAAAGAGTCAGGGTACAATGACATCAGAAGGGCCAGCTTGCCTGCCATTCCTCTCCACTTTCTGACTGTGGGGATCCCTGCTCCCAGCATAGCCTCCCAGCCTGACCCCATGGCAACAGAAAGTGCTGGAAGGGGGTTACTAGGAGGATTGCTGCCTGTGTCTGACAACTGTGCTGTTGCATACCATGTGTCAGCAATAAAGTAGCTCCAATGAAAGAAGGCAGAAACGGGTCAGATCCATAAACAGTGTGGTTCTAATGCAGTGGAGAGCTGAAGCAGAAAAAAACTAGTAGACTGCCAGATGACTCTCTGTGCTGTGGATCCTGACATATTGGTGGGCATCAGGGTTGTGGACTCTGAACAGCTTCAGGAGCAAGATGTGCAAACTACCTCAGGTTTCTCTGCACGGGTTCCAGCCAAGAGCACTTCTGGATTCAATAGGACATCAGGAGTCTCCTTTGCCTCCACCTGGGAAAGACATCAGAAACTGTTCTCCATGCCCTGTCCCTCTGTCCTTTCTTCCATTCTTCTGAGATGTTTCTTTTAAAATTTGTTTTAGATGAATCAATATAAAGTTTAAAAAATAAGTTGATAAAAAAGGAGGGGCCTCAGTGGGAAGGTAGGAACCCACCAAGCATTCTCTCCCAGGCCTAGACCACTGTTTTTCCTCATTCACCTTTAGCCAGAATAGATGGGGACTCCCTGATTTGAGCCAATGTAGTGCATTCACTTGCTTTGGCCTAGTGCTGTCAGACTCCGTCCACTTGATCTGGTATGGATGGAAACTCTCCCTGTGAGCCTGTTTAGATCTGACTTAGTTGGTGACCTTGGCCAGAAGGAATCCCTCCCTCTTGTCCACATAAGGATATGGGGATGTAAGGGTATATTTGGAGAAATGACATCTGAAAAGTCATGGGAGACCGTTATGTTCTGTGGCATTCTCTTTATGATACTGTGTGCAGGGAAGGAAGAGGTAGGCCAGTAGATCGCAGTGGGCCTGCCTGTAGCAGTGGCTGGGTGCCCCTTCACCTGCCATGCAGACTCTACACCCAGAACCCATTATGTGTAGAGCATTAGTCCATTTTATGGGTATAACTTATGTAAAAGTAAAGTACACCAATGTGGATTTCGCTTTTGTTTGTATTCTATTATAGTTTTGTAGGCAAAGTGCACCCAAATGAAAAGTAAGAAATTCTGAGCTTAGTCAAAAGGGGCAGCTGGGTTAGATATTTTCCTAATTTTTCTGAGAATATTGCAAATGGAAGAGTGTTCCTAATTTCCTTTTCAGCAGATTTGAAGGAAAGTGAGGTGATTGAGACAGAGAAATCTTGTGTGTGAACCTACAGCAACATAGCTTTAGTAACAGAAAATGCTTTTTTTCTACATCTCCACCATTGTCCTCCTGGGTTACTGATGTCACAATGTAACATGTATAGATTGTGTGTAGAACTGTATGGGGAAATTAAGATGAAACTTTCTTCTCTCTTGCCTCCACAGGTATTGATGACCTGCTCCACAGTGTCTTAAAGAACAGAGTGTTTTGTTACAGTACCACCATATGATTGAGTTGCTACCATCATTTTGACACCAGTTATGTGAAGTTGGAAGAAAAAGTATCTGGATACCTTGAGTGTAAATATGTTGTCTTTCAAAGCAAAAAATAATTACAGATTTTTAGACTGAAAATGAAAGTACATTGAAGTGTTTTACAAATTTTAATTTCTAAACAAGTAAATATCAATCTCCATAATCCATGAAAGTAAGAATCTTCTGGAGTCCTTTCTTATTCTGATTCCGAAGTGAAAACATGTTCTGGATGACCACTGGGGGTTAAATCCAGGCATAACTGGGCCATTTTTTGCTCTGACTCACAAAGAACCATTAGAAGTGGATTTCAATTAGGAGGTATATAAGAAGGTAGCTGTGGCTGTGTTTTTGTCCACAAGTACAGGAAGCTCTTGGTGGTGACTTGCCGAACTCCCAGATAGTTAGGACATTTGGTGATTGATAGTTGGTAGTGGTCTTTGGATATTGGTTTTTTGATTTGTGGTTTTTGTTTTGTCTTGGTTTTGATTTTTGATTTGTTGTTTTGGTCTGTTTTTTTGTTGTTTGTTTGTTTTTGTTTTGTTTTTTAAGCTAGCATCCTTAGTTAATATTCCTGCTTAAGCTGTATAGCCAGAGTAGTCAGACTAGTATAGTGTTGCAGGGACCCAGCTCCTGTGAAGAGATGGCCTTCACAGACCATTATGAGGTTCTGAGAGCCATTGGGCATGGTGGGTTTGGCTGGATGAACCTAGCCTGCCATTGCCTCACTGGAGCAAAGGTGGAAGTGAAAGTTCTGCCAAAGGAAGGTCAGATTTTCCCCATCCTCTCTGAACTGGATATGATGATGACAATGAACCATCCAAATGTTATACAGTTCTTTCAGGTTATTGAAACTCTTGAAAATGTCTATATTGTGATGGAGCATGTAGGTGGGAGACAACTATCTCACCATGTTCTGGCTGGTTGCATGAAGGAGGAGTAGGCCAGAAGATTGTTCAGGCAGCTCATATGTGCATAGGCTACTGCCATGAGAAAGGCATCATGCACCAAGATCTGAAGCCAGAGAACATCATGGTGGCTGCTAAGGGCAACATCAAACTCATTGACTTTGGCCTCAGCACCAGGTTCACTGCTGGGCAGAAGCCCAACAAGTTCTGGGGCACTCTTGCACACTTTGCCCCCAAAATCATCCTACAGAAAGAATACAAGGACTCCACAGTAGATGTCTGGAACCTGAGTGTCATTCTATATTTTATGTTGACAGGGAAACACCCATTTTTGCAGAGCACCTCTAGGTAGTTCTAAAGAAAATTGTACCCAGAAGGTAACACATTCCCCACCATGTTCCCACACAAGCACGAAGGCTCATTCATAAAATACTGAACTTCAACGCCAAGCAGCGGCCCACGGTAAATCAAATCCTTCAGCACCTATGGCTGAGGCAGAGTGACTATTCACTCCATCATTATAATGAGGCACTCCCCAAACATCCAGACCCTGAAATAATGACAATACTGTTTTATATGGGTTGTGACCCATACAAAACCTGGGTGTCTGTGACCAATAGAAAGTTTGATGATGCGATGGCTACATACCTCATGCTCCAGCACCAGAAAAGCCATGGACAGGATGCATGTTCCAGGGGAAGCCTTTGCCTCTAAATGTTGGGCTTCACCCATGACTTGTGGATCTTTCCAATATCCCTGTCCTCCCAAAGAGGAGTGTGAGTGAGCCTGCCTTTCACACCTTCACCTTGCACTGTGAGCATCAGATCCCTAAAGAGGCCAAAGAGTCAGGGCAAAAGGGAATCAGAAGAGCCAGCCTGCCTGCCAAGCAATAACAGAAACCAATCTGCTATCCTCTCCAAGGCCTCACAACTATGCCTCCCTGTCCTCTTTTATGTAGAGAGAGTCACTCTTCTTGAGACCCTATGGATAGTTAGAGCTCACTCTCCTTAGCCAGGGTAGACTGGAGTCACTTTTAGGCAGCAGAGATGGGACTCCCTTATCCTTTGCCAGTTTAGATTGTAGCTCATCTTGAACCAGTGTTTCACTTGCTTTGCTCTAATGTGGACAGAGACTCACTCCCCTTGACTCAGTGTGGAACTCACTCCCCTTGACTCAGTGTGGAACTTCCCCTCAAGCCAGTGTAGACATAACTGATTTTTAGCCAGTGGCCTTTGCCAGAAGAAATTCCTCTCCCAGTTGTCAGATCACTCCCTGAGGTATGTGGTAAAGATAGGGGGCAACTTTTGGAGAAATCACATCTGAAACATGTTTTCTCTGGGCTTCTTCAATTGGAGCTCAGAGTGTCCTCTGGTATGGTATCATCTCCATAATTCCATATGCAGGGAAGGAAGAGGTAGGCCAGCATGCAGGAGCAGGTCTGCCTATAGAAGTGACTGGGTACTTTACTACCTGCCATGAAGCCTCCCCACCTAAAATCTCAAGCCATGCTACAGCTAGTGGAGATGGAACACATTGCATTTGGGAAGTGGAGATACCCAGTCATCTTGTGGATGCAATTTACCTCAAAGTAAAGTACACCAATGTGGAATTGCTCTTATCTTTGGGTTCTCTTGACACTGCATTTTGTGAAGTGTGCACAAATGACCACCAAGAAATACTCAGGTTAGTCAGCACAGGAGGCTTCAGGCACCTTCTATCCCGGTATCTCCACAGGGAAGAACCTCAGAGCTTCACTTAGAGCTTCTTCCTGCTCTTCCCTTTAGTGGTCACTAATGGATATCTTTTTTTTTTAAAGTATGTCATATCATTTTAATATTTTGCCCTTTTCTGCTAAGGCCCCAATTGTGAAATGGTCAGATGCTTAGGATTTTTTTTAAAACCTTTGTATATTTTTTCTAGAGAAGAAAACACCAAGGGTAGTAAATCCCACTAAAGCAACATCACTTTCCAGCTTTAGCTTTCACTGTGGGAATGGATTAGATTGCCTAATTGCTGCCTGAAAGGTTACAATGTGGAGAAGATTCTCAAAGGCAGGAGAGGCAATAATTAGGGTGATGCAGATGTGTGCCTGAGAAGCAAGCCCAGGGCACCTGGAAAAATTTGTGTCTGCAGAAGTCACAGAGATGTGCAGATATCCTGGAAAGGACAAGTAGTGTAGAGGAGGAATGCCTTTTGTGCATTTTGTGTGGCTTCGTCTCAGGAGCAGAAAGACAGGGTGTCCTGGGTTGGAATTTCCCTTTAGGTCTACTTCTGAGCCAGGCTGTCAGGCAGGTGTTCTGCCTGTGGCTCCTAGAAGCAGATGTTGGCCATCCTGCTGTAGACAATGTTACTCCCCCTCTCTAGGTAAGAAGGAAGGGATGCTGCACTTATTTATTAAAATAAGTGGATGTTGAGCCCCTTCACACTGAGGCCTGTCATCAAGTAGCACCAAAACTGTGATTACTATCCTTATGGTCAATGTTCAGTTTTACACAGTGGGCCCCAAATGCTTGTTCTTCCTGAGGTTACCATTGGTTCACAACTTCCCGTGGCCTCTTCTTGCCCATGTTACAAGTATGATCAGGTGGGGCTGAATGTTTTAGTCAGTGCAAGTCTCCAATTCATAGAAGTTCATGGGTAGCCATCCAGATGTGATGTTCATCCTCACACACTGAATAAGAGTAGCCTACACTTGAATAGTGAGAGCTAAATAAACCTATTTTCTTTGTAAAATATGAAACCCCAGGTATTTCATGAGAGTAACAGAAAATGGATTATATAATTGAAGAACTTTAAACACACAAACTGTAGAAGAAATGTATCAATTTGTGGAAAATCATGAATGACCAGAGGACATAAACATTTACACAGTCCAATGACCATTAAGGAAATCAAGTTCCTAAATTTAAAATCTCTAAAAGATCTTCAGGTATAGATGATATCACTGGTGAGTTCTACCACTTATCTCCTTAAAAGGAGATCCAAGAGGTGCAAAGTTTCACATGGTGAGTGACACACAGGAACATAGGGTTGACACATTCACCCAAAGTTAGGAAGCAGTCATAGAAGGAGCATAACATTGTTTATGACACCATGTCTTGAAAATTTATTCTCCAGAAATAGGATATAATATTTTTGTTTTAAAAACTATGGTATTTGTGGTACTTTATTATGACTACTTTATTATGACTAATTTTCAGGGGAAATTAACTTGAATAAACAATATCCAAAGCAGTATAGCTCACATTGTTATTTTTTCCTCTCAATTTGGTGGGGAGATACTGGGAATTGAACTCAGGGGCACTCAATCCCTGAGCCACATCCTCATCCCTATTTTGTATTTCTCGAGAGAGAGTGTCTCAGTGAGTTGCTTAGCACCTTGCTTTTGCTGAGACTGGCTTTGAACTCTAGATCATCCTGTCTCAACCTCCTGAGTCCCTGGGATTACAGGCGTGCACCACCACACCTGGAAGCTCATATTAATTTGATGGTGAAAAGCTGAATCCTTTTCCTCTTAAAGAAGTTTGAGACAACATGAGAGTGCCTCCTTTTAGCATTGTTATCACCAGTTCTGGAGGTTTTAGCCAAAGCATTGAGGCAAGAACAGGAGATGTAAAGCATTCAGAAATCAAAAGAAAGAATGCAACCCTCATCTGCAGATGACATGCTTTTACACAGAGAATTTTTTTAAAAGCTTCTAAGAATTCCTGAATTTATGAAGTTCAATACCATTTCAGGATTCAAGCTAAATATAAAAAAAATCAATTTTATTTCTATATATTAGAAATGAACTTGTGGAGAATTAAACTAAAAATACAACATTAACACTCAAACATTGCTGGTAGGACCACAAATTGGTACACCACTTTGGAAAGAAGTATGGAGATTCTTCAGAAAACTTGGTATGGAATCATAATTTAACCCCGCTATTCCACTCCTCAGTTTATAACCCAAAGATTTAAAATCAGCATACTCCAGTGATGCATCCACATCAATGTTTATAGCTGCTCAATTCACAATAGTTATACTATGGAACCAACTTAGGTGACCTTCAATAATGTGGTACACAGTGAAGTATTACTCAGCCATAAAGAATAACTTAATGACATTTGGTAGCAAATGGATGGATCTGGAGACTATAATGCTAAGTGAAGTAAGCCAGTCCCCAAAAAGACAAAGGTCAAATCTTTTCTCCAATATATGGAAGCCCACAATAAGGGTGGATGGGGAAAAAAAAAAAAAAACAGAAGTAGAGTAGATAATGGGGAATGTAGGGAAAAGAGGACAGGCAACAGAAAGACAGTGGAATTAATCTGACATAATTTTAATATGTACATATATGAAAACAACACAGTGAATCCCAGCATCATGTACATCCATGAGAATGGGACTCTAACTAGAATAAGATATATTCCATGCTTGTATAATTATATCAAAATGATTCTGCTGTCAAGCATAACTAAAAGAACCTATATCTATATATACATATATATATTTAAAAGAATGTTAAAAGAGGGCCCACATAATGGGATAAGATCTTTGCCAGCTGCTCCTCTGACAGGAAATTAATATTTAACACACAATTATCAAATAGGCAATTATGGAACCTGCCCAAGTGCCTATTAACAGATGATAAAGAAAATATGGCACATAAATAGTTTTTTTAGTTATACATAACACAATGGAGTTTCACTAAGCCATTAAAAGAATGAAACTATGACACTAGCAAATGGATGGAAGTGGAGAACATCATGCTAAGTGAAATAAGCCATTTGCAGAAAGTTGAAAGTGGAGTGTTTTCTCTTACATATGGAAGCTAGAGAGAAATAAGTAATTTTTAAAAATGAGGGATCCATGAAAATAGAACAGCAGAATAGAGGAAGGGAATAAAGAAGGAGTGAGGAAGGATGGGAAAAAAAGAATGTTGGAATGAAATTGACCAAACTATTTTATGTATATATATATGAATGTTCACAGTGAATTTCACCTTTAGGTGTGTTTGTATGAATATGCATATATATGTCAAAATGAATTCCAATATTACATAAACTATAATACACTAATAAAGACTTCAAAAGAAAATAATACCTCCTATTGATTTATCCAAATAATTGGTTTTACTTTTTAACAACGGTATTTAAAATTATATGTGGACAAACAAATGACAATTGTTTACTATTACCTCTTTGCTTTTAAAATGCAATATTATTTTACAGTACCCTACTTTGCATGATTTGATCATACAATCCAGAATTCTGATTTGAGATTGCATGATTTTTAAAATTATTTTTTGTTCTTCAAATTTATTTGTTTCCATATTTATAATTTTTTCTTATTCTGTATAATTAAAATTTATTTGCTGAAGAGAAATATGTTTTCTGTGAGATTTTAGTTCTGTTACATTTTACTTTATACATGTTTAGAGAATAATAGGCTCCATTTACTTTTTGTTGTGATGCAAATATTCTAAAATTAGAGAGTATTGAAGGCTTCACAACTTTATAATGATGAGAAATAAAATGAATTGTACACTCTAAACAGGTGAAATAAATATTATAAAAAATATATATCACATTAAATACTGATAATCACTTTTGGTAAAAAAAAAGTCAATTCTTCATACAAATGAAAAGATCAGTTGGTTTTTTAAAAAATAAATTTTGGAACATATTTGTATTTAATGTGATATGTAATTTTTATAATATGTATTTTATTTCTCAGTAGCAATTTTAGAATGTCAAATGTGTGTTTTCTAAGCTCAATGATATAATGATGATAATGATGTAGTGTTGGGATTGAAACTGGATTATCAGGTATTCTAGGCAAGTGCTTTTTTATTTTTTGACAAGCTCTAAATTGACCAGATTAGCCTCAAATTTGCTATCCTAAAATTTGCTATCAGCCTCCCTAGTAGCTGGATTATAGGCATATACCATCATATCCCACTTGAAAATAGAAATTTGGATTCAACATTTGATATATCCTACTCTAGGCAACAGATTGTGCTAGAGCCAAATTAGAAGAAAGGGAATCTATACTCACACTGATGAAGAAGGTCTCCTTGGCCCAAATTTAAAGGAGTTAGACTCTGCAGAATCTTCTTTTACAACAGAAGACTTGAGTTTTGTACTTTCCTATCCAAGAAGATTTGCACAATTGCACAATAAAAGCATGGTTTTAGTAAGAATCTTGCCAAGTTGGTTTCACTGGAATCCCCCAATTCTATATCTGATCACCCTTAAAATCTGGTCATATTCCCCATAACCACAAACCCAAGTAACATCCCATCACTGCAGTCTGCCTTTAGCACAAATCCTCTTAGGTCAGATTCTCAAAACATTACCCTATCTTCTTAGTAATTTTCCATTCACTGGCCCCCAAAACTTGATTGTTGGCTATGAATTTCTTTATTTGTTGATGTTGTATTCAAAACTATTTCTATACTGGCCCTCTATTGCAATCATGACAAACAAAATGTTTTTACCACTTTAAATACTGTTAGCTCTATTTTTGACACATCTAAACCTTAATTTAGAGTCTTAAATTAAGATTGGGGAAGAGTTTGAAATGTGCTTACTCAGCTTCAGTTATTTTATGATGTCAATAAAACAACCTCAATATTTTAAGGCTTTAAAGCTTTGGTCATGTAACTTGAAGTTTGTGGATAACTTTCTATCTGCTGTACTCAGTTGGGGCTCAACTGAGTTTGTTTGACTTCACTTTGTCACCAAACTGAGGCTTCAGAAATAAGTGTAGACATGAAAAAAATTATAATTCTTCTGTTATGGTTTTTGGAGAAAAATATTGGAATATAGATTAAGGGACAAATCTTGCCACAAAAAAAAAAATTAGTGAGAAAGTATCTGTCGTGGGTTGTGGGATTTTATTTCAAAGGGCGGGGTGTGATATTCAAATCCATACAATCAACTGTTTACATTCAGAGAAAATGTAAATAATTATGGAGAAAAGCAGCCTCTCCTACTGTCTCAGAGGAAATGGTAAGTTTTTCTATTTCTATACAAAATGATGGATTTATAATTTGGGATTTCTACTCCTACTTTGGAAGAAACTAACACTATATATTCATCAACCTATCAGGAATTATAATTAGATTGTGATAAAGTGCTACAGTTATTGCTGTGACAAATAATTTGCTCTTATTCAGAAAAACTTATGGTTTGGATGTGCAGTTGTCCCCCAAAGCTCCTGTTAGTTCAGGTAACCTTTAGTTTAAAGGTTGACTAATTAGATTATTGGAGCTGTAAGATAATCAGTCCATTCTGGTTTGAATGGACTGTGTAGTAATTATGGGCAGGTGGGACAGAACAGGGGTAGGTGGGTCACTAGTGCTTCCTATAGAAGAGTCATTCTTCCCTATGGCCTCTTCCCTCTCCTCCCCAGCTCTGCTTCATGACTCTGTCTTAAGAAACCTTCCCCCACTGGGCCCTTCCTCAGTGCTGCCTCAACTTGGGCCCAGAGCAATGGAGTCAGCCATCTATGGACTGAGACTCTGAAACTATGAACCTCAAATAAAATTTTCCTTCTTTAAGTTGTATTTGTCAACTTTTGCTCACAGTCATTCAAAAGCTGAGTAAAACAGAAATTATATCAAGAAATGGGGTCATTGCTCTGACTAAACTGACCATGTGGATCAGAAGCCTTTGGAAATGTTCTGCAAACATGATTTGGAAAAGTTTGAAAATGCTTGCTGGAAAAGCTTTAAAATATTGTAAGCAAAGATTAATGGAGGATCCAGGTGTGTTCAGAAGACCAGAATGTCAATAGAAATGCAATTCATGCTCAAGAGGTTCTAGAAGGAAATGAAGATTCTACTGGACATTAGGCTAGAGATCACTTATACTATATTCTGGAAAATGACCACATTTTGCCCATGTTGTGTGACTAAATTTAAAGGTATGGAATAATTAATCTGATTGAGTGCTCTTCTCAATCAGTGGCATGAAAATTTCTAGGAGTTTTTAGCCATGCATTCTGTAAAAATCAAGAGCAGAAAACAAAGAATTTTAAAATTGTGTAGTTTCATTAGAAAAGTGCATGTAAAACCCAGGCTAAAGAAGTAGTACTTGGGCTGGGGATGTGGCTCAAGTGGTGGTGTGCTCGCCTGGCATGCGTGCCACCCGGGTTCGATCCTCAGCACCACATACAAACAAAGATGTTGTGTCCGCCGAAAACTAAATAATAAATATTAAAAAAATCTCTCTCTCTCTCTCTCCTCTCTCACTCTCTCTTTAAAAAAAAAAAGAAGTAGTACTTGTTAAATAGATTGAAGCCTGTAAAGAGATGCTAAGTACTTTGCAAAGAAAAGATAGGAAAAATTCTTGAAGTCATCTCAAGATTTTGCAAGTCTCACACTAGTAACAATCTCAAGGATCTAGAAGGAAAAATGTCTTTGAGAAGAGATCATGGGAGCAACCTGCCCACAAAGGATAGAACTGGAAAGTTGTTTCATCTTGTGGAGTCACATAGGCCTAGTAGACCCAGGTGTTTCACAAGCTGGCAGCAGATTGTGGCATCATCCGCATGGTGCTAGTTCTGCAGGAACACAGAATGTTGAAGTTAAGGGTCATGGAAACTTCCACTGAGATTTTAAAGGAAGATTTGGAAGGCCAGGCAAAGTGTAACATAGACAGTGTTCCTGTGTTCCTGTGTTCCTGCCCCTGAAAGGGAAATATGTGAAGCTCTGAGGATGAAGCCAAAGCTGGAATGGAGACCCCAGGAATTAAGAGTGTTTGCTGAGAAAAACTCCTGACTGCTGAGAAGCCAGGTCGAAAGAGAGGTTGCACATGCTATGAATGGCAAGGCCAAAAGAATAGAGTTGCCCAAGCCCTTTGGAAAGCATACTCATCTGCCATGTGTCCTAGACATTATATGCACAGTTACGGGCAGAGTTACCCAGAGTTTGTCTTGATGGGTTTCAGTCTTGCTTTAGTTCCATCCCTACTTTTCGTGCCAGTATTTCCCCCTTGCAGATGGATATGATTAGTCTCTGCTATTATACATGCATATATGTAATTTTATTTTCGATATTTATAAGAGAAAACATTCAAGAGTTTACCTTGAGTCTCAAATGAGGTTTTAGAATCGGACTTTTGGGTAATGCAAAACTGATAAAACTATTAAATTCTTGAAGTCAAAGTGAAATGCTATGCTTTGTAGATGAGAAATACCCCAGCTCCTGTTAATGCAAGAATAGTCAGAGATAAAATAATTAGTTTATGATAACTATAAATTAATTAGTCCATCCTAGTTTGAACAAACTAAAAGGATGAATCTTAGAATCCACTTTCTCTTTCTCTATTGCTCTCTCACTGCTTTCTGACCACACCATGACCTGAGCAAGTTTGCTCTGCTGGGCCCTTCCCCCATGATGTGATGCCACAGCTTGGTCCCAGAGCAACAGACTCGGTTCTCGATGCACCAAAGCCTCTGAAAAACTGTGAGCCTCAAATAATTTTTATAATAAGTTGTATTAGTCTGGAATTTTGGTTATAGCAACACACACACATTATTAAAATTTCTTATATTGGTATTTAAAATAAAATAAACTTATGTATGTTTGTTAGTATATATATACTAAAAAACCGTTTGAAGCTACTGATATTACAGTGAAGAGAAAGAGAAAATATAGTAGTATAGACATGTAATGTCACTTAAAGCCTGTGCTTGGAACTCTCACACTTTTACTTATTAATACATTCTATTGACCCTAGGCACATCAAGTATTTCAGCACAAAGCTGATGGGGTCAGAGCACCATGACAAAAACAGGGAGGAAATTAGAATTTTGGACAAATATTATAATTTAGTCTGTTGGATTCAAATGCCTCCCCCTCACTTACCTAGCATGCTAAATGTCCTGGGTTAGATTCCCATCAGTGCAATAAATAAGTAAATAAATAAATTAATTTCTTTCTTATGCACAAAATATGTTTGCTTAATTTCAAATCATCCCCCCAAAATGATATAGGCACCAAACTTATAATCAAAGCTGTTCCTAAAACAATGGCTAGATCTAATTCATTTTGGATATGGTGTCCTTTGATCTAGAAAACCAAAAATTAGAATCAAAAAAATCACCTGTATTCCCCATAGTAATAATGGTCTTTTTCTCAATTGAGCCTTTGCTGTAGATTGTGTCTGAATTTAGCATAGTGGAAAAATAATATTTAACTGCTTCTGGTAACCATGATATGTCTTCTGTCTGGAGATTTCTGTGCTAGTCTACATCCAGTGTTCTATCAGAGAAGTCAACAACTCACGTGGAGTCAAGAGATGCACACAAAATACTCGCATTCCAGCTACAGAGAATGTTCTCTAAATAAATTTCTGATCAGTAATATTTTGAGAATAATGAAAATATGAATGTCATTGGTTAGTGTTGTGGTGCCTAAATTCATTTTCCCTGACCTAAAGATGGAGGAGCAAGGAATGGAGAAGGGAGACTAGAAAGAATTGAGAAAGATAATAATAGTCCTTGTCATCCAGGAACTGGCCTGACACACATGATTAGGCTTTGGTTTCTATGAAGCCAGCATTCATAGGTAGATTGGTGTTTGCCTGTTTATCTGATGAGGTTATGAAGTGAGTAAAAATGAGGTGGAAAGTAAGAGAGGGATACAGAGAGAAAGAAAGCAAGAAAACCAAAGCAGGAGAGAGGCAGAGAGGGAAAGGGGAAGAAGAAAGGAAAACTTCATATTCTGGTCTGATTATACAACAAAAACTAAAACAAAGTCACTATGAAAACCACAGAATCATTAATATCCCTGAAACAGTTAATGTAACTGTTGCTTCTTTACCCTTTAAACTTTACTTCCATCCATCGTTTACTCTTTACAGATATATTTATGACACTTCTAGAATCATCCCTCTTCCTGGAAGCATCGAATAAAAACTAGGACCCCACTTAATAGAACTGTCTCCCATAAACCAAATAAACACAAAAATTTTACAATATATTTTTCCTAATATTCCATTTCTTGATATATCAAAGTTCTGTATTAGTGTTCCAATTTATTATAGTAAACGATGACCCTAATAGTTAAATTATAAGAATCAAAATAGTTGAACATGATTCTGTTTGAAAAGCATCTATCTGAAAAAAAAATACAACTTCATACTTATTTGGCATTTCTGTCCTGTGTATTTTCTGGTGCTAACCTTCACCTTAAAAAAATAAAGCAAACAAACAAACAAAAAGAAAGCAAATAAAACTAAAAATGAACTCATAAACAGATGTACCCATAAAAATAGGCCTCAGTTTATAATGTTTTAGGATCGTGAAGGCTCAAACCTAGTAAGAGCAAGAAGACTCCTGGGTAATGTGGCCCTTTGAGAACCAAATTTCTACTTTTGACAGAAAACAGTCAGAAATAAACTTCTGTAAATAATTTAAACTCCAACAATAACCATAAAAAAATTCTTGATTTTATTTCTTTAAAAATATAATGAAGTGATACTTGCTAAATTTAGTCATATTCTATAATTATGAAGGAATATGCACATACAATTTTCATGAGACTGATGTGTAAGGGTCATGGAAACACAGTTTAGTTTCACTATCAGTTGGTTTCTTCTCACATTCTACTTAATAGGTAACTTTTAAAGTAATTAGGTAATATGGATGTTTAATTTGAAATTTTCATAGACATTATCTACATTGGAATAATGTAGAAATCATCCACATTAAAACTGTGTCTATGATGCAGGATGTTCTCTGGGTAGCATTGGCTGACCTAGCTTTCCTCTTACTCTTTTCACTTGCAGTTCATAAGAATGGCTATAGAATGGGCTGGGAATTCAACATTCAGAAACAAGAAAGAACTGTCTTGAATAGTCTGGGCTCTGTTTCTGTCCTTTCAAGAAAGGGCTCTTCTGTAATATTTTAGCCCCACTATTCGTGTTGGCTCTGGAATATAGAAACACAACCTTTTCAGGACCCATCACCTTTAGTGTATGAGGTGTGCATACATGAGACTGTCCACCCTGCTTAGCTTTCCGGAACAGTGGAGGATACTCTCACCATGTATCCAAGGCTTCTACTGTCCTTCGCTGCCTATCCATGAGTAATAAAGTTGCTTTGCTTAACTTGTGTAAAGTTGTCTCAATGAATTTGTGCAAATTCTTTGACACTGCTACAAGATATTGACATGTTTAGAATCCACCCTTGGGATTGATAGTGTTGCACAGTAAACCCACTCTGCATATGTAACTTTAAAGTGTTGTAGACTCTGACTTTGTATGCTGCATATATTATGAATATTAATATTTCACTAAAATGAACATTTCTACATAACCATCTCTATAATTTATTTCTTTCACTTCTATATTATTTCAAACTATTTCAATATTCTCATGTGATAAGATTATTGGTTTAAGTAACATTACTGGCTGGCAATGACTCACCCCTTGTTTAACTCCTTATGAAAATTTGGCTTTGCAAATATCTGGAAGGTATTCCATGTTGACAGCCTGTCAGGAAAAATAAAATGCATTTCAAATTAAATAAGCACTAGAATTTGAAAATACTTTTCTCAGGCAAAATTGCATTTTGTAAAATGAATGCTTATCTTAATACTTATGAAATCATGTGAATAAAGAGAAATGTTTCAATGGGTATATTACCTTTTTATAATTTCATACAAAATAATTTTTAAATGATGACTAAAATGATATGGTTGTCTTATAATTAATAATTTAAGGTGCCTACACATTTATCTACATGTCAACACGAAGAGATCTGAGTCATTGCTTAAACTATTATTTCCACTTACAAGGGATACCAATACAATAATCTTTTTGGAGAGAGTTCATTATATCCATTATTATATTTAATAAAATCATAGCTTTATAAGGATATGGAAAGTTATCAAAATTATTCAGGAAAAGAGTCCTTTTTTACTTTGCCTTTTTATAGTTTAGATATGAGGCATCCCCTGAAAGTTCATGTGTGAGACAATGCAGGGATGTTCGGAGAGAATATAATTAGATTATGAGAGCTATGATGTAATCAGTGAATTTATCCATTTGATGGACTAAATAATTAAAAAGGACTATTGTACTGGGTGGTCAGGATATGACTGAAGGAAATAGGTCACTGGAGTGGGGGGGTGCCTTTGGGGATTATATTTTGTCCTTGGCAAACAGAGCTCTGTCTCTGTCACTCTGCTTTCTAACTATGTCCTGAGCTTCTTTCCTTTGCCATGCTCTTTCATCATGATATTATGCCTCACTTGGGCCTAGGGCAATTCATCCAGCCAACCATGGACTGAACCTCTGAATCCAAGAGCTAAAAGAAACTTTTCTTCCTTTAAGTTGTTCTTGTTGAGTTTATTGATTGCCACACAAAACTGACTAACACAGTTTTATAGGAAAAAAAATATGAGGTTAAGTACAAAGCTACAATGGTACATGATTTAGAGACTTTTAAAATAACAATATCATATCAGTGGTAATATCTGCTGACATATATTGAGTGTTCACTACATATCATGTACTCTTTTGACATCTTGACCCTTGTAACTCTGATATAAATTTATCTCCTTTTTTAATAATTTAAAAGTGAGGAGAACAAAGATTATGTAATATGCCCATATTAACATAGAAAGTAAGTTGCAAAGCAAGAATTCAATATCAAGCATTTTAACCACATATCACTCATTCTTACATTCATATCATCTTTGTTAAAAGTTAGGTCTAGTGGGTAAGGAACAGTCTGGAAACAAAGTGCTATAGAAACATATGCCATTTTATTGTGCTTTATTTTATTGTTATTATTATTTTTATTATTAATTTTGCAGTACTGGGTATTGGACCCAGGAGTGCTTGATGCCTGAGACATATCCCCAGCCCTTTAAATGTTTTTGTTTTGTTTTTTGTTTTTTTTTTTTTTGAGACCAGGTATTGCTAAGTTGCCCAAACTAAACTGAACTTGTGTTCCTCCTGGCTCAGACTCCACAGTTGATGGGCTTATAGGGGTACACCACAATGCCCAGCTTGAGCTTCATTGTATTCTGTTTTGCAATTTTTATAAATTGAATGTTTGTGGCAATCCTGAATCAAGCAAGATTATTGGCATCACTTGCTTCCTGTCTCTGTGTCACATTTCACTATACCAAGCAATACTTAAACCTTTTTCATTTTATTATCTCTGTTATGGTGACCCATGATGAGCAATACTTAATGTTAGTATTACAATTGTTTTGGGAACTGTGAGCCACATCCATATAAGACAACAAACTAAAATCAACAAATGTTATATGTGTGTTACAATTCATTTGACCTTCGATTGTTCACCTAGTATTTGTAAGTCCCTGAGTTCTATGTGCTTCAATATATAAATAAATAGATAAATAATAAAAAAGTAAAATAAAGATAAAAATGACTAAAGTTTTAGTAGTCTAGACAGACAATCAAAACATTCCCTTAAACCAAAGCTTAGTGCAGAGCAGAGTCTAACTCTCCTCAATTCTATGAAGGTTTTAAGAGTAGTGGAAGCTGCAGAAGAAATTTCAAAGCTAGCAGAGGTTGGTTCATAATGTTTAAGAAAACAAGTCATCTCTATAACATACAGATGAAGTAACGTTTACTGATAGAAAAGCTGCCGTAAGTATCCAGAAGATCTAGCTAAGATAATTCATAAAAGTACTTAATACTAAGCAATAGATTGAATTTCAAAGTAGACAAATTAGCTTAATGCTAGAAGATGCTATATAAGATTTTCATAGCTAGAGAGGTGAAATCAATTCATGTCTTCAAATCTACAAGCTGACTGCAGTGCTAAGGGCTAATGCAGCTGTGTGAGCTGAAGTTCAAGTTAATGTTCATTTTCCATTCTGAAAATCCCAGGGCCCTTAAGAAACCAGCTCTGCCTTTATTCTGTAAATGGTATGGCAAAGACAGGATTACAATATATCAGTTTACAATGCAGTTTACTAAATATTTCAAGGCTACCATTGAAATCAAGTGTGCAGAATAATGTGGGGGGTTTTGTTTGTTTTATTTCAGTTTCAAAACCTTAGTGCCTATTGACAAGGCATTGGGACAGTCAAAGCCTCTGAAAAAGATATACAATTAAATTCACAATGTTCTCCTGCCTGCTAACATAACATTCATTATGCTGATGCATCATGAAGTAATGTTAATTTTCATGTCTTATTAGTTAAGAAGTATGCTTTATAAGGCTGTCACTGCCATAAATAGTTATTTCCCTTATGAATCTTGGCAAAGTGAATTAAAAATTTTCTGAAATGGATTTTCTATTCTAGATACCATTAAAAATATCAGTGGTGATAGTGATGATAGCTGGGTGTAATACCAGTTACTCAGGAGGCTAAGGCATGAGAATTGCAAGATGAAGGCCATCCTGGGAAACTTAGCAAGATCCTATCTCAAAGTAAAATCATAAAAAGGGTTTATGATGTAGCTCAGTAATAGAGCACTTGCTTAACATACATAAACCCTGGGTTTCATCCCCAACACCCACCCACTCCCCCCAAAAAACAAACAAAACCAAACAAAATAAAACCAAAAAGAAGCATTGGATCATGGAAGGAGATCAAAATGTCAACATTAAAAGGAGTTCTAAGTTTGTTCTAACACTCAAGAATGACTTTGATTCAAAACTTCAGTAGCAAAATTAACTGCATATATGGTGGTAATAGAAAGAGGTATTGAATTAGTAGTACAGACAGACAATGTGACTAAATTTCTACTGATAAACTCAAATGGATGAAAAGAATTGCTTATTATTGATGATAATGGAAAGTAGCTTCTTGAGTTGGTCTCTACCTTGGTGAAGATGGTATGAAAATTATTGAAACAACAACAGAAGTTTTACATTATTACATAAACAACTGATAAAACAGTGGCAGGGTCAGAAAGGATTGTCTACAATTTTGAAAAACTTTCCACCATGGGTAAAATGACACCAAACAATATCACAGGCAACAGAAAAATCACTCATAAAGAGAAGAGTCAATCTATGTGGAAAAGTTCATTGTTTTCTTATTTAAAAAAATTAATACCCAAGCTAACCTTCAGTAACCATCACCCTGAGCAGTAAGCAGTCATCATTACTAAGACAAGACTCTCCACAAGTAAAAATGATTAGTACACAGTGGCTTGGATAATTATTAACATTTTTTAGTAATAATGTTAGCATGTGCTTTACCACTAAGCTACATCCCCATCCCTCAGCATTCATGACTTTGAGGGGTACTATTTTAATATCTGTTTCTGGAAAGAAGACCACAAACATAAACATTTCTGTCATGAGCCATCCATGGGCTGTGTATGTGAGCTATGGGCATTGGAGCAACATGAGGGGACTGGTCTTGCTTTGCAGGCTGATTGGGCTGTGTGATGTAAGTGCACCTTTGCTCTGGCTCTGCCTGTGATCCCACACAGCACCTGAGATGGGTGTGACTTGCCAAGATGTCAATCAATCTGCTGACCCCAAGACATCGCAAAGTGAGACTCCACTTTTTGGAACCCCATCCTCTGCCTTATTTGGTGAAGAACATTCCATTAAAGCTCTTTATGTGTCTCCCCTATAAAATAAAGATTCTGGGTGTAAGCTCTTTCTTTCCAGTGCTGTTCAATGCTGTCCAGCAGGGAAGCTGACCCCTAAGGTCACAGAGTAATCCCACCCTCAATCTGAGAGATTTATGTACATGTATTGCAGGATTTCTTTGCGTTTTGTTACTTCAGTGTTTCAGCCAGCTCTTTTGAACCCAGCTCATTAGGGAATGTTTCATCAGCAGGCAGCTATGAAACATTCCCTAACTTTAAAAAGGAACAATATCATCAATTTACATCAGTGTAGTTGTTCTATGAGTTTTTTCATATTTTATTGGTGAATTATAATTATACATAATAGTAGGATTTGTTGTTTAACAATATTCTTGGGTCATTTTAATTCCCCAATATTTCCCATTTCTTTTCCTTCCTCCCTTCCCCTTGTCCGCTTACTCTACACTACTGATCTGCCTTCAACTTTTAAGAGATTTCCCCCACAAACTTTTATCCTCTTTTCCCCCTCCAGCTTCCAAACATGAGAGAAAACATATGACTTTGAATTTCTGAGTTTGACTTATTTTGCTTGACATAATACCCTCGAGACCCATTTATACTTAAGCAAATGGCATAACTTAATTCTTTATGGTTGAACACAACTCCATTGTGTGTGTACATGTATCACATTTTCTTGATCTATTCATCCATCAATTGGTTCCATAATTTCGCTGTTGTGAATTATGCTACTGTAAACATAGGTAAGCATATATGACTGGAGTAGGAGACTAATTCTTGAGGAAAAATAGCAAGCAATGATATAAATGGATCATATGGTAATTCCATTCATGGTCTTTTGAAGAACTTCCATATTGATTCCCATAAGTGTCCAAACATTACAATCCCACCAACAGTGTAAGTACTTATATTCTTGATGGCTGCCATTATAACTTTAGTAAGATGAACTCTCATTGTAGTTTTTATTTACATTTCCCTAATTACTAAAGATGTTGAATATTTTTCATATATTTTTGGCCATTTGTATTTGTTCTTTTGAGAAATATCTTTAAGACTATTCACCCATTTACTGATTAGATTATTTGTTGTTTAGTTGAAAGTTTTTTGAATTTTTATATATTCTGGATATTAATCTGCTGTCAAAAGTGTAGCAAGCAAAGACTTTTTTCTTCCAAATGAAGTATAGGATTTTTTTCTAGTTCTATGTGAAATTTCAGTAATATTTTGATGGAGATTTCATTGAATCTGTATATAGCTTTTGGTAATATGGCTGTTTTAACAATACTAATTCTGTCTCTCCATGAACATAGGAAGTCTTTCAACCTTCTAGTATCTTGTACAGATTCTTTCCTTCAGTGTTCTATAATTTTCATTGTAAAAGTCTTTCATTTCTTTTATTAGACATATTCCTAGGTATTTTTTTAAGTTTATCATTAAATGGTTTCCAGATTTCTTTCTCAGCAGATTTGTTGTTGATATATAGGAAAGCTACTAATTTTTATATGTTGATTGTGTATGTTGAAATCTGTTCTATATTTGTTCTAATACAGTAGCCACTATACACATATAGGTATTGAACAGTTGGAATTTTGCTTGTGAATGCAACATAATAAATTTTAAAGAAAATTATTATTTTTTTTAATATCAGTACCCATCAAGTTTATCATTGCAAAGGATAACCTGGCAAATGCAAATTTGCTCTTATCATCCATGCCTTTCCTTACCCTAGAGACAAATACATGGATCTATTCTTCTAAATTCTGGTATTATTAAAGTAAATGTTTGGAGGGACAAAGCAGAGCAAAAACTAGTTTGTTTGCCTGTTGATCTTCTACATTCAAAAAAATTGCACTGTGCACATTTAGATTGTGTTTTATTATTTTTCATGATATCTGTCAATTCTATAAAGGCATTTCTTCCCAGTGTTTGTCAGATGTTACAAAATCTTAATACCACTACTATTGTTAACTGAGTTGATTTGGTAGGCTTTCAAATTTATTCCATTGGGAAGAGGGGTGGGAATATCTAACAATTCTCTCAAGTTAATGTCACCATACAAACATCTCGACCATAACTTCACAAATTGTTTAGTATGTTGTTATATTTTCTTTGCCAAATATTGCTAAAAGTAAAATTTCTAAGTGCAAATAGAAGATTAAAATGTCTTTAAAAGTAGAAGGGTCTAAACACTAAATATAGATATATATAAATTTGGAGAAGTAACAGAAAAAAAGAGCAGATGGTATGGTAGCAATAAAGAAACCACTTGTCTCAGAAGAAGACAACTTTTGCTAAGTATCACAAAGTAATGAAACCACAAAGTTTTTGTAATGACATTTATCCATCTCAGGAGAACATATCTTTAATTAAAGCTAAGATTCCATATAGTAATTATATTTTACATGTTAAGCTGATTTTTATTTTCTCTCTCTCAAGTGGGATTTGATGTGAGTATGCATGTGATACATGTTAGTGATATGCCATATATATATATATATATATATATATATATATATTCACTCTCCTCAGTGCCTGTATTCTAATGATTTTCATTCTCAAGTTTATCTAACATTTATATATATGGACCAAACATGTATGTATGAATATATATATATATATATATATATATATATATATATATATATATATATATATATATTGCAATCAGACAGGATTGTGAGCCTGCAAAATACTAATACTTAATAGTTTTACCCCTTAGCAAGATAATATGTTATTTCAAAGCATCTTTCAGTGCTGCAGGATGAGTCAAGTAATAATGAGATCCAGATTTTGATTTTTGTTTTTGTTTTCCAGTTTAGATATCTAGTAATTTTCTTTTTGAGTCTAAAAATCAAACATTCTTTATTACTGCCATTTACTGTGTGACAAGCAACCTTCTCAACAGCATTACCAAGAGAAAATCCTCATGTTGTCCTATTTAGTTAAAATTTGCACCTTTAAGAGGTTTCAAGAAAGCCCTTCAGAGACCCATTTTTGTTTATAATAGGCACTAAACTCTCTTTAGCTCAGAGATTTCTAAAAATTTATTTTTCTTTTAAGTTATTATGACCCATACCTTTTAGTTAGAGCTACTGAAGTTCTTTCTGCACTTGTGGAAACTTCAGAGGATCTTGAATTTTCTCATATGACCACAGTTTTTTGGCTAGTTTGTATGTGGTTTCAAAAATAAAGGGTTGCTAAAAATTTCTATTTGATCTGCTATGCAAAGGTCAGACCTTACTTTAACCAGAAGAAAGTGTAATAGCATCTTCAATGTCCTGAGGAAAAATAACTGTCAACCTTTTGTGTACCAGGAAAAAAAAAATCTATAATTTAAGAAAGATGTGAAGTAGCTTTAGTTTAAGAAAAGCAAGTAGGTTTCCTAGTACCAAAAAACTCTAAAGAGATTTTCAAGATGAATTAATCCCAGAAGGAAGCAAGTATCAAAAATAATAAATGAAGAACCTATGAATAAATTTCTTTTCAAAAGCCTATAAAAATATTAATATGTTACTTAATACTTTAAAATAGTACTTAAAATTAATAGCACATTAATCAGAAGGAACAGGTCAGGATTTATTATTCATTTTAACCATTTTCTATATTTCTCTAATAAATGTTGGCAAATATGGCCTAACATCTGTTTTTGTGTGACCCAGGAACTAAACATGGTTTTATGATTTTACATGGTTAAACAGCAATCAAAACAAGAAAGCATTTCATAACTATGCTAACCAGCTTTCTGTCACTGTAACAAATACTTGAGATAACCAACTTATAGAAAGGGAAGGTTTACTTTGACTCAGAGATTTGGAGGTTCAAGGACATGAATAATAATTGGTCCTGTTGCTTTAAAATGATAACAATAATGGCAAAATGAATAAATTACTGAGCATGTATTAGATGTAATTCTAGAGAAACATTATTTATGTATAAATTTACATTTTATATCAGTGTGTTGGAAACAACCCATTTAAAAATAGTTATCGGATGATTGATGTTACAAATATTAAAAATGCAAAACATTATATCCTTAAATATGCCTCTGAAATATCCATTTAAAAACTTGTATCTGCTAAAGATAATCATAATAATTTTTTAAAATGAAGAGCATCAGTGATGAAACCACTGAAACAGAAATTAAGAAAATTACCTCATTCACAATAGCCTCAAAAATAGATAAAATACTGGAAAATTAATCTAATAAAAGAGGTGAAAGACCTCTACAATGAAAACTATAGAACACTAAAGAAATCAATTGAAGAAGACCTTAGAAGATAAAGAAATCTCCCATGTTCTTGTATAAGCAGAATCAATGTTAAATGGCCATATTACCAGAAGTGTTATTCAGATTTAATGCAATTCCCATTAAAATGCCAATGAAATTCTTCACATAAATAGAAAAAGAAATCATGAAATTTATTTGGAAAAATAAGTGATCCAGAATAGACAAGGCAATTCTCAGCAAGAACAGTGAAGCAAGAGGCATCACAATACCAGACCTCAAACTATACTCAGAGCCACAGTAACAAAAACAGCATGGAACTGAAACCAAAACAGACTTATAGACCATGGTACAAAAGAGAAGACACAAAGACAAAACTACATAAATACAGTTATCTCATACTAAATACATATACCAAAAATATTCATGGGAGAAAACATAACCTCTTAATAAATGGTGCTGGGAAAACTATAAATCCATATGTAGCAAAATGAAATTAAACCCTCACTCTGCACAAAACTCAAAGTGTATCAAGAACTTAGTCACTACAGAAGAGACCCTGTGACTAATAAAAGAAAAAGTAGACCCAAATATTCACAATTTTAGCCTAGGAACTGACTGCTTTAACAAGACCCCTAAAGCATAAGAAGTAAAATCATGAATCAATAAATGAGTTAGATTCAAACTGATATCATTTTTCACAACAAAAGCAACAATCAACGTGAAGAGAGAGCTTACAGTATTGGAGAAAATCTTTACCACATACACCTCAGATAGAGCATTAATCTCTAAGATATACAAGGAACACAAAAACTTAATACCAAAATAAACAAACAAATAAATAAATAGCCCAATCAATAAATGGGCTAAGGAACTTTGTAGATATTTCACAGAATAAGAAATATAACCAATCAACAAATATATGAAAAAATGTTTCACATCTCTGGTAATTAGAGAAATGCAAATCAAAACTGCTCCAAGGTTTCATCTCACCCCATTCAGAATTACAATGATCAAGAATGCAAACAACATTAAATGTTGGTGATGATATGGGAAAAATGGTACACTTATCACATTGCTTGTGGGACTGCAAATTGGAGCAACCATTACATTAAGCTGTATGGTGATTATTCAGAAAACTTGGAATGAAACCACCATTTGACCCAGCAATCCCATTCCTTGGTTTATATCCAAAAGACTTAAAATCAGCACATTGCAGTGATGCAGCCACACCAATGTTTACAGCAGCTCAACTTCAACTCACAATAGCTAAACTAGAGAACCAACCTAGGTATGTTCAACAGATGAATGAATAAAGAAACTGTGGTAAATATATGGAATGGAATATTACTCATCCTTAAAAATAATAAAATTATGACATTTGCTAGTAAATAGAAAGAGCTGGAGAATGTCATGCTAAGTGAAATCAACCAATCCCATAAAATCAGGGCCAAATGTTTTCTCTGATATGTGGATTATAATTCACAATAAGGTGGGGGGCTGCTAGGGAAGAATAGAGGTACTTTGGTTTATCCAGAGAGTGAAGGGAAGGGAGGTGTATGGGGATAGGAACAATAGTAGAATGAGTCAGACATTATATATATATATATATATATATATATATATATATATATATATATATATATATATGATTACATAACTGATATGACTTTTTAGATACCTCATGAAAGGCATGATGCAAAAATAATAATTTTAAAGCTAGACTTCATTAAAAATCACAAACTCTCACTCTTTGAAAAACATGCATAAAAAGCTAAAAACTGTGAAAAATTTTTGCAGCAGATACTCAAAAGGTACAAAGAACTCCTAAAACTCAACAATAAAAAGAAAATAACATACAAATACATATGTATAAAAACATCCAAATACAAATGTATAAAAAATTATACACCCAAATACAAAATAAATGACCTAAATAAATGACTTACCCAGATCACAAAAGTTTACTTAAAATGGTTAGAAACATTAATAAATTGCAACTGAGGAGATATCTGAATGAACACTTTAGTAAATAAGATATGCAGAGGCAATGAGCATGTGAAATGTCTAATATCTACTCTGCCACTAAGGAACTGAAAATTAAAAGATTATATATAGAGAGATAGCATTATACACATAATAGAGTGACTAACTTTCAAAACTCTGGCAACATCAAACTTTGGTAAGGATGTGGAACAACAGAAACTTCAACATATGCTGGTGAGAATGCAAAATGTGTCACTTTACAGCACCTTTTGGCAATTTCTTTAGAAACAAATCATACCTTTGCATATGCTCCAACAGTTGTGCTTTTTGAAATTTTCTCAAATAAGTTTAAATCCTGTGTCCATGTTAATATTTTCACCCAAATGAACATTACAGCTTTTCGGGAACATACATAATTGCCAAAATGTGGAAGGAATAAATATGTCCTTTAAGAAGCAGAGCTTAGAGGGAAATTCATCATAACAAATGCATATTATACAAAGATAAATTTGAAATCAATAACCTTAGGAAACAATAGAAAGAAGAGCAACTCAATCCTGAAATAAGAAAAAATAATAATAATAAAAATTAGAGCAAATAACTGAAATTTTAAACAGCAAACACAATGGAGAAAATCAACAAAAGCAAAAGTTGGTTCTTCATTAAAAATCCATTAAATTGATAATGTTTTAGTGAGGCTAATCAAGAAAGTAGGAAGAAGACATAAACTTCCAGAAATGTTGAAGGATTTATCACTGCTGATACCACCTACTTTAAAAGGATAATATATAAGTACACTATAAGATATGCAGAAGGCAATAAGTACACTATTAAATTACCTATGCCCATAAGATGTTGTGTATGAAACACATCAATTTCTTCTTTCCTTTTTTCTTTATAAAGAAAGGTACATAATCTTTTTGAAATTCTAATTTATTACAAATTTACCCTTTCATGGGATCCTTGCCTCTTAAAGATAATTTAAAAACAACCAACAATTCAGGTGTTATGAATGCGGATGCCCAAAACTCTACGAAATATTAATATTGAATTTAACAATTTATAGGAAGATTTATATTCCCAGACCAAGTGGAATTGATTTTAGGTAATTAATGCTGGTTCAAAATGTGTCCATGTAAACCATCACACAATTGAGCCAAAGAAGATACTCTTAACGACCAAACTGATTAACGTAGAAATCATTTGACAAAATCCAACACCCATTTTCATCATGGTTAAAAGATGAAAACATGAAGAACTAGGAATAGAGTCCAATTTCTTCAAGTTGAAAATTGTGCATCTAAAGAGTTCTATAGTTTATATCATACTAAACAGTAAGAAATTAGATGCATTTATCTAAAAGCAAGAAAAGGTAAAATTGTCTTTTCCTACAACTCCTATTTATTGTCACACTGGGAGTCATGGCTAGTGAAATAAGAGTGAATGGAAATAAAAATGGGCACAGATTGAAAAGGAAGAAATGAAAGTGTCTATTTACAGATAGCATGTTTTCTCTATGCAGAAAATATTAAGCCATCAGCAAGAAGTTTAAGAAATAGTAGCTACTCAAGTAGCCAAAAGAAGATCAATAAATAAAATAAGTTCAATTATTTCCTATATACCAATAATAAATCATTCAACTTCAAATTCTAAAAATACCATTTACAATTACACAAAAATTAAATGGGTTAAGTACAAATCTAATGATATAGATAAAGGATCTATATGTGAAAAACTATTAAAAATTGGTTAAATAAATCCAAGTTCTTTATAAATGAAGATGTATCCATCTTCATGGATTGCAAACCATTATGGCTAAGATGCTAGTAAGATATTATTTCTTCCCCATCCTATTATAGTTTTAGTTTAATATCCATCAAAATTACAGGGAGCTATTCTGTAGAAAATTATATGATTTTAAATTCATATGGACTTGAAAAAGACCTAAAATAGCCAACAAAATGTTAAAGAATATGAAGTTTGCAGAATTCTCACATTCATATTTCAATGTTACTGATCCAGACAGTGTATTGTTATTGGTCAAAAAATACACATATTGGTGGTCTAGAAACTCAGAATTATAGTGAGCTGATCTTTGACAAAGGAACAAAGACATTTATTTTCCATGGTGAAAGGATACTAATTTCAACAAATAGTGCAGGAAAAATTATACATCCAAATACAAAATAAATGACCTAAATATATGACTTATCCAGATCACAGAAGTTTACTAAAAATGGTCAGAAATGTTAATCAAAGTGAAACTATAAAACTTCTAGAAGAGGGGGCTGGGGTTGTAGCTCAGTGGTAGAGCACTAGCTTAACAGTGTGAGGCCCTGGATTCAATCCTTAGCACCACATAAAAATAAATAAAATAAAGAAATTGTGTCCAACTACACCTAAAAATAATAATAAATTAAAAAAAATCTTCTAGAAGAAATTTTATGTGACCTGAGGTAGAATATTAGATATAACACCAAAATCATAATACCCATGAGAAAAAAGATAATCTATACTTTATTAAAATTAAATATTTCTGCTCTACAAAATACACTGTAAGAATAAAAATGCAATGTATACATTTAGTGAAAATATTTGCAAAATATACATCTAGTAGAGGAGTTGTATCAAAAATATAAAAATAACCCTTAAAACACAACATATAATAAAAAATAAACAGCAAATATTCTACAGAGATGCCACACTAAAGAATATACAGAGATAGCAAATATACATATGAAAATATTACCAAAATCATCTTGAAACTAGAGAATACAAATTACAGTAAAAATAAGGTGCTACTTTATATCTATTAGAATGACGAAGAACTACAAAATTGAAAGTAACTGGGAAAGATGAAGAGCAATAAAATTTCTCATTCGTGGCTACTGAAAAAAATAAAGTGTTACAGTCACTTTGGAAGAGAGCTTAGAAGTTTTGGGATGAAAGATACTAACTGAATCCTTATAGTATTAGCAAATAAGAAAGTGCTCAAAAAATCTCATAGTGATAAGAGTACGTTAAGATGATTCAGGAGGCAACAGAATAAACTCCCAGCATCCCAAGCTGGAGCAATTTAACCAACAAATTAATGAACGTAATATTGTATTGTAACCTGTCTATTATATATCCATGAGACAGTATTTATAAATGAAAGTTTAGATAAAGAAGGAAATAGAGGAGAATAAATATTTTTTGTGCAGAAGTATTCAAAATGATTGATGTTGATACTCTTTCTTCTATTAGGCTGAGTGTAATAGATTAAGTGTGGATTATGCCCAAATAGTACATTATGGAAAACTGAAGGGTGAATTTCTGTTTTCAGAAAACCTTTTTCAAGTTTTTTTTTTTTTATTTACAATGCCAACTTTTAAAAGCTCACTAAATTTAACTAAACAATAAACTAGGCAGAAATTGCTTTACAAAAGAAGTGAAAGTCCAAAATGCCACTTTCTACAGAGAACCCACAGTTCAGTTTTATTCAGTGTAAATAAATAAATAAATTTTGTCTCCTACTATAAGAAATTCAGCCATGGTTTGCAGTCTGTATTCAAACTATACATGCAATAAGGAGAATATTATGCTAATATGATTGATTTGCTGCTGCATTTGTCTACTATTTGTCTAATATTAACAATTATAAACAGAGCAGGTCAACTAGTATTTGGAACAGTCCTTACAATGTTTCAGTGTCAGGTACAACTTTTCACTTCTTTTCACGCCACTGGTTCTCTTTGGATACCTGGGCTTCCTCCTCTTCAGTAAAGTCATTTTTTTATATTAAAGGTTTTTTGAACCCCCTCAGGAGTTTCCCCCTTGATTATATTGGCAATAGTCTTGCATGTAACATAAAGCAAAGCTTTGACATCTACTTTTAGGAATACTTGGTCCCCAAGTGGCATATCATCTGTTCACTTGTTTTTTGTTCTCATCATCCTCAGGAGGAGGAGGGTTGTCCTTGTGGTGTGTGCACCACTGAATGATCTTTTTGAATATTGCTGCATTAACATTTGGTAGAGGAACTGGGTCATGGTCTCCTTCATCATCCATTTCCTGATTTTCCAACACAGTCTTGATTGTGACAGATTGTTTGGCAATTTCTACATCAACTTCAAATATCTTCCCTTCAGAAGAACTCTGCAACTTAACTGAAGCCATGGTGTTTGGTCTCAAGAAGAAGGCAGGGAGGAGGGAGGCATTCACACAAGGAAGGAAAAAGGTGAAGGACAAGTCCAATGGCAAGTAACATTTTAGTAGAGAAATTTGATTAATACTTCCTCAGCTGGTGATCAAGGTTAACGTCAATAGTTATGTTGATGCTGTATACACATGATCTTCCTCTCCCAAACCCATTACCATGGCCCAAGAGTGAGAGAAATATTAGAAAAATTGTAATAGAGAACATACCAGACTAGTATTCCTCAAAATTGTCAAGGTCATCAAAGATACGGATTCTGGCAAACTGTCACTGCCTACTTAGCCTAAGGATACATAAGGAAAAAATGTAATGTGGAATACTGAAGGGAATCCTAGAGTATAAGATATTCATAGGTAAAACCTAAGGAGATCTTAATAAATTGTGGACTTCAGTTGATAATTGTGTATGTCAATAATTGTTTGTATTAATTTTGACAAAGGTGCCATGATAGAAAATTTAAATAAAAGGGAACTTGATATATAAAGTCTATCTTTATGATGTTTTTATAAATGAAAAAGCTTTAAAAACAAAAACATTTATAAAAAAATAACTAAATCACCACTCAAAATAAAAAAAAATATTTTACATATATAATGCAAAATGCTATTGAATATGTTTTATAATGTTTCTGGTTATTTAAAAATAATATAATGTAATTCATAGTTCATTATCAATACATTGAGAATTCAACACTAAGGTGTTTTGGCAAATATGAGGTAAATTTTTCTGGTGATTACAAATTTTTAATTAATATTAATAATCCATCTTTATGTAAATGTAATATTAAGTTGACAATTAAATGTGTATGATTGATGTCTATCTGAAATTACTCTTGAGTTTTAAATTATGGATTTCACACCTGATGTATTCCAGTGTGTGTTGATAACAAATGGAAAACACTTCTGCAGCATGGCCAGCTAAATGATCTCTATTAACTTAATGGTAAACATCCCTTCATGCTGTGTTTGCACAAAACACAGAATACTTTACAGATCAGGTGTATGAGAAATACATTTAATTGGATATTAGTGAGACTGACATGCACAAGAAAAACACATCATTAACTGAGAAGATAATTTGAAGGTTACCTCTGTCGTAGAAGGAGTTTGTGTAAACTAATAATGCTCTTTTGTGTTTATGTGATGCTTAGGAGTTTCATGCTTAAATTTAACACAATAATAACAGGAACAAATTATTACCAGTTATTTAGGCCAGATGTAAATGTGTGCATCAATAGACGTATCTTATTTCAGTCACTCCCTTTAAACACCTGAACTGCTTATTATTATAACTTAAGAGTAAATAGAAAATCAGTCATTTTAATACCCAAGTATATAAATTAATTATAAAATGAATCATTATCATAATTTTAGGAGCTCATTAGGAAGAAGAGGTAATTTGTATTTCTTTAATAAGGACACTGAAAAAATAAGCCAAAGTTCTAAATACAATATATAGGCAGGGGGAAAAGAAAAACAGGTGTGTATGTAGTGGTATGTCACATTTTATAGCTTGGCCCATATTCCAAGGGTTTGGAAAGGCTGCTCTTAATAATAAAATTAGAGTTTAGTTCAAATACATCTTAAGGTCTGGGTTTTGTTCAATTTTCTGTGAGTGTTGGTGGGAGAGAGGGCAGTAGCAGAATCTAGACAGCTTTTCTTGAGCTCCAAATTCTTTTATTTTTGCTTTAGAAATAACTCTTGACTTTGTCTACTCTTTCTTATCTCACAGTCCTAGTGAAAAATGGAAAAAAAACTGGTTAAATCATATTAGGAGATTTAGTAATATCAGAAAATGGCTTGAAAGTCTATCTGAGTCACTTTGAATATGTGTTAACATCAGATTTCTGGGAATGACTCCATATTTCCTTAATAAGAAACTATCAGGGACAGTCTAGGAATACCTATATTTTCTTTTTCTATATTTATATTTCCACATCAAATTCTAGATTATGCACCATATCTAAAAATGTATATTTCTATGAATCTAGTGGAAGTAAAGCTATTTCAAAAATCAAACATCAATTAATATGCCCACAGTATATTCTACCCAAAATAACCCAGTGTTCTAGACAGTGTGTTTCTAGCATCAGCTGGCTTATCTGCAAAAATCTTATTCTCATGGTACACCCACAATAACATTTTTCTTAAGTTATAAGAGTTTTCCTGGGTTATAGAATTCATGTTTAGAAATTAATAATGTACCACAGAAAGCATTCTCTATATCGTCCTTTTCTTCCCTTTTCTCAGATTTAAGAAACAAATAAGATAAGCTTTATATTTTTTCATAAATTCTCTGTATTGAAGTCTATCTTGCAATTACACAATTGATTCACTCTAGGTATACAGTTTTATGTTGAAAATGCATTTGGTTTTGCAATCAACACCATGACCAAGATAATCAGTATTGTCATTGCCCATCAAAAGTTTCCTAATGCCATTTCCAATCTTACATTTAAATCAGAAATTAGCACTTATATGATCCATATCCAAAAAAGTCCAGTTGAATGATTATCCTCCTCTCTCTCCTCTTTGAGTATGGAAAATAAATTTTTTGTTGAAGTTTTAGAAGTCAGTTTTGATGACCCTCATTGTCTCCTTGTCTCTAGAGTAGCTCAGAGACCCTGTTATGCAGTCTATAGCATTATAAAGCACTTCCCTTGAAAAATTATTGGGTCTTCATAAAATGTCCCTGTTTTCAACTATAGTTAAGAATTGCCCTGTTCTCACGAGGAGCAGTATACATGGATATGAGAACATTGTGAATAACCCTATCCTGATAAATGTTTAACTGACTCTCTGGATTTAAAAAAAAGTTATAATTTTAAGTGCTTTACAATTTTCAGGATGTGCATATTTCCACTGTGACTGAATTCAAGCTAACTACAGGAAGCACTGAATGTGGATTTTGAAAGAGATTGCTAACAACAAGCCCTCAAATGCTCATATGAGCCAACTCCACCAACACATCACTACCATCACTCAAGGAGAAACAGTGTTTTTTTTCCCTGACTTTATAAATTTTAAAAGAGCATTAAAATAGAAAAAAAGAATAGTGTTGACAATTGGGATTACTTGTGTCCATAGAGCTTAACCTTTGGGAAAGTGAATAGACACTGTTATAACCATTGGGAAAGGGAATTGAGACTGTTATAACCATTTGTTTCTCTTTTATTTATTTTTCCTTTCAAACACACAACATGAAAGCTATAAACAATAAAGAACTTACTGCTCCATCAGGGAAATTCTACAAATCAATTGTCCAGGAATATAAATTGTCCCTCTTGTCAATACCTCCCCAATCAGGAAAATATATAGCTCATCTGGGTATAGAGCTCACTTATTAAACAACAGTTTATGTATCATAACTCACAAGAATCACACCTTTCAGAATTCAGTAATCAGTAGTTATTATGTCACAGTCTACCCAAGCCTAATTACTTCCTGCAGCTTTAAGACCTGTATTAAATCATTTGGGTCCAGAAACCAAAACCAAAGTTTCCTTTTCCAAATCCCTTTGTAACACTACTGAAACTGTCATACTGGTGTTCACTCTTGCAGCAAGCAGTTTGCATAATGAGTTTATCTTTGCTTAATCAAAACCTTTCTCCTTGGATATTTTTCATTGAATTGTTCTTAGTTTTCTTGGGCACTGAAGTATGGCAAATATACAGTGGTGCAGCTCTTGTGCTTTCCTATGCTTACAGCACACAGAGCCCTGTGGAGAAGGAGCCTTGACTACAGAGTGTTTCCTTGCCCTTCTGATGCTCCTCTCTTTGCTGTCATTGGTGAGAAAACTGATAACTGACACTTGCTTGAGCTTTGGGAAGCCATAAAGATGAGGCATAATTAATTACATATGGTGATTATTTCTGGATTCAGAAATTCACTCTTACTGTCTAAATTGCTTCTAGACTAGAGCTGTGCCATTAATGTGATCATAACCGCTTCTCGAAGGCTATATCCTTTCTGAAAAATGATGAAACACATCTTACAGTATTGATCTGGACAGCAATTATTCCACTTACGATATACTTCCTTTAGAGCTATCAAACCACCATTGACATAAGGTCAGAAACCAGGGTTCCTATCTCCTGCAGAACTCATTTTTTCTCAAATTCTTTAAACTATTCTTGGGCAGGACAACTTCAACCCCCAGGACACATATAATTTTAAAAGGAAGGATTCATATTAATTTTCCTCTCATAAAGACAGTTCTGCTTTTTTTGCCTGGCATGCGTGGGGCCCGGGTTCAATCCTCAGCACCACATACAAACAAAGATGTTGTGTCTGCCGAAAACTAAAAACTAAATATTAAAAAAAATTTCTCTCTCTCTCTCTCTCTCTCTAAAAAAAAAAAAAAATCTCTTATATTTAAAAAAAAAAAGAATTCGCTTTTGTAGTAGTTCAACTGCTATAAAAGGAAAATAGTAGATGAGAAGTTTAAGTCATACATACATTGGTCCAAAAATTTCCCCAGATTTCAAAACCATTTATTTGCATATTCTTGTCTTACATATATCAACAAATGACATTTACTTTAAGATAATTCCTAGGTTGGATTTGAGAGACAAGTCATAATTGTTCTTTCTCTCTAATGCCCCTCACCAAGATGTCTTTATTTTGCCCTATTTTTTAATACATTATTATGTTTACACTCCTCTGTTTTTTTACTTGCATCTGACTATCCTCTTCTGAAATATGGGTGAAAAAAACAAAGCTCCTGACTAATCTCCCTTTTTTGATTCCTATCATCTATAAGCTATGTATTAGAGTGTAGCAAGAACATTTCTTGTTTTAAATAGCAAAACTAATCATGCTACGGCCCTGCCTACAAGCCTCATTGACTTCTCATATCCTCCATTTTAAATAAAAATTGAATTATGTATTTTTAAAACTCAGAACTCATTTCATGCTTATTGAAAAGTTGCAAATGTAATACAAAAATATTCTTTCCTGAACCCCACAGATTTTATACTTAATAATACATCACCATCCCTGTAAGGCACTGAATTGTTCTACAACCAAGAATATTTTTCCACAGAAGCATTAAAATAATTTGTTGTACATCATTTAATCAAACTCCCTATTAATCTCTAATTTATCTAATTAATTAATTAATCTGATTAATCTCCAATTGGCTGCTTCAATTTCACCTCCTTTGTGAAGATGTCATTTTTAATATATTTAGTGTTCAGTATTCCTCATTTGGCTCTTCTCATTCATCTCCCTTTAATATGGGTTGACTTCCTGCTCAATTTCCCATTTTTCTAAGTCTGGTTAAGAAATAACTTATAAAAGTGTACCTTGCTTTTTCTTATTCTCACACTCCACAGAGTACTCCCCATGAGCACCCTCAAAACACAAAACATCATTCGATTTGCATAAATTTGGCAATTAAAATAAACATGCATGAGCTTTTCTTATTGCTTTTTTTTCCATTTATTATATACTGGATATTATCTTTAGAACTTTACTTTTGCTTACTAGATCCACCCATGTTAAAATAAGAAAACAGACTCAAGTGAAAATAAATTTCAAAGATTGCTTAGATTATAGCAGGTGCAGAGTAAGTAAAGTCAAATGCTTCAACCTAGTGGACAGTCTGCAGTATTGTCTGACTTTTGGCTTTTTTTCTATAATTACTAAGTTAAATCATATAAAAGTTTCAAATTCAACCATTGTTATACCTCCAAAATAAAAATTCTTTATGTTTCCTACTAATATTTTCATTCTTGTTGTGTTGTAACCTACAACCTGTGAAATTTTATTCATTATTTTTTATCAGTACTGGAAATTGAACCCAGGAACCTGCTACCTCTGAGCTACATCTCCAGTACTTTTCAATTTGATTTGAGACAGTGTCTTACTAAGTTGCTGAAATAGCCTTGATTTTGCAAACCTTCTACCTGAGCCTCCCAAGGCATTGAGGATACAGGTTTGCACCAACCATGCCTGGCCTTATGCAAAGTTAGAATTTGCATATCATTTATATATATCATGGTAATGTACCTTTATAACCTTGGGAATGTTGTTGTAATAGAGCATACTTCATGTCTCCCTATCATTACTGCCTTGGTGTATATCCTTTTTTGAACCTAATATATCTCTGGCTTTGAGACACCATCCAGGACCTCTCAGATAGTATTAATTACCTATTATATGATATTAGTGTCTTTCTGTATTATTACAATTATAATTCTACACTGTAAGAATTTTATTTTGCTCTTATTGTTAACTTCTAAAATTTTCATAGTACATTTTTCTCTGTTTTAGTTAGTTGTTTATATGTTTTATCATTTTTGTATTGAATATTATGAATATTAATATATTTTCTCTATGGATTTTAATCCTATTCTTTCCTTAGTTGTCCTAATCTTAAGTAGGAAAATGTTTTTTTTTTTCCTTTGCCTAGCCTTCTGCCTTATATTCTATTTCTATTCCTAACCTAGTTCCTGTTCCAAAATTTGACTGACAGTTCATATTTACTGAAAGTAAAATTCTCACTCTTGAAGGAAATGTAAATATAAATACATTTGCATGCGTCCTCATTTCCTCCAAGGGAACAGATGGATGAAGAGATTGTGGAGTAGCTTGCATTTAACTAACAATCAATGCCATACACATTACACTATATATAGAAAAAACATAGCACTTCTCATATGATTTTACTTCTAGTATGCTTTTTACTTCTAGTATGCTTTTCATACATACCATTTATCCATGAAGATTGAGTATTGCCTTCAATAATCACATTTGGAAAATGGGTAGATTAGAAATCAAGCCTACCTCATACAAAATAGTTAGAAGACTAATTTGTCAACCAGAATATATGATGCTTTTGTATCAATCTGTCAACATAACTTTCTTAGTGGGCTTGTAACTTCACTCATCTATCTTTATCTGCTATGAAACTTCATGTTGTATTAGTTCCATAGCACAATAAAACAAATGGATTCTTTATGACTTCCAATTGAAAATAAATGTTTCATGAGGAACATTTTTTTTTCTTTACTGAATCAGCTGAAATATAAGCATAACATTACTTTTCTTTGTGTCAACAAATTTTTAGGAGGAATAAAATTCCACTGAAGTCATTTGGAGATAATTCCAAAGAAACTGTACTATTCTGCTAAGGTGCATGTCATACAAAGAATTATTACATTATCTATCACTGGGAGAGAACATTACACTCTGTAAGAATTCTGCACTGTTAGCAAGTGGTTGAAGGTGGAGAATGGCATTCGGCTTTGCAGGACAAGGTGATGTGTGGTTTGCCTGAGAATTGAAGTCAGTCTAACATCTCTCTCTAGTCTAAGCCAACTTTTCGATTTTTCAGATTTTAATTTATTATTTAGGATCTTTAAATTCCATTTAGTGTTCATCAAATCATCAAATGATAATATATGTTTGAGAAAAATTCTTAAATAAGAGCATCTTGATGAACATCATTTCATATATATCATCTCTTTTGCTTATTGTAGTAGCATTTGTAAAGGTCATACAGTTTATTATCCCATTTTTCTTCCTCAAAAATGTGTAATTTGGGCTGGGTGTGGTGGTGCATGCCTGTAATCCCAGTGGCTGGGAGGCTGAGGCAGGAGAATTGGAAGTTCAAAGCCAGCCTCTGCAAAAGGGAAGTGCTAAGCAACTCAGTAAGACCCCGTCTCTAAATAAAATAAAATACAAAATAGGGCTGGAGATGTGGCTCAGTGGTTAAGTGCCTTGTAGTTCAATCCCTGGTACCTGCCCCCCCCCAACATATAAATCTTGGTAATAGTTTCTTAAGAACATGAAAATCCTTCATTCACTAATAATCTTTTTGATTTTTCAGTTTCTTTCCATGAATTGTCTTATACTTTTAGTAAATTCTTGTCCTGACATTATGGATCTTTAAACTAATAAGACATTCACTGTTCCAGAGAATAGCTTTTCTTTTGTTTTTTAAATCCTTTAAGATCCTTATTATGTAAGACTTAGGAATCTCCATGTTTTGTTTACAATTTACATATTCATTATTATCTCTCACATTTTAACCATGTGTGGCATAGTATTAATCACTATAAACTACATAGTGAATTATAATGATAACATTTTCAGTATATTAATTATATATATATATATATATATATATATATATATATATATATATATATATATATATATAATTATTTCATACCTTTCCTATAATTCTGAAATTAAGGACCATGTCTTAATCACTCATAGCAAGTTTTTTCTTTTTCCTCCAGAAAAGAGTAGATTTGTCCATTGTAATGACTAGATAATCAGGTTAAGCTATCTAGGGAAGAGAATAGTAATCATAAACATTCACATACAGAAAGGAAGGAATGGAAAAGCCTGCAATTCACATCTGGGGGGATATAGGAGATGAATAAGAAGAAAATAAAAATTCATGGTCACCATTAGTAATTTTAGAGGATTAAAGGAGGGAGAGTGAAAATTGAGCAGCACAACCCCAGTACTACCAGTAGGAGATTCAAGATACTAAATCTGACAATTTAGTGTTGCAGAACAAGATGCCCAGGTAGCAGTACTAACCCTCTGTGTTTAGTTTTGTTTTATGGAAAAGATTCAGGAATCTCTTTAAGATTTCAGGAGGTAATCAATCATCTAAGCTGACAAGTGACTAAAGAAACCTTCCAAAGAGGGATACAACAGTGCTGCAGAAAAAGTGGCTGGGCTAGTTTTGGGGTCATGGATGAACTAGGAAAATAACAGGGCATCTATGGTCATCTACTGTGCTTTTGTGGGCAAAGGTCTGATTAATTTAAGAAATACCTTTTTCAAGGTGAGAAAATAAGACACAGATTTATTAGTCATAGAATTCTGTACTAGATGATGTCAAGGTACTGAAGATTAAATCTTAACTTGATACCACTATGCAAATCAGAGAACAAAGACTGAATTTTTACCCAGCTAAAAACAAATGGTCCAATGGAGATTATCTGAACTGCTGAATTCTGGGGTGCAATTTCTCAACTGATTTTTCTGGTGACTAGAGGTAGTAGGGAAATAATTCTCCTTGGATCTTTTATTTTTCTTCAGAGACGGCAATGGACCTTTGTTCTGTGCTATCTCTTGGGGATGGTTGTATAGCAAACAGCTTTGGAAGAGAGAGACAGTACCTTTCTCAAGAACTGAGGGCAGTTTGCTTACTGGCTAGTTTAATAAAGATAATCTCTTTCTCTAAGAAAAAGACTATGTGGATTTGCTTGCAGCTCATCATAAAAGATTGGGCTTTTCTAAATTTATGACTCAGCTGTGACAAAACCTCCTAGGTGCACAAAATGCACCCAGATTTCTACATTGTCCCTATAGGACATGAAGGACCAGGAAAAATAATGCAAATATGAAGCATAAGATGCTTATTTTGACATGACCAAAGATTATCCTTAAGTTAAATGTGGTGGACTAAGTCATTAGCTAGAAATAGGGTAAAATTTCAGGCCCTTCATTATTCATCTTATGAAGTAAGAAGTTTAATTGGAAGAGGGCTTATTAAGAAGAAGATTCACACACACACACACACACACACACACACACACAAACAAACATTCACAGACACACAGTAATTGATAAGAAAGTCAAGATCAGATCTAGCACATATATGAAGAATAATAAGGGGTCTATGATAATTTCTCTCTCACACACACACATATACACAATGATACCTACACATACACACAGTGAATTTTTAAACATTACTAAAAACTACTACATTCTTCTCCTCGTGTGCTTTGGTATAAGGATAGTTAAATCTTTTCCCATTCTGACCATTTGAGTTTGTTCTAAGTCACAGTGAGATCTCCAATATATCCAAGTAATATTTATGTCTTCTTTACTTTCTTCTTTATATTCTTTACTTTATATTTTTGCATCTTTTTGAATAATTTATGATTATAAAAGTAGTAACCATTAGAAAAAAATGGATATGATTTAAAACATTTAAAGAACAAAATAACTTTTAATGGTTCCATTTAGCTGAAATTACTATCAATTTTTTGGTATGTTTACTTCTAGTTTTCTTAACAAATTGTATTCCTATTTTATTACAAAGATCATTGCTTAAATGTATTTATCAATCCTGTGATTTTTATAACCTTGGCTTCAGCATTACTTTGTGCACAGGTGATATTCAGAAATGTTCTGGTCTTTTAGGAGTCCCTTTGTGGAATAAGTACTTGGGGGAAAAAATCAGGTTGAGGAACAAAGCCTGGCAGATAAACTTTACTGAAGAACAAATATTCACATTTTGGAATGAGTGGTGAACTTGAAATTAGCATGGCTTTATTACTTGTATTTTTCCTAACTATATGTACAATGCAAAAAACAGGGACATTGTTAATATTAAAAAGACAATAACCTTAAAGATGAAAATATTGTTAGGCATTTCTATAAATAACCTTAATGCAAATGGAGAGTTTCTTCTCAATTACAGGATACACCATAGAAAAATTTTATCAGTTCACCTTTTAATCACATTAGGAAAAGTGATATCAGTTGCCCAGTGAGCAAGAGAATAAACAGCAGAAGCAGCATTGTCTACCAATGTAAACAGCAATACCAAAGTAACATGAATGGATGAGACAATGTTACTCACTGATGGAAATGTCAATGTCTGTCAAAATTGTGCATTCAGGGTTGCACTTCAAATAGGGAAGGGTAAGTTGTTTGGGACCAAATTTCCTAAAAATAATATAAATACTGACAATAGTTTTTTAAACAGCAATAATCTGAAGATATTGAGCAATGACCAAAAATAGAAACTAATGAAGAATTAATTTTGTAAGAGAAGTGTTAATGGTGTGCTTCTTATAGTTACAATTTTTATTTTAGAGTAATTGCATATCAGTAGAGCCCTGTTGGGAATCTGAAACTGGGATACAGAACTGTAGTGTCTACTATTCTAGGAATCAAAGGGCTGAGTTTGGGGTAATGACAGTAAGGACAAAATATTTCCAATTTTATTTAGCTTATTGTTTCTTAAACATTACTTTGGCTATTCTGGGCCTCTTATTTTTCTGAATGAATTTCATGACTGCTTTCTTTATATCTATGAAGAACATCATCATTGGAATGTATTAGGAATTGCTTTAAATCTGTATTGCACTTTTGGTATTATAGCCATTTGACAATATTAATTCTACCTATACAAGGACATGGAGCTCTTAGTATCTTCTAAGGTCTTGTTCAATTTCTTTCTTTAGTGTTCTGTAGTTTTTACTGTAGAGGTGTTCCACATCTTTTGTACATTGATTCCCAAGTATCTTATTTACTTTTGAGGCTATTGTGAATGGGATATATTATGGATTGAACATGAGGTTTCCCCCAAAAGCTCATGTATAAGACAATGTAAGAAGGTTTAGAGAATAAATGATAGGGTTACAAAAGCCTTAACCCAATCACTGAATTAATCACATGATGGGATTAATTGAGTGTTAATGGAAAGCAGGTAAGGTCATATCATTGGGGGTGTGGCTTTGGGATACATATATATATATATATATATATATATATATATATATATGTATTTAGAAGGGGAGATCTCTTTATCTCTCTGCTTTCTGATAATCACATGAGTTGCTTCTCTCTACCACATTCTTTGGGCATGTTTTTTCTGCCTCATCTCAAGTCCTGAGGAATAGAGACTGCTTAAATCTCTGAAACTGAGAACCCTGAATAAACTTTTCCTCCTCTATAGTTGTATTCATTGGGTCTTTTAGTTACATCAGCAAAATATCTGACTAAAACAGGATAGATTTCTCTTTCAACTCACTCATTGCAGCTGGTCTCTTTCAGGAACACAATTGATTTATGGGTGTTAATTTTGAATCCTACTACTTTTCTGAATTCATTTGAGCTCTAAAAGTTTTCTGCTGGAGATTTTGGATCTTCTAAAAATAATATGATGTCATCCACAGATAGTTTGAGCTCTCCTTTTCCTATTCTTTTGCCTAATTCCACTGGCTGGAGTTTTAAGGACTATGTTGAATAAAAGTGATGAAAGAGGGCATTCCTGTCTCATTCCAGTTTTAAGAGCTAAGTCTTTCAGTTTTTCCCAATTCAGAATGACATTGGTCCTGGATTTGATTTGAATGACTTTTATAATTCTGAGAAGTTTCCACTATTCCTAGTTTTTCTAGTGTTTTAAACACAAATGGATGCTATACTTTGTCAAATGCTTTTTTCTGCATTTATTGAGTTACTCATGTGGTTCATAAGATTATTAATGTGGAGAATTACATTTTTAAAAATTTCTGTATGTTGAAGCAATTTTGCATCTCTGGGTTGGAAACCACTCATGGTGCACTATTTTTAATGTGTTTTCATATGTGATTTGCCAGTATTTTATTAAGAATTTTTGGATCTAAGTTCAAAATGGATATTGATCTAAAGTGTTTTTTTTGTTGTTGTTGTTGTTCTTTTTTTTCTTGATGTGCTTGTTTGTGGTTTTGATATTGGGTAATACTAGCTAGTAAATCTGTCATACCTTTCCTATGTACACATATGGATATATCACAAAGAAGCCCATCATCATATACATCCACAAGACTGGAATCCTAATTAGAAGAAGATATATCCCATGTTTGTGTAAGTATAAAAAGAGATTCTACTGTCATATATAACTAAAAAGAACAAATAAAATAAAAATAATTTAAAAATAGAAAAGAAACAATGCCTCATATAATCCACATTCAACTCTCTCAAGTAATGTCTTAAGTCTTCTACTGGAGAAGCAACTTTGGTATTAAAATCAACCATTGGAAAATCAGTGCAATAGAAAAATTATAGTGTTTTCAAGAAAAAGCATTTAATACCCAGTTTCAGAAGGATACACATCTTCTTTTCCTTCTCCTTCTCCTTCCCCTCCTCTCCTTTTCATCTTATCCTTCCCCTTGCTCCTCCTCCTCCTTCTTTCAATACGTTTTCTTCTTATGCCATTCTTCTTCTTGTTGTTTAGCAGTTCTTATGTTCTAAGCATTTACTGTTATAATCATTTCAAAAGGTCTCTTATAAGAACTAAAATCCAACTTCGTATCTGATGGCAACAGCATGAGAGACCCCAAGTTAAAGCCACCCAGTTCAGGCAAGTTAATTGATAAACCTCTGAGAAAAATTATTACATTCTTGATTTAATAATCTAAGTTTAAAGGTTAAAATGTATTTTAGAACAATAAATAGCAATATCTTGGAATATAATATTGAAATAGTTCATATGGTGATGTCATTTTTTAAAAAAATTATTCAGTTGAATTAACATATGAAACTAATATGTATACCAATGTAATTGCGTTTCAGTGAATGTAATCAAATTCTATGTCAAAATAAAGAATAATAAATGAATATGTAATCAAAACATATTTTCACTTATGAAAATGTTCACTTTCTTTTGAATTAATGTGTTCTACATATTTATACCTAAAGGAAATCAAATGCATTTTAGAACATCAACTGTAGAAAATTTACATGTTAAATAGGTATTGCAAATTCTATTGAAAAAATAGTACTATCAAGTTTAATATCATATTCTTAATCTAGTTTTTTAATAATACTATAGCAGAGTTGAAAAGGTAAAATTAAAATGAATAGAAATGAGGATAAACATAGTGTTAACTTCTTAGAGATGATAAGTAAATAGAGTTTACTTTTGAAGACAGGTAAGGATAGGTCTAGTGCTAATTTATAATAAATAGTGCCAAATAGCCCAAAAGTGACAAAACAAATTAATTAATTTACCTAAAAGATCAGAAGAAACATAAAATGTAATTTCTACAGGAACAGTATGGATCATGCTAAAACAATGCTTATATTTGTGTTCCCTTAATGTCTTAAAACAGAATTGAAGTTATTCCAAAAGAACAGAACTGGAGTTATCACATGACCACCCTTCAGAATGTATTGCAAGGATACAGTAAAAGAAAGCAGGAACTGGTATAAAAACAAATACATAGACCAATGGAACACAACAGAGAGCCACAAAATAAATCAACATATTTGTGGTCAATTGATTTTGACAAAGGTGCCAAGAATACATAATGAGGAAAGGGTAATCTCTTCAATAAATGTTAATGAGAAAACAGGATCTCCAGATGCAAAAGAATGAAACCATGTGTCACACTGTATACAAAATATCAAATCCAAATGGCTTAAAGACTTAAGTATAATCCCTGAGACAACAAAATATTAGAAGAAAACAGGGCAACATTCCAAAATATTGGCCTGGGCAATGAATTTTTGTATATGAATCCAAAAACTCAGGCAACAAAAGCAAAAATAGACATCAGGATTGCATTAAATCAACATGTCTCTGCAAGCTAAGGAAACAGTCAACAAAGCAAAGTGAAAACCAAGGGTGAGAGAAATCATTTGCAAACCATATATCTGATAAGAAGTTAATATTTAAAGTACATAAGAAACTCAATAGTAAGAAAATAAATAATCTGATTAAAATGGGCAAAGAACTGAATAAACATTTCTAAAAAGAAGACATACAAATTGTCCATAAGTATATGAAAAAATATTTCAAGATCACTAACATCAAAAGAATGTAAATTAAAACCATAGTGTGATGGCTACTCTAAATAGATGACAGATAAATATCAGACAAGATGTAGAAAAAAGGAAACCTTTTCACACTGATAATATGAATATAAATGAGTACAGCCCTTATGGAAGTTTCTGAATTATTTTTTAAAAGAGAGAGAGAGAGAGAGAGAGAGAGAGAGAGAGAGAGAGAGAGAGAGAGAGAGACAAAGAGAGAGAGAGAGAGAGAGAGAGAGAGAGAGAGAGAGAGAGAGAGAGAGAATTGTTTAATATTTATTTATTTTTTATTTTTTAGTTCTCGGCAGACACAACATCTTTGTTTGTATGTGGTGCTGAGGATTGAACCCGGGCCGCACGCACGCATGCATGCCAGGCAAGAGGGCTACCACTTGAGCCACATCCCCAGCCCCAGTTTCTGAAAATTGTATAGAACTACCATATGATTCAGCAGTCCCATTATTACACAAAGTAAATGGAATCATTATGTTGAAGACATATGTACACTCTCACACTCATTTAATTATTATTCACAATAATCAAGAATTATAATCAACCTAAGTATGAGCTATCAGATGGGACAAAGAAAATATGATACACATACATAAAATGGAACAATAGCTGTAAAAAAGGATTAAATACTGTCATTTGTGACAACAAATATGAACCTGTAGGACACCATGAAAAGTGAGTATTGGGAAAATGCTAATCAAAAAAGGTCCATAATTTCAGAATATACAGATAGAAGGAAGAACCTTAAGAAAATATCGTACAATATGTTGCGTATTATAACAATGCATTGCACTCCTGAAAACTGCTAAAATTAGATTTGAGTTTTTAGCTCTAAAATTGGTAAGCATGTGAAGTAAGGCACATATTAATTAGTTCAATTTAGCTATTCCACATGTACACATATTTCAAAAAACCATGTTCTGCATAATAAAGATATACAATTTTAATTTATGAATTAAAATGCATAAATAAAAAATAGTGGTTATTTGGACATATAGACTATATAACATAAAGAGCCAATCCTACTGTAAGCTAAATTGTTTCTTTTCTTTTTCTATTTTTTTCTTTCCAAATTTTTTGTTGTTACATTATAGTTGTACATAGTGATAGGATTTGTAACATATTCATACATGCACACAATATAAAAATATACTTTTTGTCAATATCACTCCCTAGCACTTCCAGTGTCCCTCTCCCTCTCCTCTTCATGCCCCCTAGACCCTTTCCTCTACTGATCTTCCTTTGATTTTTATGTAATGTGAACTATTTCATAATCATGTTTCCCTATCTTAGTATATTTAACATACTAAAACAAGATGCTAATAATAGAGTGGGAGTTTAAGTGGGTGTATTGGAACTCTGTACTTTTTACTAAATTCTTCTGGACAGATAAAACTGCCCCCCAAATGAATACTATTAATTTAAAAACTTTTGTCAAGTATTTCTAAAATAGGTAGTTTTTATCTGAATGGAAGAAAATATCATCTTGTTAATATCAGATACATTTGAGAAGAGTAATACTTATTGCTAACATGGATTTAGCAGATTCAGTTAAATATTTACTATTAGAGAGCACTTTCATTTACTTTCATTTTTTCTAAATAGTACCTAAAAAAGTAGAGTAATACAACATTAGCAATGCTTGCTCTTTATTGAAATAGCTTTACAACATTAATATTTAATAAATTAATTAATATGGGTTAGTAATAAAATCTAGAATTATTACAGAAAAGCAAAAGAAAATTTTATTTTGGCTCACAATAATAAAATTATTCATGAACATTTTATATGCAATCTAAAAAAAAGATAACAATGCAATTTTTGAAACATATCACTAAATAAGCCATGAAGGCAAAATAGTTTGTGGTTTACATTATGCAATAGAAGTTTACTCTTTAAAAAATCACTTATGGGGCTGGGATTATGGCTCTGTGGTTGAGCCCTTGCCTAGCTTATGTGGGGCACTGAGTTCAATCCCCAGCATCACATAAAAATAAATAAAATAAAGGTCCATTGACAACTAATTTTTTAAAAAATTCACTTAATTGATGAACAGTTTACATTGGCTAATATCATGATGTGATAAAAACACCTAGAGAAGTGAAATTAAAATAAATCTCATTATGTAAAAATAGCTATTGTCTTTCAAATGCTAACATTGAATTTATATGTAGAGAGTTAGTAGATCAATTAACAAATTTATTGTGATTTTTGGAAATTTCATGTTAAAACTATTGTGCCATGGTGAAACAATAGTACAATAAATATAGTAGAAATACTGCAAAAATACACTTGCAATTTATTTTTAATTATGTAATAATTTAGATAGTTCTCAAAAAGCTATTTAAAATTTTATTTAGAGATTAGAATTAGATTACACTAAACCTAAGTACAAAACTAGATTCTAACAAAACTCATGCTGATAATTAATTATACATTTTTAAAGCATTACTAAGACTGGCATATATTTACTAAAAAAGTTTAATCATGACTCAAGTTCTTAAGTGTTAAAATATTGATGTAAATATTGAAGGAGATAGATACATGAATGAATTGGATTAGCACCACAAGTCATCATGAGAAGCATACATATGCTCCACATTTGTGTGAACAAGGCAAAGGTTGGCAAGACAAATTGGATACCCACAAACTAGTATAATTTGTGTAAACTCACTACTACTAATAATGATATCTTATTTATTTTGTTTATATCAGGATTTTTTAATCTTTATAATATCAGAGTAGACAAATATGACTCAAACAAAAAAGAATATATATATATATATATATATATATATATATTATACATAGATACATAGATAAATAGATAGATATAGATGCAGATAAATCTCCATATTTTCAGAAAGTAAATTGTCTAGAATTGGTATAGAAGGTGAAGAATATCATCAGAAATGGACTCCTTTGGTTCTTCTACTTAAATATCTCTACTGCATTTGTTTTTATTCTTAAGTTTGTATCCTCACTGTTACAAGAAGGCTGTAGAAGTTCGAGGCATCATTAGAACCTTGTAAAATACAAAGATGTAAAAAAACCCAGGAATTTTCCTCATGTGTCACCCCATTTGTATAATAAAAAACACTTCCCAATATTCTATCAAAGTCTTCTCTGATAAATGATTTGTAAAAATTTCATTATGTGTCCATCCTTGAGACCAGTACAGAAATGTGTTACAGTAGATGGGATAGAGAGATGTGATGGGAGGGGAGCGGAGGGGAGTGAGGGATAGGAAGGGCAGCAGAATACAACAGACTCTAGTATGGCAGTATGTATAAACGTGGCTGTATAACCAATGTGAACCTGCAATCTGTACACGTGAAAAAATAAGAATTCATACCCCATTTGAATTAAATGTATGATATGTCAAGATCATTGTAATGTTTTGAGCAACTAATATAAAAAAGTAGTAGTATTTTCATGACTAGCTAGTATTTGGTTAATGTACAACCACCAAAGTTTTGAATAAAGAGATCCTTATTCTGGACACATTATTGATTTACCAGGTATTGTATAAGCAAACCTATATAAATGCTATGGAAAACTAATTTATTATATAGTAATTTGACCTATCATAATTATATAAAACATCAGGAGACAAATATGAGAGGGTAAGGTAGTAAATAAGGCAGTTTCTGAATTCAGTAATGGAAGATTTGCCCAAAGTATTATAGATATCAAAGGGAAATTCGAATTGAAAGTATCTGTTTTATTGTGGACAAAACACTTCTTATCAATAACAGAAATAATTCTATTATGTTGACATACTAATAAGAACTGTAAAAGGTCTGAAATATTAACTGACTTGAGAACAGAGAAGATAGCCTGGCACATTCTCATGAATATGGTTCAAGACATGAGACTTAGTGGCCAAATATTTAGAACATATTATCCACAGCATTAGTAGTTACCAATTAGTGTTTTTGTGGTGATTCTTTGAAGATGTAAAAGCAATCAGATGACCCTTGCACACATGCTGGATCATGTTAAATATAAATAGAGGAAGTTTGGACTAAGGACACCCACATAGTTTATAGGGAATAAAAAGCAAGCTTGTGTTTTTCTCCAGTATCTAATGTCCAAGAAAATAAATAAGCCTACCCTTTGGACTTTTACAATACAATATTTCTGATTTCCAAGGCATTTAATTGAAAAAGCAGGCTTGAAGAGGCTTTCCTGAAAAGGGGAAAGTTCATTTCTTAATCACAAGGCAGACATATGGAAAAAAATTTAAAAAGACAGAAACTATTTAGGACTATGTCCCAACAATACTCACTCCTTCCTCATTTATAGAGCATCATGGCTACAGAAGAATTTTCACTTAAGAGTACTACTATGTGGCCATTTTATTATAATGACAGACAAAGCCTGGGACAAAGCTCATAAAATCAGATTCATGCAGCATTTACAACCAGTATCCACAGAACAACACAATGTCAAACATCCAGATAACCTCAACTTGCAGTATTTACCGCAACTATTCTTCCTAGAATCATAGAACCAACCACCTGTACCAAATCCAAGGCATCCTCAGGGTCTAACTTAAAAATCCACTGGCATCTCCTTCATTTCCTATGTTGAGTTTTCCATAAGTCAAGGTAGGTGAGGAATTAGCTATTTTAAGGACCATACCTTGTCTCATGAGAAGAAAGGCTAGGCAATCACATAATTCATAACAAACCTGATCTTTGAATTGAAGCTGTAATATTTGCTTCAGTCAGTTTTTTTGCTGCTATATCCAAAATACCTGACAAAAACAAAAACTGGGAGCTCACAGTCTTAGGGATCCCAGTCCGTAGACACCTGGCTTCATTGCTCTAGGACGAAATGAGGAAGAACATCATGGTGGAAGTGTGTGGCAGAGGAAAGCAGCTGAAAACATGTCAGCAGGAACCAGAGAGCTCTGATCAGCAAGGACAAAATACATACCCCAAAGACATTCCCTCAGGATCTACCTCCTCCAGCCACACTCTACCTGCCAGTTAATCTCTATCAGGGGATTAACACACTGATTAGGTTAAGGCTTTCACAACCCAATCATTTCACCTCTAAGCTTTCTTGCATTGTCTCACACATGAGCTGTTGGGGAACACTTCACATCTAAACCATAATAGTAATGATCTCCAAGATTATAGAGTTAATGATCACTTCAGTAGAGTAAGAGACATATTCTATAACAGCTTTCCTATTTGTAAGACATACATTTTAGACATAAGTGCATATAGTGTGTACATAAATAATAAGTCAGTAATTCTTCCATTAGGTTCCCATGAGTAATTAAGAGCAGACTTATTTTTGAGAAATTTCGGTATTCATTACAAGATTTACCTGGGATGTTTCCTTAAACACTTGAGTCTCTTTCAAACTCCTCTAATACATGTCATGTTTAATAAAAATAAGTTTATTTTGATGTAAATGTATAAATGTAAAAAAATGTCTAAATGTAAAAAAATGTTATTAAAGAAGATAAACATGATTGATCTGAAATTTATCTTGCATGTCCTCAGCCTCAATTCGGCTGTGCTGATACCTGGAGATAATGCCAACTAAGTAGCCTGGGGTTGCTCTTAAGGGAATATTAACTTGCTGAGAACTGGTCAGAGTAGACTCCTGATGTTTCTAACATCTGCATCACCTTCTATCCTTTTTAGATTCATGACAATTCAGATAGTGGTCAAGAGGAGATAACCACTTTCTTGGACTGTTATTTAATAACCAAATTACCTTTCTAACATGGGTAAGAGGATGAGATCAAGAGTATAAGATAGAAATAGGTTAGAAATACTTCTCATTTTGTTCTTGAATAACTGGATATCTATCAAATATACCTGAGAAGTGAAAAAGTCAGTCAAACATCCTGAACTTCAGCCTATTATTGAGCATTTTGATACAATAAATACTCTCTTGTCATAATGAAAATGACAGGAAAGCTAACATGTCACAGTTTAAAGCATTAAAATGATGAGACTAGAGTTATGATGATTGGACTGGAAGAACAATCCATCTCTGAGTAGTATGTCTGAACATATGTTACTTTTCATTATAAGAATATTGCTTTATGAGATGAAATGAAATGAACTATTTTTAAATTGATCTAAATTTTACCATACTATCTATCTATCTATATCTATATCTATCTATATCTATATCTATCTATATCTATATATCTATCTATATATCTATCTATATATCTATCTATATATATATCTATCTATATATATATATATATATATATATATATATATATATATATATATATATAAGTGTTTTTAAAGAAAATAAACATGATCAATCTGAAATTTACCTAGCATGTCCTCAGCCTCAATTCGGCTATGCTGACATGACACCTGGAGATAATACCAACTAAGTAGATATATATGTGCGTGTGTGTGTGTGTGTGTGTGTGTGTGTGTGTGTGTGTGTATGATAAAATTGGGGAAAAAGGTATGTTTTGATAAATTAAACATACATGCATGTTGATTTCCTTCACAGAAGAGAAGTGATCAAAATATTTCACCTAAATGAATATGATTCATCGTACAAAAAAGCCATGTTTAGGAGCTAGATTTGTAGCTTAGTGGTGGAACAGTTGCCTAGCACTTGTGAGAACTGGATTCAATCATCAGCACTACAAAAAGTAAATAAAAGTATTGTGTTCTTTATATACAACTGAACAAAAAAAATAAAGAAGACTCTGTTAGAACTTAGACTCAAATCAATATTCAAAACTTTATTGAGCATTAAGTACTTACCTTAAATATTTTAGTGGTTAAGAGTACAAATGTTTGACTCTATTAAATTTATCCAATCATATCATATAGTTGGGAGTTACATTAAAATACTTTAGAACTAGTATTGCAAATCAAGAAAGCATTAACAATAGACATATTGACCAATCAGAATCGGTATCAATCATTAAAAACCAGCTATGTTTCCCTGGCAATGTACATATACATGGCTCTATGTATTCAGTATGGCCAGAAAAGGTTAATGGGGTGTATGTATTCAGCATAGCAAGAAAAATACTTAGTTATGTAGACACAGTCTTCTAGTAATTTGAAGTGATGATTTGCTTCACTGATAAATCTTAAAAATGAATCAGATGGGAACTATTTTTAGCATTTGTACATATTCTTGATAAAATGTCAGTGTGATGATATATTAGAAATTTAAGAGCTTGATGGCACAGGAAAATAACACTTCAGGTGACATTTTAATTTTACTAATGATCTAATATTACCAGAGTGTGGTTCCTTTTTAGATATATTTTATTGTATCTTAGATACTTGTTTATGAACATATGTGTCTCAGTGGATATAGTGTGTGTGTGTGTGTGTGTGTGTATGCATGCATATGTAAAAAATTTCTGCATATGAGAGTTAATGAATGCATCTAAATAACAGCATTCATATTGCTGAAATATATGCATAATAACAAACGCAGTTAGACAGAATAAATATCAACTAGAAATATCGTAAGTATTTTATACTTAGAATTGGGCATGAAAATTATTTGCTGTATATAAAGATGGAAAGGATTTTGTTTTAGACCTCTGGAAAGCCTTAAATTATTTTGCAAATTTATATATTATATAACAGTGATATAATATATTGGTGTGACAGCATGCATACAACTGATAGTTACTTTCTCTTGGTTTGAAAAATGCATTTTAAAAAAGAGCATAATTCCAATATTAGACACTTATCTAACAGTAATCATAATTTAAAATATTTCTAATCCGGCCAGAGTAAAAATGTTGGTTGATTCTACTCTGATTGTGATATTCCATAATTAGTTATACTAAATGTGTAATAATATAGCAAGCTCTTATAAACTAAGTACAAGTAAATTTAGATAATCCTCAAAAGGATTCAGGGAATATATGCATATCAAAGTGGAAATAATACCTTTAATATTATTACATACTTGACATGTGTTTTGCCATTGTGAAACATGTAGATTTTACAATTGAAAAACAATATTATTTTCTACTTATAAATATGTACATTTTAATATCTTTATAATCAGAAATATATTTTGCATACTTGATTAGAGATATTTTAAGTAGATAAAGTGGTATTAATACACTATTATGCTAAATATCATTTCACTCTTACGTTTAGAATTACAGAAAATTTTATTCTAATCATTTTATTTAATTGGTTACAACTTATTACCTTAGAAAAATTAAAATGTCTTAATCATTTCATCATTTGTGCTATTTCTTTTTACTTGAAGACAATTTTCCACAAATGCGTGATACACAATATTTTTTAAACTAATCATGAGAATTATGTCAAATAAAAACTGTTAACAAAATTTAATGTTACTAAGTAGTAGGCATAAATTCATTTCAAATGTCTATCCTAGATTTATAAGGTTGCTATAACCTTGGGCAAATCGCTGAAGTGATACCTTTTTGTTATTTTTAACATAAAGGAATCTACCATAATATAGGTAAAATTTTATTCTTTTTTAATTCTAAGTTATGAATGGGGGGGTCAAAAGCTTAAATTAATCTTCTCAGAGTTATAGTTTAAATAAATCTGGATCTCAGTAACAATTCATACACTGGCCCAAAGTTCATTTGAATTACTTAAAAGTAGTGAGTCAATATGAAAAATGACAATTCCTGCCGGAGTCTGGCTGGGTACAAATCAGGAGCCACTCAAGCAGGAACAAACTTTATTTCCGAACTCCACCAGCACACTCCACACATGCTCCCTGGAACCTCTCTCTAACGCCACCCACTTGGCTCCTCCAGGCACACACCACACCAACAGGAAATCCCTCCTCCGGACCTTCCCCAACCAATGCGAACCCTCCAGGAATCACTGTGAGAACTCTAAAGTAGCAGGAGCCCGAGGCAGCAAGAGCTGCCCCATTGCCTGACAGTAAAGGTCAAATAGAAAATACAATCAATCCAGCATCACAGCAATTATATATAGCTTAACTCAAATCATCATCTCAATGGTTCGCTGGCATCACTTTTCAAACATTCCCTCTGGCAAATGCCAGGCATCATTCTGACCCACCGTGGCTCTCAACAAATTCCATCTTTATCTACCCAACCAATGCTTTTTTTGAGGACAGAGATATTCATGCCAGGAAATCAAACATTATCTTTCTACTTGATCAAAGACTCTCCACTTACAGCCTAGTTGCAAAAATGATCCTGTGGATAGGGAATATAACTCAGTTGGTATGGAACTTGCCTAGAATATGCAAAGTCATGAGTTCGATCCCCAACACTGGAAAAAAATAATTCCCTCATACATAGGTGTAATGGATTAAATGTCTTTGTTTCTTTCAAAGCACATTTTGAAATTGAATCTCCAATGCAAGAAGTAGTGGCAGAAGTGACTTCTGGAGGATGAGTGATGGAATTAGGTGGCTGCATCATAGGACTTAGTAGAGGAAGCTTGTGACTTTCCGCCCGTTATGCCTTCTGCCACGTGAGCACCTAGAATTCCTCCTCTCCTGAGGGTGAAGACTTCTAGCAACATTTGAAAGGAGACACTAATCTCTGACTTCAACCTGACTAACCTTGATCCAGAGTCCACAACTGCGAGGATAAATTTTTGTTCTTTATAAATTGCCCAGACTGTTGTTTGTTATAACAGCACAAAACCACTAAGACACTAGGGAGTACATACGTTGTATTATTTTGTGGCCATTAAATCTCAACTAGCATAATATGATTAAGACATTACAGAACAACTGAGCTTCTAGGATTCTTCTAGAATATTTCTGCTTCAAGTCTTCTCTGGATTCATGAAAAAATCTCCCATGCATTTGTCGTGCAATTATTTATTCAGTTATTCTGATTTTTATTACTCATGAAGCAGTTACCTATCCTGATCGGGCTACCTCTTTACAATTAACCTTTGCAGATAACAAATTTTACCTTAGCTATCCCATATAATGCCTGTTATTCATTATATAACTAAAAGATACATATAACAATTTTTGATTGGGAAGCAATTTTCTTTCCTAAGATACTAAAATTAGTTGTCAATGGCATAGAATCTTTATGCTTGTGATTATTTATTCAATATTCATCTTCTTAGTTTGCCTTAAACTCTTGAAATAAAATAGATTGTCTATTTTGTCTGTACTACTTCATCTGAAGCTATCATATGGCTGGTGTTCTGTAAACATTCTTTAAGTAAATCAATTAACATGAAAAAACAAGTTCCAATAATGACCTAACTGTTAGATATGTTTTGATTTTTCTTGGGGTTGTCCACATACATAGTATTTTATTTTTATTGCTGTTCTTTTTGTATTCATTATTACTGATATAGTGAAATTGAATCCAGAATAAAATCACAGTTTGGGAAATTATTTTTCAAAAGTCAAGAGACACAGAGATAGTTAATAGGGTAATTCAATAAATAATTAATTTTATCTTATGAAATTATTAAATTGCAATTTAAATTGGTGCAACATGTATTTTCTACATTTGCTCATTTTCACTTTCACAGTAAATCCTATAATGTAGACATCATTATCCTCCTTTATAAAATGACACTCAACTCTGTGAATATTTGGTTATAATTATCAAGAATCCATGGAATTTTAATGTGATTATATAATTTGCTTACATAAACATTTTATTTTTGCAATTGCTCTTCACAAACATATCTATATCTGATGATTGTTTGCATGTAGGGAATTAATTGTCTCCATGGTAAAGTTGATAATGAATTAATATGATTCATGAAGGTCATATAATAGGAACTTGTGGAGTGATATTAATGATTTTATAAATATTATTATTTTAGGAAATAATCAAGACCCATGAATTGCACCATCAGATTGTATTAAAAAGTGGGAATAAGAAACACACATAAAAGTAATTTATGGGCTGAGAATGTGGCTCAAGTGGTAATGCACTTGCCTGGCATTTGCAGGCACTGGGTTCGATCCTCAGCACCCCGTAAAATAAAGATGTTGTGTCCACTGAAAAATAAATATTAAAAAATTCTCCCTCTCTCTCTCTCTCTAAAAAAAAAGTAATTTATTTTTTTCTCTTAATCCACAATCATAGTCTTTCCTAGTATGACATCCTTTTTTTAAGTTTTTCTGTGGCAGCAGTGTGATGCCATCTCCTATTTTCAGTAGTTTTATAATAAAGAGACTAGTTTGTCCAAATCTGTATTATGTGCCAGCATTTGCAACTGAATCTGTGAAAGAAACAGGCTTTTGCTGCCTTAGTGGAGATGGTGATGAGTAAAGCTCACCATAGCTGTTCTCTAAGTTCAAGCATCTAAAAGAATTTTGTTCTTTTACTATGTGCTGCTATCACGTACTTCAGAGACTAGATCCTCATGTGGCCCAATTAACTGTATATTGTTCTACAGCTGCTGGTGATACAGTTCTTTTAATTCTTTTTAGGATAATATCTTTCTATAGAGATTTTAAAAAAGCCCTCTTATAGTAAGCTTTTAATTCCACAAAGAAATTGTGCTTACAATACACTTGGGAGTGTTGTTACTCAATGGTTGAAGGACATTGGAATATTTTAAATGTTGAGCCACTATAGTATATGAATTTGGACATTAAATTTGAAAGATGTTTCTCCCATTTTTAAGTTGGTAAGATGGCATGTCTGAAACACATGCTGGTCCATGGAACATGGATTAAAAAAATGTTCATTTCCAAATATGCATATTAGAATGGGAATGTTTTGTTTTATTGGGCAACAATTTTGATTTTATGTAAAATAAAATCATATGGCCATCTATAAGACTGTACACATTAAAAAACTTGAAAATGTCATCAAAAGTAGAACTTCAAATGTTGCTTAAGAGAATCTTATATAGTTTGAGTTGCAAATGGAGTATCTTTCATTTGGGATATTTTGTATTGTTTATGATTGCAACATTGTAAAATATCAAGACAGTAGGCATTAAGGATGATGAAATACATACGCATTACAGAAGTGCAAAGATTTCATTTTATTATAAACCCATTAATGTCAATCTTCATTAATAGCAATATTATTTTCCAAATTTAAGATCAGTAATAATTGTATCAGTAGTTCTGGGGAAACATTACTTGGTTTCCCAACATTTATATTTTTAATTCAATGTTGTTTTTTTCTAAAAATTAAGAGAAAATCATAAAATTAAATAGCCACATTAGCTTATCTGTTCCACAGTTCTGCAAGTATCAAGCAGAATATTTTTAAATGAAGTGAAAATACAAATTGAAATTCAGACGGCTTTTGCACAGCAGTTCTATTGGATCATATATCATGTAGTAAAGTAAAAGCATCTAATTGCCATATCTCTTATAAAGTTAAAAGAGGCCTGCTATAAAAATTACATGTAATCAGTATAAATGCAACTATAAAAGTCACTACATATGGCATCCTGCAATTTAATTTTCTCTTTATAATTACTGCTAGTACTAGCTTGATATTTATAGTGCACATAAGAAATGAATACTTTGATATACCAAACCCTCTATTTTATTATGATTTTAATCAAATATATAATTTCTTTAATCACATTTCAGTAAGTTTCTGTTTGAAAAAAGGTAAACACTTGGTTTTAACTTAGAATTTGTCATTATAAAAAAAAACTTTCCTCTTTTACAAAGAAACATACACATTTGGGAACATTTTAAAAATCATCTATAAACTTAAGAAAATTCAAATTAATGAAAAATATTTCTGCATATGATGATTATTTCATAATGTATATGTGTGCCAAAACTTCACATAGCATACCTCAAATATATACATTTTTATTCAACAATTATACATGAATAATGCTGAAAAATAATTGAAGAAATATAAATACATTTGTGACAAAATAATCTGATTTTTCTGAAAGGTACTTGGAACATACAGGTGTAATTTTCACAGTATGAGTAAATTGAGTTACAGAATGTTTAATTCAGTTTTATACCAATCACAACACCTGAAATAACAGTTGTTCTTGAAAGGAATTACCACAGTGAATCATCTGGTTTTACATATAGTCCAAAGGACTATTTAATATTTAATGATTTTACATACATAGGACTCACAATTTAGTAATGTGACAACAGTTCCTATTAGGAAATAGCAACACCTTAAATGCCCACTCTGAGCCAAACATTGTGGTAATATCAAGACAGTAGGCATCTATGATGTAGATATTATGATTATCTAAAGGAATTCATCTGTGACAAATGAAATAAGATCCTCAAGGTTAGACTCAAAGTGGAGTGGGAGGGAGGAAGACAGTAAAACAGTAATTCAAAATTGAGCAGACTTATTTACTCCATCTGCATCCATGCATTTTAGTCATATTTACATTGTGCATACTAGGTTGTGCCTTAAAAAGTTATTTAAAGTATCATTTACTTCAAATTAATTCATATATATTTATTCAAAATAGCAAAGTAAAACTTTATTTCAGAAGGTATAGAACATTTAAAAATCAAGTGATTATTGGCTATTACTCTGTTTAGAAGGGAAAATATTTTGTAGAGTTCAAAATAGTAATCTTATTTGCAACGGGTAACTTAAAATAAGTGGCATAAAATTATCAATAAGATCACTGTTCACTAATATTTAATCAAATAAATAATGAACTCTTTTTATCATTGAGAAGCTGGCCCACTCAATGATAAAAAGCTGAGAATTGAACCTAGGGTTGCTCTACCTCCAAGCTACTTTGCCAGCCCCTCCCTATTATTATTTTTTTTAAGAGAGATGATTTTTTAATATTTATTTTTTGGTTTTCGGTGGACACAACGTCTTTGTTTGTATGTGGTGCTGAGGATCAAACCCGGGCTGCACGCATGTCAGGCGAGTGCGCTACCCCTTGAGCCATATCCCCAGCCCCACCTATTTTTTTTTATTTTGAGAGAGAATCTCACTAAATTGCAAAGACGAAACTTGAATTTGGCTATCCTCCTGTTTCTACCTCTCCAAAAGTTGGTATTACAGACATGTATAGATGCTAGACCTATCTTTATGACATTTACAGTTCTAAAGCTAATTTATTCTTACTTTGTATTCATCCTAATTGGAAAAAAATAGCTCTGTACTCTTTGAGAAGGGTTCCTCCTTGCCCAGTATTTCTTTTATCTTACATAGGGATTTGGGTCATTGTTTTAAGTAGTCTACGTATAAATATTTTTAAGCCATATTTAATTCAGTGGAGATAACATATTCATTATTTCCTAACCAAGTTCTGTTAGTATCTCTGACTTTTATATGATAGATTCATTATCTATGATCCTTTAAAATGTCTGATTCTTTCAAATGACTTATTGCTGTTGTTGCTACTGAAGACTTAACCACATATTTCTCAATGCAGTAATATGGGAAATTGGATGGTATCTTGCAATTCATAATCGTTCTCATTAAAATCACCTATATGTGGGTCACCTGCAGTATGCTTCCTCAGTTCTCTGGAAATTGTTGATAGTAAAATTCTTCAATTCCAACTCCTCACACACATTGCAACATACAGCTGAAAATCCTATGTCTCAGCTCTCTGGGTTATGCCTAAGGCTTAAGGGAAAGAAGGGAAAGCTGAAGAGAAACAGGACATAATATCTGAAAAATTAGATTCCTCATATTTTTAAAAATGATTAACTTCCATTTGGGCAGTGGAATACATGGTCAGCAGGTTGAATACAAACATAAAGATTTTTTAGAATCTTGTTTTTAACTGGATGCAGTGATGCATGCCTAAAATCCCAGCAACTCAGGAGGCTGAGGCTGGAGGACCACAAATTCAAGCCAGCCTCAGCAACTTAGTGAGGCCATGAAAGATAATAATCTTGTTTTTGCACAATCAACTCCTTAAATTTTACCCCATTTTGATCTTCATGTTAAATCACATCTACCATAGCTACTGATGTCCTTGCTAATGCTTGAAAGTGTAGTGTAGTAGTGGGCTACTGGGGATTTCCTTTCTTACCTTTTCATTTGCAGCTGAAATGCACATAATTCTAAGGAAATGATTTTGACAACAGAAAACGCGCTAAAATAGAAGATCCTTTTTATCTCCTCTAAAATCCTAAAAGTTGAAAATTCTCATTCCTTAGGAGTTTATTATTCAATTGTAAATTCACCAGAGACAATACATTTAAAATCCATCTTGTCTGGAGATTTTTTAAACACATTTTTAAAAGCCTACCATGATACAAAAAAAATCATATATAAAATATAACTTAAGATTAACTACAGTTCCAATATGTTTTGCTTTACAGATATCCTTTGGCTTACCAATAATTCCCTTATGTAAATGTGCTAATAACTACATTTACATATAGTTTTGCAGTTGTAATTGCATTCTCACTTGTTATTTTATTTAAACCATACATTATCATCATATCTAATTATGAAATAAGAGGTTAAGTGACTTATTTGATTCATTAATGACTAAATAATTAAACATATCTAGTTTAAGCTGTAAAGTTTGAATATTTTATTGGTCTTAAAATTCTTTTGATATAGCTCATTTGCATTTTGGGGGTTAACCTGAAATAATTAATATCATGAGAAATTATTGATTATTCTCAATAGGAAGTAGAACAATCTCATGTGGCATAGAATTCAAATAACTTATATTGATTATTATTTAAAATTCCACAGAAGTAAATCTTATCCATAACAATATAATTTAAGAAAAAATTATTCATAAACATAGGGAAATTATATCTATTTCTGCCCCAACACATCTTTCACATCCTCACTTCTTTCCTTATATGTTAAATAAGAAAAATCTGTCTCAAAGCATGCATAGGCTTTTCTCTAGTTATCATAATAGTGTTTGACTTCAAGCAACATGTAATTATGCAAAGTTTAGAAGGTTCTTTCATAAATGCAAATTTTAATCTCCCCATAAAATGCTGAGTCTGCCAACAAAAATATGTAATAATGCAATAGTCCTGTTTTAAAAAATTAGACAGATGGTGATCCCAACTTAATATTAAAAAAAAATTCAGGATGTTGATTTAAGAAATATCTTTCATTAATAATGACATAATTGCTATCATGTATATCTGTTGCATTTGCTTTGAGATAACTGTCCTCTCCCTCCCCTTTCTTTTCTTAGACTGTTTATTTTGCTTCTCAACTCAGTGAGACCCTGTTTCTAAATAAAATATATCTTCTGTTTATAGCATCTCTTGATTATTTCCAAAGACCATGTCAAGTGATTGACAAACACCATCTAGGATTATGTAAACACATGCTATGATATTTTCAGTAAGATGAAACTGGATTAGTTTCAGAACATAGCCCCGTCATTGTGTTACACATGGCACACGTAAATAAAAATATTGATCAATAAAATATTGTTTTTCATAGAATTATCCATAGGAAATTATATTCTAATGGGTAAATGTTCAATAGTATTATCTACATAGATGTTAAAAATAAACTTTGTCAAATTATAGTAAACTTAACTTCAATAAAACAATCATAAGTGTGTTGCAGTTCTCTGTACATTTTTCACCATGATCATTTTTTCTGGGGGCAAGGGGAGACAGTTACTGAGGATTGAACTCAGGGGCACTCGACAACTGACCCACATCCCCAGCCATATATATATATATATATATATGTGTGTGTGTGTGTGTGTGTGTGTGTGTGTGTGTGTGTGTGTATTTTATTTAGAGAGAGGTTCTCATTGAGTTTCTGAGTCTGGTTTTGAACTTGAGATCCTCCTGCCTCAGCCTCCCAAACTGCTGGGATTACAAGTGTGCACCACTGCAACTGGCCATTTTTATTTTTAATATGGTTGGTGACTATTGTTAGCATACAAACATAAAAGTGTTAGTGGAATTAAGGTCTAGGCTGCTTTTTCACAACAGGCCAATTTCCAACCTCTCCTAACAATTGACTGCATTAACTTATTAGTAGAAAGATTGTTTCTTCAAGGAGACTTGAAAACATATTAATAGGGTTTGTTTTATTCTATCAATTTGTTTTACAAGAAAATTTTAAGTTACACTTTTCCTTCCTTGCTTTGACTTTTAGATCAAGTATTCTTTTGAGAAAATTAAAGTAGGGTTTTTTTAAAAAAAAAAACTTTGTAAGTTTTCAGAAAAAATGTATATAGAGGTAGACACAAGCTGAGTATTTTTTTGTTTTGTTTTGTTTTGTTTTTAAACCAATTCAGAAGAAAGGGAGAACTTTAGTCACAAAGTTCTTCTATCCAAAAGCTGATTTAGATTTGCTTATATAGGTCTGGATGTGGCCAGAATTGTGAGTACCCTCTCACAGTGAGTGGGTCAGATGATACACATCAGATATTTATTGCCCAGATTTGAGATGTTTTTTCAGTTCTGCAGATCTCAGGAACAAACATCATTACTTCTTGGGGCTGCTTTTGTCACTGAGTAGTTACATGTTACTACTATTTCTGATTGCCAAACTCCCTGTAATGAGCAACTACAAACTCTCCGTAATGAACTAAAACACCCTTAATGCTTGGTTTCAAAAGCACCAATTAGCTATGTTACATAAAGTGGTAATTTTCTTTAAATATTTTATATTCAGAATGAAATCTTGGAAACAATAAAATAAAAACTTAAATGATGGCACATACTGAGAAGGGGGAAATGGAAGTATGCCTCGAACATAGTATGCACTTCCTTTTAAACATTACATAAATTGAGTAACAGAGGGTACTATTAGTGTCAATGGCTTAAGGTACCAAAAATCTGTGAGGTCCTCTTTTCACTCCCCAGAGATTTAATGCCATAGGCAACTGATCACAATTTTGAAAAAGAAAATGATGAACAAAGTTTTAATAAATTAAATTATTGTTCCAGAAAAATTCACTCTGCACACATTCAAACTGTCTCCATGACACAGGTCATGACATGGTCATATGACATGTGAGAGCAATGGACTGTGTGTGGAAAGGCCAGTGTGATACCTCACACTTTTGTTTCTTATCTTCTCCTGGATTCTAAAAATAATAAGAATGGAAGAGACTGGAAGTAGACTTGCCACTCTTTGCAGGGTTTGAATTAAGGAATTAATATGTATTATTCAATCTTCAAATTTTGTGGTAAGTTCATATTCAGGGAAATCTGAATTGTACAATAAATTTTACAATAATGCTTACTTTAGGGTTGTAAAATAATGACATAAGAAAGGAACATATTGGTAGATGCAAAGTATTCTTAGTTCTCAGTTTCTTAAGTTGAATGATAGATCCGCAAGAATTTTTTTTAATTATTATGCTTATACTTTACATATTAGATATATTTGTATGTATGTATGTATGAAATATTACAATTTTCCAAAAAAAGACAAGGACAAGTGGCATCTTTAAGTAAAAAAAAAATATTCACAAACATTATGTATCAATCTCCTTTAGTGAGGTAATATTCTTTTAAACATAATGTCTACATTGTACATATTATATAAGGCAAACATGTAATTAAATGTGCATTTTTGAAATCATTAAAGACTACATTTCTCAACAGAATAAAAAGTAAATGAAATCAGCTTAAAAAACAATATATTTACCGTTTAGAAACATGAAAGAAAAAGTTGAAATAAGTGAATGACTTTTTGAGATACTGATTAGTTTGATTTTTTCATACACATGAAAGTATTATGTAAAGAACATCTGTCTATGCACATTCAAATGATAATTTTATATCTACATATGTTTTTCAAATGTTGTTTGTTATTCACATGTTCATATGAAATGATTTTACACATTTAGCTGTAAAGATATATATAATTGCACACAAATAAACTCTTTTCATTGGGCAATATTGTATAATTTTTCACTGAGAGATCACAGAACTTTTAAAATATTATTTACTAAAGTATATTTTTAATAAAAATTCTCTTAAGCTACTACATGGACATGAACACATCTTTTAAAATTATATTTAGAGAAGAATCATTTTCATATGTTGTATAATATTTCCATTATAGATTAATACTTGAATAAGCTCATTATGAACTAAATTGTTTTATTTGCTAGGGTTCTCTAGAGGAATTGAGTCAACAGGAAGCATAATTATAAAAAAGGGATTTATTAGGTTAGCTTTTGCAACCAGATGCTGGATAGTTCAAAATGGTGTCTGGAGACTGGAGAGCTGGAAGAACTAGTAGCTGCACAGTCCAAGAGGCTGAAGGCTCAGAACAAGAGTGATCAACAGTTCTACCCTAGTCTGAGACTGAAGGCTTCTGGAAACTCCCTGGAGAATCCAAAGTAGAGTCCACTTTGAAAGCAAGAAGAAGTGAGTGTCTGACATCCTCTTATGATTGCAACAGCAAACAAAATCCCCTGAAGAAGAATCAAGCTTGTATTTGCTGCTGCTTCCTCATTTTTCCAACTTATATTCCATCCAAGACATCATCCTATTGGATGGTGCTACCCATGCTTATGGAGGGTCTCCATTTCAGTTATCTATCTCACATGTCACTCATTCCTAGACACACCCTCATTGACACCCCCACAAACCTCTTAATCCTTGGTATCTCTTAGTTCATTCAAGTTGACAATTCAAATTAACCATTACAAATGTGTTAGCAAACTATGATATGAACATATATTGCATAAAAAATGTACAGTGCAATTATTGCTCCTGGAAACCTATAAATAAGGAAATGTAAAAGACCAAGAAAAAATATCTGCATTAGAGTTATTAACTTAAACACTGCAGATCTCATTTTGATATTCACTAAATTTCTGCAGTATAATGTCATTACTTAATTTTTACATCTAGATTTAATTTAGAAGCTGAAGGTGAAATTTAGAGTTCTGGGTATCAACTCATAAAAACAAAGCAGAGTCCCCAAAAATCTTTATTTTTAATTAAAGGAGAAAATTGCAAAGAAAACAAAATCATTAGTACATGTTTCCTGTACTCAGTATCCCTTATTTTTATTCAAATTGAGATACTTCATTTTGCACTCCCTAATATATCCCAAATTTAGTTTATTTTTCCTATTTCAGAATTTTAAAACAAAACAAAGGATAACATAACTCTCATTAAATAAAAAAATAAATCTCATTTATACTTGTGTCATCTGAAATAATTTTATGGTATAATATGTGAGGAAATTCATTACATGATGTCACTCAGTAATTCTTCTACAATTCTAAGTAATTTCCAGATGAATAAACAGTGCATTTGAAATAGAATCATTTATGAATGAGCATAAACATGTACTTTGATCTTTACTTCATAAATAATGTTTTACCCCCTTAAAGTTTTTCTGTAAACTTCAAAATTTATCATTATAAATACACTCACAAAACACCTTACTTTTAATTATCAATATATGCTTCCTTCAATAAAAATTCCAGAGACAAAATGAGAAAAGATTTTGCTATAATCTACTTAAATTTACATGAGCACTCTGCAGATTTCTAATAGATTTATCTTAATGTAATTGGAGGTGTTCCTAATGGATCATGGATAAACCATTTCTTACTATCCATTTCCACAATATGGGATTAAAATATGTTCATGTTTAGCCTTTAAAAATCTCCTTTTCATAGTCTGTTCAATCAATACAGTCCTTACACTACCCTAATGCAGAATTTATTATATACTCACATGCTTCTTCTATGTACTGCACTCCTGATCTCTTCAGTACTCAGCTATTTTTTTACTGTTATTCTGGCATCTATTATATTAATACATCTAATCTACCATGTCCAAGTGATATAAAATCCCCAAACTGGTTATTAAAGGTAGAAATTATATCAATATTTTAGTAACCAGTATTCAAAAATAGTACTCAAGATTTTTGGTAATGTATTCTAGTTTATTTTCTCAATCAATGGTTTATTAGAATGTACAGTTTGGTGATGTACAATGTGCAAGCTGGAAAAACACCTTTTAAGAAACTAAGGAAACAATCACTGAATTGTAGATGAATTTATACATTTGGAGTTAAGTGTAAAATTAAATCATTACATATCACTTGTACACGATTAGGCTTTTCAAGTTGTTACTTTTTGAATCATAATTACTTATATTTTATAATTTTAAAAAAATGTTAAAAAGTAAAAGGAATATGCTAGAATATTATACCAATGCATAATTACAAGATAAAATAAAACATTTCAACATTTATGAACAAAATAAGAAGTAGTTTTTATTTTGATATATTTCTTTTCAAGAGAAGCATTAGCTGATTCATGACACCTGAATGTCCTCCAAATGGGCAAATATATAAGACCAAGAACATTATAATTAGTAGAAAATTATCCTGCTTGTGATTACCAGTTATTTTATAAGATAGAAGTTAGTAATTTTATCATGTTCGTGAAGATATCGGTACAATGTTGAATGTCTTCCCTATTTAATCCACTACAAGAAATCTATCAAAATGCATTCATTAACTCTGCAGGGCATTGCTATTGCATTGTTTTAGATTTTGACCAGGTTTTTCTCAAGAAGTAGTTAAGCTAAAGTCGTGTGTGTATGTATGTGTGTGTGTGTGTGTGTGTGTGTGTGTGTGTGTGTGTGTTTCATTGAGAGTGTAATTATCCTATAAGAGTATATGTCTCTATTATAATGCAAATATATCAAATAGAATACTTGTCTGCAACCTCTTTCTTTGTGTAGTTAACACATAGAATAAACTCAGCTTTCTCTATTGCCTTCTACATTTCCTAATTGTATGTTTCCCAAATTTCTTCATTTTGTGCAAAAGCTTTTGTCTTTCTAGTCAGCATATCTATAATAAAAGGGACTCTGGTATTTGTTTTGAGATTAGTTTCCTTTAGACTGAGTTAATTCTGTTTTAAAAGATTTAATTGATAGTAGCAGGCAGCTATCACAAGGTTATCCTATGAATCTTTTTACAGTTCCTCTTAATGCTACTACTTTAGCCAGCATGTATTACATCTTCCAAAGCACACCATGCAACAACTTACTCAAAGTGCTTTGCCAATGTAAAGCGAAGGTGTAGGCAGCTAATTTGGCTAAAATTGTTCAGCACCTTGACCTCTGTATGCATTACCTCTCTACAATTAACAAGAGACCTAGTTCCTTCATCTTAAAGACTTTTATATGTGATTGCATATACATTATAGCCAGTAGGTAAGAACAAATGAAGAAGCAGTGCTACTTCCTTAGGAAAAAGTCCTGAACGTAATATAAAAATTATGCATTTCATTTACTATATTCTAAATAAATGTTTCAAACTAGTGGAAAGGAGGCTGAATTTTTTTCTTTTTATCTGGTTTCATTGCTGACATTAAAACATGAATGTATGAAACCAAAGAAATGAGATAAGACAATGTATTAAACAACTTTCAGTATTTGCAACATAAATTTAGTATTGCATGAAATAGGAACAAAATATATGAATTACTAAGTATTCATCAATAGAGGAATTATTAAACTAGTTATCAGTGAAAGTGATGTAAACTGCTACAGGGAGATATTCAAGCAAATTTTTTGAGGTGTAAAGTCAAATTATGAAAAAATACATGTAATATATATGAAACATTTATATAATAAGGAAGGTAAATGCAGTTGGGAAAGGGGTAGATAAAGAGAAAATTGTACACATTTTGATGTTACTAAGTTCCAGTTACTTATGAAGGAGATTATTTAGTACCACCAATAGAGTCACCGTTCCTAAACACAAGATGTAATATGTAATAAAGGAAGAATTTTGTGAATATAGTTGTTTGTATATACTTACTGTGGTCAATGACTCTCTCTGCATACATATATTTACATTTTATATTTTTATTAATATTTAAAAAATTTAATTTATGAATTTTAATTATAAATCCATCTGAAAATATTTCATTTATTTTATTAGATAATACCTGATTTTATTCATTGTTATATGAATATACTACACATTAATAAGATAAAGGAAAGCAATGTAAAATGCTCATTAGAAAAAATGGCAAAGGAAATAAGATTATACCTTATTTTTTGTTCTTTTTAATTGACATGTAAGGATTGTATATGTTTCTGGGGTACAATCTTTAGATACATTTATGTAATTTGGAATAAATCAAGCTAATTAACTGAAAAATCATTTTTTTAATCATTTTTGTGGTAAGAGATTTTGAATTTACTCTCTTGATTTTCATCAAAAGATGTGCATGAATTTTGGCGGTGTAGCTCAATGATAGAACATGTACTTAGCATTTATAAGATTCTGAGTTAGATTCCCAGCATCACACAAACACACAAATAAATAAATAAATATATTAAACATAAAGTTTGTATTCTGAAAGTTTTAAAACTTTGTTTAATAGCATTGAAAAGACCTAAATATATGGAAAGATATTCCATATTCATAGACAAATATAGTTAATATTTTTAAGATGACAGTAATTTCCAAATTGATCTGTGGATTTAGTGCAACATCTATTAAAGTTCCACCTGGCTTCTACAGAAATTGATAAGAGGAAATTGTCAGTTTCCCCTAAAATTCTTATAATTTCAAGTTACCGAGAACAGCTAAACAATCTGAAAAATCTAAAAGAAAGTTGAAGAATTCATATATTTTGAATTCAAAACTTTAAAGTTACAGTAAACAAGAGAGTGAAATAAGAAGACATAAAGGCAAATGGTATAGCATTTAGAAACAAACTCTCACTTTATTGTGAGGAAAGAAGTCTTTTAATGAACAGTGTTGAGACAGCTATATATTCATAAGCCTATGACTTAATTTGGAAGCTTACCCACACTATGTGAAAAATTAACTCAAAATGAATCATAGACAAAAGTTAAATGGTAAAGTCTAAGGAGAAAGAAACCATTTGGAGGAAAACATAAGAGTAAATTGTTTGATGTGGGTTACATAAAGTCTTTCTATGAATGTCAACAAAAGTATAAACAATGAAAGAAACAGAAGAATTGGAATCAGCCAAAATTATAAAATTTCATGCTGTGTTATCAACAAAGTCAAAGGACAGTCTTCAGAATAGGAAAAACTCTGCAAATCATCTTTCTCATAAAAAGTTTACATTCAGAATAACTAAAGAATGTGTATAACTGAATAATAAAAAAATACAATTAAGCCAATTAAAAAGTGGATCAAAATGTTAATAGAAATTTCTCTAAAGATGGTGTATAAATACTGGATAAGCTCTTGAAAAGATGCTTTTTAGGCATCAGGGAAATTCAAATTAAACCAAAATAACATATCTTTTCATATCTTCTAGGATGCATGTAATCAAAATAACATCAATCAGAATGTTGACAAGGATGTAGAAAATTGAAATTCTCACATTTAATTACTTGGTGGGAATGTGAAATGGTGCAGCCACATTGGGTAACAGTCTATTAAATTCTCAAACGGTTAAACACAAATTTACCATATTACCAAATTGGCAGTTAATTTAATTTCACACATTAGAATATGCCATTCAACTTTTTTGGTGTATGCATAGTTCTATTTAATCAAATTAACTCAAGGTAACTCAAGTTAATCAAGTTAACTCAAGTTAACTCAAATTAACTGAAATTAACTTAAGTAAGCATTTGAGATAGGGATGCAATTCATTTTCCATTGTGAGATGGATATGACTTTTTGGATGCCAGCTACGGTTATGGTTTGGATATGAGCTCTCCTCCAAAATTCATGTTAATACTGGACTATTCAGAAGTGAAATAATTGAATTATAAATTGTCTCAAATTAACGATTTGGTAACTATTTCTAATATTTCACTCCTGAGTATATTAGGCTTAAGTATCAAACTCTTAAGGATAAAACATGAACATATGTCTGTACAGAAATGTGTACATAAATGTTCATAGCAGGATTAATCATAATAATCAAGACTATGAATAACTCAAAATTCTATTGAGGTCTATGATGAATGGAAAACAAAAAATTGTATAACCATTCAATGAAATACCACAAAAATAAATAAACTGCTGGCACATGTTGAAACATTGATGCACCTTTAAAAAAATCACACTAAATGAAAAAAGACATACAAAAGGCCACATATTTTATTCTTAGTTTGATGTACATCATAGGCAAACACAGAGCTGCCCACACATTAGGGTAGAAATTTAAGGAGGAATGGGAAGAGATTATTAATGTTTACAGGATTTCCTTTTGAAAAAGTGTTAATATTAAAATTAGATTTCAGTGGTGATTGAAAGACACCTTGCATACACTAATAAAGTTGAATGGCAAATATAATGTATGAAATGTATCCTGCCTCACTCATATATCTCAATAAGCATGTTATGGCTGTAAATGCACAACATATTACTGAAGTTACATTATCACTTCTTTGCCTTGCCCTCAGAAACTCAAGATTTTTCAAAACACTAAAAAAACTTTCATATATATCAAAGGATTTATAAAGATAATCAAGGCATAATTTTGAAGTGAACACAATGACCTCCACATAAAATTGTTCAAATATGTTAATATTACTCTTAAAGAGTTTGACACAATATTTTATTTCCTCAATATACAGTCCTAGTTATATGTTAATTTGTCACATCTTTAAAGAGATTTCCCTACAAACTTCATAATAGTATTTGATGAAATCAATCCAAATTTGACAAAAGCTATTGATGTGAAAAAATATCATATAAAATCAGTACACCGGTATCAATCAAAACTTAATTTTTAGAGATCTGTTATATACAAAGAATTGTTATTTGCTTTGCAAAGTAATTTCATTATATTATTTAAAAATTATTTATACATACTTACTTGCCTGAAAAGCAGTCCATACACTTGGTTTTACAGTTGGTCTACTCAAAAATAAAAGAGATCTGCATTTTCCTGTATGTTATGGTTTTGTAAATGAAAATGCTGGTTTCATTGTAGAGCATAGTGCCTCTATCAGCATGTTTGGTCACAAAATCTGAAAAACTGGCTTGATTCATATTTTCCTATAGTAGGACTTTGAGGTAATTATCTATAACAATAATCAATTTTACTTGATTTCTATATCACTTAAACTTTCAAGAGTACATAAATGGTTGGAATATCGTTCTACCTCAATTATTCAAAACAATTTGTTACCAAGCATTTGTATTCTCAGGATTAGAGGTAAGTCTTAAAAAGTCTGTGTAGTAATCAAATGTATTTCTAAGTGAATATTTAGCATACTGTTAAAAAAAGAAATACCCTAGAGGAATTTGCTAAGTATGTTATTTCCTTAAGAAACTGTTAATAATCTGAAAATTATGCTGATTACATATATATACACACACACACGCATATATATATGTATATATATATTATATATATATACACACACATACATATATACAGGTATATATAGGTATGTGTGTGTGTGTAAAGGCATGTAAAAATGAGTTTATGTATTGACATAGACTTGAAAAACTAAAATTTATTCTTTATATATATAATACCATTTCACACTATGTTTGTGGCTTCCAGAGTTAGAGATTTAGTAAGTTAAATTATGTTTCCTATAGTGTATTATAATCAATTAAGTATTTTTTGAAAACTGCTAAGAGCACATAAACATGCTTTGGTTGACATTCATTCATACAGAAAAATGACATATTAAAGGGCATGTATGTTAGAAACACTATTTGATCTCAATATGTTACTCAAACTTCAGTCTGATGTTTAATAAAAGAGTTAAGATTTGTCTCCTTTCATCTTAATTTTAAACTTTTATTAACAATGCCAACAGAGTGTTCCAGTGTCAATTGGACAAATATATAAAGATAGTTCAGTCATAAAGAGTTTAATAAAGAAATGCAATGAAAATAAGGGAAGGCATGCTTATTTCAGGAAAAAAGGAAGTGAATGAGAATTCCTGAAATTCAAAATCTCAGAAATACTTAAGCGGAAGATGAAATTCAAGCAATATGAAGAGCAGATTAAGGATACCATGCCCTGTGGTATAGATTTCTGTCCTGATATAATGGAAAACCTCTAAATTATTGTGAGTCATGAGATCATACTATCAAATTTTCCACTTAGAATAATTAGGATGATAAGAGTTATGTATGAGACTACTAAAAGAGAAAAAAAGACTATAGACTAAAATACTGATCAGGAGGATATAGCAATAAACCAAACAAGAGATGGCAAATTGTGAACTACAGATGGAGTGTTGAGGGGATAAGAGGGAACGGGGGATAAGAGGGAACTTTTGAGAGAGATTTAAAAGAAAACTAATACAATTTGTGAATCATGGTTATAATTTATTATAAAGTCCGATCCACACTGAAGAGAATTAAAGAAAAACAGTCTAGGTAGGAGAGCATGGGTTAATTTTTGAATGGGATACATTGAGCTAAAAGTGGGCATATCCATGACCTCTTAACGTATTTTTCATAGAGCAGAATGATAGTTTTAGATAAAAAGCCAGTTGTTATTATCCCTTTTTAAAAATCTCCAATGGCTTACAAACCCATTCCTTGTAAAATACAAGTAGTCATGTATCCTACAGGGCTCTGTATTATCTGTCTCTGTGAAACAGGTTCACCAATAACAAATCTCAAGAGAAGACTCTTTGGAAGTTGCACTTCTCATCACCATCTAAAAATAGCAGTCCTAATACTTTTTCCCACTTCGCATTCTGGGTGCAGTGTTACCCATGTCCATGTCGGTGAGACAGAACACACCCACATGCAATAAGTTAAATGAGGCCTAGTTATTACACCTAGGCTGCAAAGGAAAGAAGAAGACTCAGCTTTATTGGGAGACAGTCTTTCAAGGGCCATGAAATATGGCTAGGAATGGATAGAGACTTGTCTGCAACTGTCAGGGGCCGCCCTAAACAGAAGCTGAGCATGTTCCCTTAGCCTTGAGTAATGGGGGTGTGGAACTGGCATCACACAGAGTAGGAAGCAAACGGATCTCACCTTTGCATGGCAAGGAAGTGCAGCTCTGGGAGTGGGCACCACCCAATGGGACTGGGCTATACCCCCCTGTTTTCTGTAACACAAACTCTTGCCATCTTATTTGGGTGGAATTTTCTGCCGAATGTCTTTCCCCTAAATAAAAACAGGGGTTTGGGTTGTACTCACTCTCTTGCCTCTTGTCTCCCTTGCTCCCTTTGCCTTCCAGCGTGGGAGCTGAGATCTCAGAGTCATCCCTGTACCCCAAAAAGGTGTTTCTGTGTTTATGTCATTTTTTAGTTGTCAGTCTGACCAGCTGGTGACATGCAAGTGTTTCCCTTACTCACACCTGAGAGATCCAGAGAAGAAGCTCACCCTAGTTACAAACTTAATAGGCAGTATGACCAGGCGAAGATTTGGAAGACATTCTGCTTCCAGGGGAAATAAAAATAAAGTTTGGCCTCTTTCGTGAAGTTTGTCCTTAATTCAGAATACTATGTTTCATAGGAGGGTCAGAAATGAGTCCTGAACAGTTTCAGGCAGTTTGTACTTACCTAGCACATGCCCTGGTCATTCTTGAGAACTACAGGATGTATGGATACAAAAACAGGTTGGTTCAAAGCCATTTGGAGGAAAGATCTTTACCCTCAGCTATTTTTCTAGTCTCATTTGTGTTGCTTCCTCTTCACTGACTGTCTTCAGAAATAATGAGACTCTTCCTTTTATTTTTCCAACTACAAGATTCACATTATTACTTCAGAGACTTTTCACTGTTTGCTCTGTCTAGAATGTGCTTCTGTAGCAAGTCATGGATTATTTTGGAATCTTAAATTTCTCATTGCTATCGTTAGGATATAAGGTCTCTCCCAAAAGCTCCTGTGGTTCATACAGAGATATTCAGAGGTGAAATGATTGGACTGTGAAAGGTATAACCTAAGGAGTCCATCCTAGTATGAATGAACTGACTAGTTGTTAACTATGGGCAGGTGAGGTGTGGCTAGAGGAAGTGAGTGCTCTAGAAGGATGCATCTGTGTGGCCTTCTCTCTCCCTCACTCTCTTCTTCCTGGATTCCATTAATTCAACAGAGTTTTACAACTACCACCAAACCTCCCTCACCACCTTCTTCCTGGCTGCCATGAAAGTAGCAACAGTCCTTCACCACACTCTTATGCCATAATGTGCTATCTCACCTTGTGCCCAGAGCTTAATGAAAACTAAATCAGAAATTGATACAATTGCTAGGAATAACCTGATTATGTAGCTCATAAGACTTTGCAAGTGGTTTGAGGAAAGAGCTTGGAAAAAAGATTAGAGATGCAAGATGGAAAACTTTTAAATGTTATAAGCACAGCATAATGGACATTTCTGGTGGGAGCTCAGAATGCCAATAGGAATGCAGACTGCGCTCTGTGGTTTTAGAGGTAAATGAGAACTGTATTGGTAATTGGACCAGAGGCCACTTGTATTATATTCTATCAAAGAACTTGTCTGTATTTTGCCCATGTCCTGAGGTTTGTATGTGGCTGAATTTAAAAGTGATGGAATAATAAACCTGATGGAGGAAATTTTAAGACAGAGCAGCATTCTGTCATGGCATCGGTATTGCTGTCAGCTTTTAACCAGAAAAGTGCATGTAAACCTGGGGCCAAGCAAGGAGTGCTTGTTGAAGATATTATATCCCTTAAAGAGATGCTAATGCTTTTCATAGAGACAGTAGGAAAATTGGCTTGTGCGCTTCTCAGAAACTTGTAAGATCATACCCATTTCAGAATCAAGGACATAGAAGGTAAAATTCATTTGAGGAAAGATTTTGTTGGGACCCTCCTAATATGGGGTGTGGGGTGAGTAGAAATTTGTTTCCCTGTACTCAGTCACACAGGCACTCAGAAGCCTGATCTGAAGTCATGATCCCAGGGAGCTCAGCTACTGCATGAGCTGACAGCAAACCTGGGCATCTTTCATGTACTCCTGGTTCTGCAGGAATACAGACTTAAGGAGTCCTGAAGGCTCAGCTGAGATTTCAAAGGAAGACCTTGGGGGCCAGGCAAAGTGTAACAAGGTTGAAATCCCTGTGGGCTACCCAGAGAGGGCTATGCTCATAGCTGTGAAGGTATATCAGAAGCTGAAATGGAGAGTCCAGAAATTTAGAGATGCCGGTAACGTGTACTATGTACTGAAAAATGCTGCTGGCTGCATAGAGAGCCAGGCTAATGGATAGCCCATGGGCACTGCAACAGGCAAGGCCAAAGAGGCAAGGCCATCCAAGTGCTTTAGAAATAGTATCTTATAGCCATGTGTCTTAAATACTGTATGCCTTTATGGGACCTGCTTGCCTGGATGGGACTCAGTCTGGTTTTGGCACCATTCTTTCTTTCTATGCCCCTGTTGCACCCATTTAGAATGGGAGTTTTACTCTGTGCCACTATATAATGGATATTTGTGACTTGATTTTAATTTTTATAGGGGCTCACAGCCAAGAGTTTGCTTTGATACTCAGAGGAGACTTTGGACTTGGACTTCTGTGTAATGCTGGATCTGTTAAGACTATGAGACTCTTAGAGATGGAATGAATTCATTTTGCACTGTGAGAAGGAGATGAGCTTTTTGATGCCAGTGTTGGACTGCTATTGTGTGCATATGAGCTCTCCTCCAAAATTCCTGTAAATGCAGGACTATTCAGAAGTTAAATGATTGGATTGTAAGAACTGTAACCTAACCAGTCCATCTTAGTTTGAAGGGGCTTACTGGGTGGTAACTGTAGGCAATGAGACATGTTTAGAGGAGATAGGTCATTGGGGTCATGTCCTGGAAAGGTTTATCTTGCCTGCAGGTCCTTCATCCTTCCCTCTCTGCTTCCCAGCTGCAAGATTGGAGGCCCACACCTCCACTGCACCCTGCTGCCAAGATGTGCTGCCTTACCTTGGACACAGAGCAATGGACATGGCTAAATATAGATTAAGACCTCTGAAACCATAAGCCCCAAGTAAATGTTCCCTTCTTTAAACTGTTCTTGTCAGGTATTTTGGTCACAGCACCACAAAGCTGACTCAAACACAGAAGCCATCCTTGAACATCATTCCTTAAATAGCTTCAGTATGCCACCAGTCACTCTCTGTTCTCTAACTATACTTATTTTTTTCTTGAGCACAATCTTTCCTCATTAAATACTATTTTCTCTATCAGTCCAGAGACATGAAAATCACTGAATGGAAAATGTTTCTGCTCTGTACTTTGTAGAATCACTGTCACCTATAACAATAAGCAACATTTGTATCTATTCAATTATTAGTTGTTAAGTAACTAAATTAATAAATATAAGTAAAAACATATGGAGAACAATCTGCAAAAGTAGGTGAAAGAGAGCAACTCAAATTAATAGGATGATGTTGCACAAAATGATTCTCAAACATGTTTAAGTCAGCAAAGAGCTTATGTAAGCACACTAAAGGATCTTCTAGAAGGTCAGCCTTCTAGGTTTAGTTATATGTTGCATTAAAGGACACACACTGTGGTGGTTTCTCTGTGAAAACTTTCCATTGAATTTCCATATTCAATGGAATGAATACGCCATTGGAAACTACTTGTATTAAGAATTAAATACTAGGACCTATGCACCATTACCCTAGAAAAAGAAGAGGAAAGAGTAGATTGTATGTGGTACCTTCTTCTTCAAATTGTTTGCTTCTATATCTAAATCTTATACAACTACATCTAGCTAGGATAGCCATAAATGGTATTGCATCTGTATGCAGAAAATCAGAGAAAGTGAGATCTCTGACTTCACTGGAATGTCAGGTTTTATAAGGTGGAAACTGGGAAGATAGAAAATCATGGTATGACACAGAGTCAAACTGATTCTCAAAAACTTTTATTTGTTAAGAGGGAAAAACTGAGAGGTATCATATAGGGGGGTTACTTTATGCTTTGGATGTGAGGTATCCCACAAATCTCATGTGCAAGACACTGTGAGAGGGTTCAGAGGGGAAATGATTGGGATATGAGATCCTTAACCCAATCAGTGAATTAATGACCTAATGGAATTAATTGAAGGCAAGTGGGGCATGGCTAGAGGAGGTGGGACATTGGGGGTGTGGCTTTGGTGTATATATTTGTATGTGGTGAGTGGAGTCATTCTCTTTGCTTCCTGACCATCATGTGAGCCACTTCCCTTTGTCACACTTTTTTGCCATGGTGTTCTACCTTACTTTAATCCCTGAGGATTGGAGCAAGCTGCCTATGGACTGAGACCTCTGAAATTGTATTCACATAAATAAAATTTTTCTCTTCTAAAATTATTCTTGTGAGATCTTTTAGCAGCAGCAACATAAAAGCTGACTGAAACAGAAATTCTTATCAAGAAAGGGGGTCATTTCTCTGACTATTCTAACCATGCGGTTCATAAGCATTTTGGAGCTTTTTGGAATTGATGGGAGAAATTTTGAGATGTTAAGCAATGCAAGCTGGAAGTACTTTCTATTGTTGTAAGCAGAGTTTAATGGCCAATTCTTGTGGGAGCTCAGAAGACCACAATGACACTCAGCTCATGGGCAGTGAAGACATGGCTCGAGAAGCTTTAGAGGAACTAGAGGCCATTCATGTTTTGTTCAGCCTGAAAATTTGTCTGCACTTTGCTCATGTCCTGAGACTTTCTATAGGGCTGATTTTCAAAGCAATAAACTTCTTAATCTGGAAGAAGAAATTTCTAGACAGTGTAGCATTCAGGCGGTAGCACAGATATTGCTGGCTTGTGATATTCAGAAACAGAAAGCAGCAGAAAGATTTTAAAAACTTGAACTTAAAAGGCAAGAGTAAAACTGGAGCTAAGGAAGTTGCAGTTGTTAAAAACCACTAAAGAAATGCTAAAGATTTTGACCAGAAATAATTTTGACCAAAAAGATGGCTGGAGGGCAAAAGGAGCTGGAAGACAACACCCATCTCAAGCTCAAGGATGCAAAAGTGAAAATAATCTTGAGAAGAGATCAATAGAGTATCCTTCTTGCACAAGGAGACCTAGAAAGTTTTTTTTCAACATGTTCAGTAGCCAGGCACTAAAAGCCTTATGCAGTCAGGGTCCCTGGAGGTTTAGCTACTGTTGGAGATGGCATCAGATATTGGTGTCAACCACATGGTGTTGCTTCTGCAAGATTGCAGGATGCTGGAGTTTGGGGTATAATGGATGCTTCTACCAAGTTTTCTAAGGAAAGAAGCTAGTCAAAGTTTAGCAGGGTCAGAATCTCTGTGGTCACCTCCTGGGAGGGCAATGCATGGAGATGTGAGGAGGAAGCCAAGGCTGCAGTGCAGATCCCCAAGATTAAGAAATGCCATTACCTTGGAATGTCTGCTGAGGAAGGCTGCAAGAATCAAGCAGATACAAGCCAATGGAAAGGCCACTTGGTCTACAATCTACGAGGGAACATGGATGGAGGGTATAGAATTGCAGCCGGCCCCTTGGTCTGCCAGCTCATGATCTGGTCCACCAACTGGTGAATAATGTTTCCATCTCCTGCTTGAAGATCAACTCGGTGATTTACTGCAATCTTGCCATAACAGCATCAGTTTGTAAGATGACTTTAATTGTTCATGGTACATACCAAGAAGTAGTATAGCTGAGTCATGTGGCTGTTTCATGCCTAGTCTTTTGAGGCACATCCATACTGATTTCCATAGCAGTTAAAACTGAGGTTTTAATGTAAAAAAAAAACTTAGAAAATGAAAGATAAATACAAAATTCTTTTGAAAACGTAAGGAAACACAAGCCAATACTCACACAATAGGAATCACTTGGGAAAGAAAGGAAAACAATTCTTCATGGAGATAAGGAAGATGAAAGACTTCAATGAAGAGCTGTGTCAAAATATTTTATTACCCAATGAAGTTATAAAGCTCATATCTACCCTCTGGAACATTTTCCTTGCAAAATTTATTTTGTATCCTATATGTAACAAGTAGTCTATATTTATCTCCTTTAGTATGTGTGTTTATAATGAGACAATGGTAATGAGTTTCTCTGAGAACAAGTTTTACATTTGCTAGTGTATTAGAAACAATTTAGGAGCTTTTTAGAAACATAAACTTCAAAATGCCACTTTAAGGACATTGCTCTTCGTATTTGCCAAACCACTAATATTTAGTTAATGGGATTTTCTAAACTAGTTTTACTTTAAAACTATTCAGATAGATTAACTGGAAAGGAAAGGACTGCAATCAATTCATTAAACAAAATTGTGTTGTCATGGACAGGAGACTCCTAGGACATGTAGCCTCCTATGGATTGCCTTTAAGCATTATAAGCATGCCAAAATGCTTTCCCTAAAACATAATGCATCTCCATCCTGTTGTAAGTGATTTTGTTTATCTAAGACATATTCCTTTGATAAACTGTTTGTACTATTGAGACTATATAGAGCAATTCGTTTGCTCTATGACAGCAGAGGTAATTTTCATACCTGTCACAAAGACATAATCTCTTTGCTATGTGACAACACATAACATTATTTATTCTTTAGTATTTTAATCACATTTTATACTATTAATGACAAACAAAAACAGACAAGGGTAGAATGAATGGGTTATTTGTACATACACCCTTCTATAATAACCTAACTGCCATTAAAAGTGATGTCACTTTTAAGTTCATTTATTCATTTAAAAACATATTTATTGTGAGACATTACTATATCCCAAGCCCTTTTCACACTAACAAAATGTAAAGAAAAGTAAGATATCAACCTTTACTTAGGATCCTTAGAGTATATGAAACTTACGAAGGGAATTTGCAAATTATACCCAAGATATCTCAAATAAAAACATAACAAAAATTAGGTCAGGAGTATTGAGCTATATCATTGTTGTGGCCTTTTAAAAAATCTTGCTATTTAATTTATATTTCTCATACTCATGTTAACAACATATTTATAGTAGTAATTCACCTCATGAGTACTAGTAAAATTTGTAGGATTTAGAATTTTTGATTTAAAAATAGTATTTTCTTAGAAACATCAATTTAAGTTAACATATTGAGACAACAATCATTTTAAGAAACATTAAGGGGACTGGGGATGTGGCTCCAGTGGTAGCACGCTCGCCTGGCATGCACGGGTTTGATTTTCAGTACCACATAAAAGTAAAATAAAGATGTTGTGTCCACCAAAAACTAAAAAATAAAAATAAGTATTAAAAAAATTCTCTCTCTTTAAAAAAAGGAAACATTAAGCCTTAAAAATGGACAAATAAATTTTAATATGTAATTTTTGCATTATATTTGATTAGCATAATTATTACACCATATGTATTTCATTAAAATTTTTGTATAAAATAGAGTATTACATGTATGGAAATATAAAAAGAAATTTATCAAAGGAATAAATTATAATAATGTATCTTAATTGTGAATTATTTATTATTATAAAGGTCACATGCTTTTTAATTATATGTAACAAGGTACTTTAGGGACTTTCATTGTCATTCTTTGAGAACTTTATTTTTATCTTGGTTAAGAGCATAGTGAAGTAATAAATAATAATATGAAGCATTTATTAATACTATTAACCTTTCAAAGCCACTCCCAAAATACCAATATTTCTTATACCTTATGTAATAAAACTTTTATTTTAGCTTTTCAAGTAAAATATGAATTTATCTTCTCAAAACTATCTTGTTAAAATAATAAAAAAAATTAATAGGATGATATTAGTTAATCCAAAATTCACAGGCACTTTTCAGTTTGACTTCTATGCACAGTATGTCATTCTTTACCCAAGAATATTATTGGTATTTTCTTTCCCAGTATTAATAAATACAGCCTTTGCATCAATACTTTACCTTTAGAGAATATGTTGATTTTATATGCTCTTTGTTCTTTTACCTGATTGGTGGCTTCTTGTCTTGCCATCTGCCTGACATTCAATGTACAGAAATGATCAGTAGTAACATATAATAAAAAATGAAATATTTTGAAAATGAATATATATGCATTTTATTGGATTCCATTCTAACATAGAGTAAAAACAATGTGCCATTGTCTAAATAATTATGACACAACAATATACATTAAAACATTTTGATAGCCTTGAATTAAAGTGGAAATAGTATATACACAAATATATTCATAGCTCATTAATAAATATCACCTTGGAAATTTTTAATACATTTAACACAACAGAACTGAGTGGGTTGCAACTGCATACTAAGTTATATCAAAGATGACCTTTCCATAAGATGTTACAAATAAAATATTTTAATAATACTTCTCTTTGAAGTCATAGTTTTATATTATCAAGATAGGAAAGGTTAAGCTTTCAAAGTGTTTTACTCAGATACATAAACAGATTCCATGTCTAAAATAGTCATCAACCATATTCTGTCAAGAAGGGAAAATATATTCACAGCTCATTTTTCCTCTCCCCTCCCGTACGTCTCATATATGCATGTGTGTGTGTGTGTGTGTGTGTGTGTGTGTGTGTGTGTGTGAGAGAGAGAGAGAGAGAGAGAGAGAGAAAGAGAGAGAGAGAGAGAAAGAGAGAAAGGAGATTTATGAGTGTGAATGTGCACTACAAAACAATTTGATTTACATGTTTGAGAAATACTATTTGCTTCTTTTACCATTTAATAACTTTTAAAATGCTAAATTTATTTTTAGAACCTCATAAATAAATCTTATCTCACACATTGCTTTGCTCTTTATCCTTCTCAATGACTGCTCAGCAAAATCTTTCTAACATTCCTCATCTTTCCACTTTAAAAAACAGCAGGTCTTTTCAGTAAACCCCTGCTTATAATCAAAACTCTGCCTTTATGGTTTGAATAGCTGATTATTCTTAGCATTGTTTGTTTATTTATTTATTTTAGTGTATATGGTAAGCTAATATTCAACACAATATGAAGAAAATAACACAAAGGAATTTGTGTCTGACTTCCAGACTCCTAGTTCTTTTTTTTTTTTTTTTTTTTTAACATTGGTGACATTTTAAGACTATTCCATTGTGCCCTCTGAATGCTTGGTTCACCAAAAGGACAGAGAGTGTAAAACCAGGTCAGTATGCAGTCACTATTCCCCAAATAGACAACACTATTTTTAGTAATTTAATAAATGCAGCATCCTTTAGGAATTTTTTTCTTTCTTCCTATTAATTTTTCCCTTCACATAGGCCAGAATTCTAAATATTTTATCACTTTTTTCCCTTCATAATTAACTCTTGCAAAGGAAGTTCCCTGAGGAATAGGGACTTTTCTTCGCTGACATTTTCCATATTGCCATTATTTAGAGATTTCATCATTTTGTTGAGAGTGAAAATTATTCCATTGTGAAAGATGGAAAAAAATAAAACAGAAAATTTTCTATGTTGGTTTCAGCTGATAGAACAACAGCTCAAAAAAAACAGGCATTTGTTTGTAGCCTTTGTTAGGTAGATTTCTGTCACTGTGACAAAAAAAAACTGGAATAAAAAAAAATTAAAAGGAGAAATGATATCCATTGCTTATGGTGTCAGAGGTTTCAGTCCATGGTAACTTGGCCCCATTGTCTTAGGGTCTGTGAAGAGGCAGAACCATCATGGCAGGAACATGAGTAGTGAAGTTTGATTACCTTACATATGTCAGCAAGCAAAAGCCAGAGGGGAAATGGTAAGGGTACCAAGATCCCCTCCAAGGCAGTGCCCCAAATGATGTAACTTTCTTCCACTTGGTCTTACTTCCTAAAGATTTCACCACCTCCCAATAACAGCACAAGTTGGTGAACAAGATATCAACACAAAAAATTTGGAGGGGGGGACACTCTGGATACAAACCTGTATAACACAATTTGCAACATTCAGTAGACCAATAAATAGTTTTGTCTGTTATAAATTTTTACCCCTCACACATCAGATAGAGCACAAATCTCTAGTGTATATAAAGAATTCAAAAAGCTAAACACCAAAAAACCAAATAACCCAATCAATAAATGAGCCAGGGACCTGAACAGACATTTCTCAGAAGAGGATATACAATCCATCAACAAATATGTGAAAAAAATATTCATCATCTCTAAGCTGATGTTTTAAACAATGACAAAGTTGAAAAAAAATCCCAGCATGCTAGAAGATAGGTCTTTAAAACATCCATTTCATTGTATGAACTTCCAATTAGCATCACTGAATGGGATAGTCTATGTCTTAAGGAATTAAAGGCTTCTGAACCACAGTAATTCATCAAGTGAAAGGTTAAAGAACAGCCCTCTCTAAATATCATAAGATTAAAATCTATTACTCTTTATAAATATCCAAGAAAGTAGGCTGAGGAACTCTAGGAAAGATCATCTACATTCATAAAATCCTGAACTGCTTCTAAAGTTGCATTTATTAATGCTGTTGTTTTAAAAATCCTTCTAGCCTCAGTAAAATGGTACATAAAAACATTCTGTTGCTTTAAGGGAGGCTAGAGTTCATGATCACCCAAGACCATTATATTCACAGTGACTTGAACACTGTACAAGCAGTAAAAATGTTTACATTAAATAGAAATCTCCACTTATGACAAAGTCATACCTGCCTTTTCAATTTCAGAAACTTGACCTTGGATACCTAAGCTATATGAGTAAATATATAAAATGTATGAGCATTACTTGGGAATATTGTGAGTATAGAAGAAATATTAAAAGTTTATTTCTTTTCCTAATGAAATTCTGTAATAATAATGTTTTAATTAAAAAATAAGTGTGTTCCCATTAACACTTGTCTTTTCAATAAATATGTGTTGTATTGATTTTTTATCAGTTCAGAGTCAGTAAAATTTTTCATTTTAAGTTAAACTTATTTTCCTTCATTGAGGAAGAAAGTTCTACATAGATTCAGTAACATGATCCAGAAACAAACATTTATCAATATTTCTGGAGATAGCACAGGGCTTCTACCAGGCAGCAGTGGTGACTATGTAGCTCCCAAATATCCAATAGAAAGAACAGATGTCAGAACACACAATGAAAATGAGTTAATAAATTCTCAGAAAATCAGGATTCATTGTTAAGAGATTTCAATTGCAGAAATAAAAGATGAAAACTAACTTTGTCTATGACAGTCATTCAAAGCCATAAGTAAATCAGTTGTTACTGATATTTGCTATGACAATAATAAATGATGAGCTAGCTTATAAGCATTTCATTTGGGTCAGCAGTCAATCTCATTTTTAAATAATAAATATCAAAGCAAAGCAAGAAAAAAGATATACACTGATGGAAATGTCATATATCATATGTCATTTTATATATATATATATATATATATATATATATATATAATGTCATATATCATATGTCATTTTATATATATATATATATATATATATATATATATATATATATATATCAAGATTCTCCAGAGAAATAGAAGCAATAGATGATTTTATTTTATTTATTCAACTAGTCATGAATTAATTAAAATTATTGGGAACTGGCTCCTACAGTTATGAGGACTGACCATTTCCTACATTTGGCAAACTATGGAATCAGGAGAGTTAATAGTGTAGATTATTCTGAAGGCAGGCAGGTTCAAGACCTAGGAAGAATTAATAACTCAGTTCAAATATGAAAGCAGGAAAACATTGACATCCCAGTTGGAAGTCAATCAAGCACAATAAATTCTTTTACTTGTAGGAGGGTCATTCTTTCTGTTGTCACAATTTTAACACATTGGATGGGTCCTATCCACAAATCAGAACAATTTTTTTTCAGTCAACCTACAAATTTAAAAACTAATTTCATCCAGAAACAGCCTCATGAATACCAAAAGAATAATATAAACTGGAATGCATGGGCATGCCATGACTCAGGTAATTTGACATATAAGTGAATCATCATACTACTTCATTATCAACTTAGAAAATATGAATTCTTAAATTTTGCACACTCTGATTAATGACAATTGAATCAAATCTTCCTCTAAACAATTTAGAAAATATGTGTACTTATTAACATTTCCACTTTACCTTTCCTATTCAATGTTGTTATACTCCATTTTAGTTTTTGCAAAAAGATATGCTTTTGAAGAATTCTACACAAAATCCTTCCTTGTTACTCAAGCAGTTCTGAAAAAATGTCATTGATAACTAGCAAGTACATGCCTATAAATTAAGTGGAGCATTTTTGGTAATAAAAAAAACTATAAAGAATTCTAAGGTTTTGTTAGTAATGGATGGTTATGTACATTTTGTTACATATATAAAGAAGTTTACAATTTACTCATTAGAAGAAATACTGGCAAGTTAACATGAAATTTGGCAAAATAAAATAACAACCATTACAAGAACTCATATCAGAATAGAATTATGGAAATATATGTCTGTTTTAAAAGGAAACACTGTGTTATGCATAAATATAGAACACATGTATACAAAATCTTTATATATTTTAATGTCTAAAAAAATCATCCTATATTTCGTGAATATCACCTTTACTATCATAATGGATTTTGTTGTTTTGTGAGGAGACTGACCACTCCTCTTCATTATATATCCACTCCAAGTCTGTATGTAGAAATGCTTCATATTTCTCATTGGTAAAACCAAATAGACTTTTTTTTTTAAATTTTTGTACCATGAATTGAACCTATGGGCTTAACCACTGAGCCACATCAGCATCCTATTTTTTTTTTTTTGAGACAGGCATCTCAATAAGTTGCTTACAGCCTCACTTAGTTGCTGAGGCTGGCTTCAAATGTGTGATCCTTCTGACTCAGCCTCCTGAGCAGCTGGGATTACAGGCATCATGCACCACCAGTCCTGACCCAGATAGACTTTTGAAGTCTCAGGAAAATTTTTATAATTCCTATGGCAGGGTTTCTCAAGCTTGAAACTATTCATGGCTTCAGCATTGTAAGTCTTTGTTGAAATGGCTGCCTTGTGCATTGTAGGGTACCTGGCTTCTATGTGCAGTATGTCATAGTATGGAAACCTAAAATCTCTTCAGATTTGGCAAATGTTCATGTGTATAGGGGAAGGGTGTCTGTATGCAAAATTGCCACTGTCATAGTGTAACACTCTGCCTCTCATTCTACACTAGCAATATATTTGTGCTTCTCCTTTGGCCTATATTATACTACTGTCACATTTTATTAGGTATGCATTCAATCATGGCTCTTACTCTGTATGAGGAAGTATACTTCATGTATATTTTGTACAAAATATTGCACAAATAGTATTATACATATATGTATGCACTATTTATTGCATATGATTGAATCCCCATGACTATTCACTATGCTTAAAGATGAATTCAGATTCATTAATAATGAGTGAATCTTTTATTGTTGTTATAGTTATCTATTTGTAGATTTGCGTTTGAAAAGCCAGGGCTCCAAAGACTGTTTGACATTGTCTCTGGTGTTTGTATCCTTAATAAACGGGCACCTGAAAAATGGTGATATCGTAATTTTGTGCTTAAATTATTCACTTTGTTATAGTTCAGGCCATTAAAGTTTAGAGTGTCATTTACCTTGAATAATACTCTCTACAACAAATGTACTCATTTTTAAAACAATAAAGATATATATTATTTCTCAGGTTCAATGTGTAATTTAAAGTAAATGCTTCTTCATAGACCTACTTTGACACCCATGTAAACCTAACAAACACTAGGAGCAAGAACTAATACACAAAAACATCTAATACAGATTTCTTTGGCTTATTTTTAATCTTGAAATCTGCTTAATCTAATTTTTTTTGCTCCAATGTTGAAAATATTTCTATTTTAAATGGAATCTTTCTGATACAAAGCTTCTCACTGCATAAATAAGTTTGTGCTCCTTTAAAGATGAAAACAAACAAATTTTACACTAGTACAGTCTGTATATAGTACCTTATTCCTAACTACCTCATTCTTCTAAATATTTTTAATAATTTCACACATAATTTTTATAATTATTTTCTCCCTATTTTCTATAGAGGATAAACAAATTAGAATGCACTAAAGATTTTAGACTCAGGGACACAGGTAGCAGGAAAAGTAAAAGTTTATTGTTCACAGGTTGACACTGACAAAGAAGGAGGGACACCATCAGGACAATAATATATGGATTACATTAAGCCATCAATAAAAAAATTAATGTTTGTTCACTATTTATTGCTTAAGTAAACAGAGCAAAACAATACATGCTATATAAATAATTCTAACTTGCAATAGTTTAATAATATTAACAGATACTGAAAAAAATAACATGCTCATTTCCCTCTTTGCTGAACTGATAAGAAATGAATTACCATAGGGAGTAAAAGTGAGATAAACATGTCATAGAGACTCAGTTTTGCAGCCTGAGAGTTCAGGCTTATATTGTGAAAACAATACCACAGTGGTAGGTGAAATTTCATTTAAAGTGAGTGAAGAAGCAGAGGTGATGGTACTGAACCTCCCTGGAACAGCATTTGGCTCATCTCTGAGGACCAAAAGCCCAGCTATCTACAGAGAGACCCCATGTTTGAAATTTTGTTTGGAATGTTCTCAGTGCATTATTTTTCCTATCCATTCTACTTCTCCTCCCCACCTTATCAGATAGCTGCTGCTGCTTTGCCAAGTGTATTCTACAGTTAGGTTCCCAATGGTCTACAAGTCTACTTTTGAAAGCTAACTTCCATGTCTGGACTCATCTCCAAAGTGTGCTACTATGCCTTCTAGAACATTGTGTCAACCCAGAACCATCTGCAGCTTTCATACCCACCTCCAGAAGTATGGCTAAATATTTGTAATTCATATCTTTCTCTTGACAAGTCTATTTTGGTTAACATTACAAATCACCACATCACTAACATTTCGTATCAGCTTTGGTCATCTCATTAAAAATGTGTTTTTGCTTTTTCATTTCCTCCAAATACTTATATTTATAACTTTGTTTTACTCTCTCCCTATCTTTATTTAACTGTAATGAAATGTAATTGACAAATAAAAACTGTATATATTTCAGAAGTATATATATATTTTTTGTTTAGTAGGTGTCCCATTGTATTGTTCAGGATGTTCTCAAACTCCTGGGCTCAAGCAAGCCTCCTGCTTTGCCTTCTGAGTAGCGGGAACTGCAGTCTTGCACCACCTTCTCCTGTTTATTTTTTTAAATCTATGTATGCTTTGTGAAATGATTATTATAATCAAGGCAATTAATATCCATCAAATCACATAGTTATCCTTTTCTTTCTACAATTACTGTTTTTTTTTTTTCTTAGTTTGTTTCTTTTGTGGTTAGGGAGTACTGGGAATTGAACTCAGGGGCACTCAGCCACTGAGCCACATGCTCACCCTGTTTTTTATTTTATTTATAGACAGGATCTCAATTAATTGCTTAGTGCCTCACTTTTGCTGATGCTGGCTTTGAACCTGTGATCCTCCTGCCTCAGCCTCCTGAGGCCCTAAGTTTACATATTTATTTTTTTGTTTTTATTTATTTGTATGTTTGTGTTTGCATGTTTGTGTGTGATGAGATTACTTCAAATCTACTCTTATAACAAATTTCAAGCACACAATAAAAGTACTTTTTAACTATTGGTAACTAGTTAAACATGTTATATTGGTCAACATGTTACTTATGAGATTTCTAGAACTTATGCAATGGAAACTTTGGATCAGTACTCTTTAACTAGAAGCTCCCATTTCCCACTTGCCTTAGTCCTGGCAATCATATTCTATTCTCAGCATCTATGAATTTGACTATTTTAGATTTCTCATGTAAGAGAGAACAGTGTTTATCTTTGCGTATTGGCTTATTTCATGTATTAGAATGTTGTTCAGGTTAATCTATGTTACTGCAAATGGTAGGATTTACTTTTTTTGAAAACTGAGTAATATTCCATTTTATGTATTTACCATATTTTCTTCATCCACTCACCTACTGACAAGCATTTAGCTGTTTCTATATCTTGGAACATTTAATAATGTTGTCACATAAATAAGCTTGAAAACAGTGATTTCTTTGTCTCTATACTCCCATTTTCTTCCCAAATATTTCATACAATCCAGACTAATTGCTCTAAAACAATGGTTATTAACTTCCCATTGAATAAAATCAAAATGACTAAATCTACTGTTCAAATACTTTTCTAAAGCAAAGTGTATCCAATTGTCTGGTTGACCAAAATCAAGAGACAGGACTTCAACACAAGTATTAACATTTTTATAATATATATTTGCCTTATTCATTTATATATTTTTATTTAATAAAAATATATTTTTTATTAAATTCACTCATATGCAATAATTTTCCTAAAATAAATATTCTTAATTATTTTATTACATTATTACGTTTCAAATAAAGTTATATTCAAACACCTTTATGTATATTCTAAAATAGTAACACAATTGTAATGCTAACAGGAAGAGGAGAAATTGTTGTATTTATTATCATTTTGTACAATTACCTTGTGTAATGTGTTCCACATGTAGAATTGTATATTTGTTCTATCCATTTACATTCTGTATTTTATTGCTGTGTACAAATTAACCTACATCTTAAGTGTTTTCTGCTCCTGTCTTCCATGGAATGGCCCATCTCAAACATTTTTGCTCTAAAATCCAAGTAGGAAGTTATTTCCTCCTTGAATGCCTGGAACTAATTAAATTAAGATATATTTGAAAATAAATCCTTTTGTAAATTTTTTGTACATTCATTTAAACATTAATTGTATGTATTTATAAGCTTATTATATAATAAAACACTCTCATTGGACAAGAATGTATTTAAAAACTAGTATTCTTGTTACCATTTACACCAGGCATAATTTTCAATGTTAGGACTTAGAATAAAGTACAATATTTAAAAATAACCATTGTAGGATATAAAAAATATTTTTTAATGTGTGTATAACAACAAATTATTATGGTTGGCAAAACAAATTATACATATACATCCTATTATTTCCTAAATGTTTACTGCATACTTGCTATATATCTATGATAGAAGCAGATTATTTTTCTGGTAGGGAAATAATTACTTATACTTTAAAATAAAAGTTTGCAAATTTATATTTTATGTATGTTAAATATCATAAAGTTTTATACTCAGAGCTAGTGTACTAGCCCCAGAATACTTAAAAACATATTATACATTTTATGCTTCCTTAGTTTTATAAATACTTTCTTAGTTTACAAACTCTTCATCCTCCTGTGTCAGTGAAAATTGTCCTGTGTCAGATATTAAGTTGTCAGTTGATATCATTAGGGTTTAAGGTCTTTTTATTGATAAATTCTTGTCAGAATTTATATCTGGACTTTTCTTTTTGAGGTTGTTTGTTTGTTTGTTTTGTACCAGGAATTGAACCCAGGGGCACTTTACCACCAAGTCATATCCCCAGTCCTTTTACATTAAGTTGCTTAAGACCTTGCTAAGTTTCTGTGGCTGGCTTTGAACTTGTGATGGCTCCTGAACCACTAGGATTATAGGCATGTGCCACCATGCTATACTTGAGGGATATTCTTGAGTAATCATTTCTCTTCTCAGTGCCCAATCCTTTGTTATTTTTTTTCTTTTTTTTCCACCTCACAAAAAAAGGCATTTTATACAGCATGGATAGACCTGTAGGATATAGTCTGATTGCAAAACAACTTATGCATCTACATATATAAAAAGAAAAATCCAGCCAAGCATAAGAGAACAAATACCACATGATCTCACTCATATAGAGTAGAAAGGGGAGAGGAGAGATCTGTCAATGGGCATAATGTTTTTGTTTGATCAGAGGAATAAGGTCTGATGCTTTCTGGCACAGAAGGGTGAATACAATTAAGAATAATGTATTATGTATCTCAAATACATAGAAGAGTATTTATTGGAGTGTACACAATAAAATGGAAAGTTTAATGTGAAGGGTTTGTTAATTATACTGAATTGACCACTACTCAATGCATATATTTATCAAAACATCCCATTTTACTCTGTAAATATATTCAAATATTATGTGTCACAATTTTTTATTTGAAAAATATCCTCTCTATTTGTTCATTCTGGTCTTGACTTAAATTATTTTGAACAGAACTATAATAGTAACTGATTGTTTTTGCTTAATATTACTTTTTTATACTGAGTTTTAAAACAGTATTGGACAAGCACAAATATATTACTGAAAGGTAAAGACAAAAATAAAATTTAAATAATTGAAGTAATTTAAAAATAGAACAGGTTTTCTAAAGTCTGGATTTTGAGTAAAAATGTTTGGTCAGAGAATTAAAAACCTTACACTCTGGAATTACCAGCAAATTCCTTTTGATGGGCAGTGACTACACAGAGTACTATGCTGAAAGTCACAAGGTCATGCTGGGCATCTCAGCATAATGCTGAGATCAATTAACAATGCCAGCAAAGGACACCTGAGGGACAAGTGGTAGTATGTTATATATGGCCACTCTGTTTTAGATATTATTTGTTTTCAATTAATTATGTAATCCCCACAATCTAGAATTTTGTACACTTAACTGCATTTTTCTTAACTTGCTTAAATCTCTACAAACCTGTAAATGTTACATAAGATAAATTATGTACATTTTATTCATTTTTGCAATGATTATAAAGTGCAGTGTATAATACACATGTTGATTTTTAAAAATCTAAAATACAAAAGAACAAAATATTAATTTCACTTTGTAAAATGTTATGAATAAAAAGAGCCTTATGAGGTATATTATATATTTACCTAAGAAGAACATATATCACACACATATGTATATAGATATGTTTTAATCATTACAACCTAATGAAATGTTTTCAGAGATTATCTGTGAATTGCTAGTATTTTTTTATTATTTAAATTGAGATTCAAAATGACAAGTGAAACTTCCCAATACCAAAGCTTTTAACATTGGTTTTAGAGATAGTCCTATATAACTTAATTATTGCTGCAACATTTATAAAGTCAAGGGCTTGTAAAGTATATGAAGTAATGAATATTCATGTTGCATAGATTGTAATGGAAATGCTTACAGAACTCCACCTCCTTTCTAATATATTCCAGTCACATTGTGTTCTCTCTAGAATGTCTTTTTTTTTCTTATTGCCTCATACAGTATCAGTTTATTCATAAATTTACTGAAGCATGGAAATGAATGCTGCAACCTGAACTGTTAATGATATATGGCTATGAAGGATTAAGACAAAATCTTTTGTATCAATTGTGGAACCTTACCTTGTTTTAGGAATATACTCCCTCTGTATGAGAGAAGACAGAAATAATTTCTTTCATACACAAATGCAGCTATCTTTAATTCTGCTTTTTTTGGAAAATTCTTAAACATATAACAGCGAGTCCTATTCATTTATACGTTGTTTATATACTGATTATGCACTGCAATGGTACAATTGAGTTGTGGTTACAGAGATCCTGTGGTGCAGGTAAGAGAGATTATACACTGCATTTATGTAAATGCAATCTACACATAAAACTACAGCCAGTGCCATTTTATTTGTTTATTTCTGTGTTAAACAAAGGTATCAAGATTTTTATCTTGTGATTAAGATGAATTCATTAATTTTCATGTTTTTTTCTATCTAAAATATAACCAAAAGAAATTGTTATGTATGTGACAATTTCTGATAAACTGGTAAAAGACAATTCTTCATCATTATTGACAATGAATAAGAGACTATTTTATGTTAGAATAAATTTCCTATGAGTGGTTTTACAACTTTTATTCTATTAGAATATATGGAATGATGAGAATTCTGGTAAAGCTGCAAAACAGACAAATTTTGATAATACAGAAACCCTTATCTTTAAAGTAGTTTTTGTATGATTTTAAAATGCTTTAATATTTTCTATATTCTTCAGTTTTATGGTAATTTAGCATATTAATCTCTAGAGAAAGTAGATATTTATAATGATGATATATTTATCAAGAATTAAAAAAACAAGTATTTCTACTTAACAAGATAAGAATGAAATCAAGTTATGAGCTCTGTTGGAGAATTAAAAGATGACACAAAATATTTAAAATATATTTATAGTAATTAGGTGATATAGTCTGCTAGTAGTGATTTCATTGAGAATTCAAATGCATTAATGATCTGTTCATACCACTCTCAGGTTTGTCTTCTATGAAGCAATTAAAAATGTATGTTAAATATACAGCACGTGTCTTGAAATGACATTGTTATTATTCAATTTTGTGACAACTCAAAAAGTGAAACATAATAAATGTTACAGTAGATTATTTAATTAAACTTTTGCAGAAATTATAAAGATTTTGAAATTTAGTATATCTTACCCTTACATCTAAGTATGTAATTTTGTTGTTTGTTTTTTCAACATGTCAGTAAATTCATTTTGTTGATTCACTACTGAGAATCTTGTGTGCTACATTTTTGCAATGGAAGTCAACACTTGGTTGTAGAATTCCTAGACATGCTTATTATTGTCATTTTTATAACCAGCAGCAATAAGAAAGACAAGTTCTTTCTCAGCTTATAAAATGTCAAGTGGGTTATTGTTGAAGTGAATATTTTCCACCATAAATTAAAGTTTAAAAATGGTTATAAAATGTTTCAATTAGAAGATATTTATCATGCATCCACCTGCAAACAGCAGGGCATTTTATGTGAAGAATTGTTTTCCAGGGTCTGGTATAGTTTTATAACTGATGCAGCATTTAAGCATTTGGTTCTTTTATTGTTGATGCTTAAGATTTTTATCCTGAGTTATATGGCATGAGATTCAAACTGTACCTAGAAGGTTATGACACTACCCTTTCTTTCTCTCTACCAAAGTGATGATCCAGGTAATTTCAAAATAACATCTTTTCCTCCAGACAGAAAAATTGCCGCTAAAATGAAAGAAAAGCAGGCTTGAAAGTACTTTCAAAAATGCTTAGATCCACCTGTAAAAGTTTATTCAAATAACCAGAGCCCATTTTTCTCACTCAACAGGAACATATTTAAAAAAAAAAAACAAGCCCCTCATCACACGTTATGGCACTCTTTTGTCTTCCTTTTATGCTTTTTGTCAGTTTTCTTTGATGAAAAAAATAAAAGAAGTCCTCCAAACATGCAAGACTTTTTTGTTCAAATATAAACTTGAGTCAGACATTTGACCAAATGTCAATTATTAAAGAGAAAATTCTGAAGTTCAAATCTCCATATTCATATTCTAGTGGAATTTCTCAAAAAACGGTAAGAGTTCAGGTGTTTCCATTTGTGACAGGCACTAGTAAGGGAAGTTCAGACTGTGCCTCACCTAGCCCACCCACAATCACATTGTAACAAACCAGTGTCTGTTTCCTCCCCTCCCTCAAGCCTGATTTGGTTCAATTTTCCTGGTCCACTTTTCCTTCTGTTTTTTTTTTTTTTTCCTGTAAGACTCACATGAGTAAAATGAACCTCTCATGCCTTCTTAGTTCATGTGTGGCATCATTCATCTCTATGTTCAACCAAGGTTTTGGTGTGGAAGGAGTTTTTGTCCCCTCCTTGGAAGATTACCCTGCCTGAAAATAAAAAAAAAAAATTAAAAATTAAAAGGGCTGGAGATGTAGCTCAATAGTAAACAACTGTGGTTCAATCCTCAGCACCCCTCCCACTCAAAAATATGACTATACCTAAATTCAGTTTACTTTTATAAAACTGTTACATGCAAATCTCTACAAACACACACACACACACACACACACACACACACACAAACACACTTCCTGTATCATTGCTTCTGCTGGGCATTCCTCTCCTATATTTGCATTTGCTTCTTGACAGCACATATTCCTTTCATACCTATTGACTTTTCCCTATGTTTTTTTTAGAAAATGTATGACAGCATACTTTTCTTGGTTTACTTACTGTAAGAAAAATTGTTACACAGGAACATATGGATTTTTATTTTTAATTAATTATTAAATTAGGACAAGGTTTGGCAAACTTTGTAAGGAGAGATGTTAGTGAATATTTTAGGCATATGGGCCATATCATCTCTCTAACCAGTATTCAGCTACATGATTGTAATACAAAAGCTACCATGAACAATCTACAAAGAAGAATGCAGAGCTGTGTTCCAATAAAATTGATTCAAAAACAAACAAGGTACGTGCCATTTATGGTCAGTAGGATACGGTATGCTACCCCTTCTTTCATGACAATGAAATTTACTAAAACGTGGGAGTGAGCAAACACAGGACAAAAAATAAAGTGTCACTCAGTATCAATTTATTTTTACATGTTCAGGCTTCCACTCTTGAGAAAGCAAATGAGAGATAGACTAGATAATAACTGTATATACGTTAAAAATAAGTGAAGAATTGGTCTTTATCTTGTTCAATACTATGTTCTGAATAATTTAAACATATAGTAGACATTAATAACTGTATTCATTAAATAAAGTGCAAATCTATCACTCATCTGTGAATACATCATATCTATCTTAAACGCACACATTTAGTACTTGAAATGAAAAAGTCTTCAGTGGAAGTAACACAGAATATTATCCAGCCAAAAAAAATATGAATTAAAGAGTCTAGTTTTCAAGTGTATTTTAACCATGAACTGATCCATGAAACAAATGAAAATACAAATGACTGTGAACTGATGTTCTAAATAAATAGATCTAGGAACCTAATTTTCTTGTTCAAATAAATATTGTCCTTTATAATTCTAAACACATTTATGGTTTCTAAGAAAAATGCACTCATTTTAGCAGATTTAGAACACCATTTTGTAACTGTAATAACACATTCCATTGAGTAATTCTAAAATAACTGTAAAGCCTTGCTAGTTAAATATGTTTGGCTTTGGTTCATGCCCAATAGCACATCCAAGAGATTAAATCTCAAATAAAACAAGCGAAAGGCCTCCAAATGATCTTAAGACAGCTGCTTACTCTTCTGTTGGTTGTTAGTCTCCCCCACCTAAAAAAATTCATTTGGATCTAAACCTGATCTTAGAATGTTTGCTTTTGATATTTAATCCCAGGGATGTGATAATCTTTATGAAGAATTTTCAATCAGAGCATTGATCCTCCTTATCTTTGATATTAAATATACTCTCTATTTCTCCAAAGAAAGAAGCATGTTACCTACACAAATTTATGGAAATTGTGTGCATATATAAAGAATATGGAGAAGGGTTTCTTATAATAAGTGACCATTTATATCCTGGACATTGATCCCAAGAGGATCAAAGGGCAAAAGATATGAGAATGATGCCTATATTCATAGAGCTTTGAGTTAAAGAAAAATACAAATAATATGTAGATAATTATAACCTATGGTGTGCTAATACTTTGATACTTGAATAACTTTGTTGTGTATTTGTGTGTATATACAATTTTTTCTTTCTATTCAGTAATCATCATTCTTTCCTTTGAGAGAAAAGAATAAAAGAAAAATAAAACAGAAAATAGCCTTAATATATTTTTTGTCTTTTTATTTTAAAATCCTTAGAGAATTTGAGCGTTTCAGGTATGTTCATGAAAGATGACTCAGTACTCACTGCAAAAGTCTTTGACAGAAGCACTGTGTGGATTTTACACCAGCAGCTCTATTACAAAAATGTAATTACTCTGATTCCAAGGGAGAAAAGTGAAAGCAGGTGCTTTTAAGCTGACTGCCCAAACTACTCAGGTGATGTCAAGAGCCTTAAGAGAAGATGAATATATGATTATATCTGGGCAGATGGGTCTCAGGTCCATTCTTACAGAATTTCTGTTCTTAAATTAAGCCAAGAAGAAAACAAGTATTATGGCATGCTGTGACTAAGGCTCAATGGAATATTGTACAGCTTAGCTATTTCCTTGAATAACTGATGTCCCCTACAAATCCCATCATAGTCAAGAGGCTGGTCCTCTGCATCAGTCTTTAGTGGAAGGAAAGAGGAAAATTCAATAAAAGTTTTCACTCTGCTATTGAAAGGAAATGAAATTAAATCAACTTATAAAACATTTAACATTTTAGATATCTGATTTTGAGCTCATATTTTCCAGAAATGTAACAAGTGCTCTGATGTATGAAGTATAGAATATATTAAGGTCACATGATTAGCAACTGGAATGACTATTAGGAATCAGGAAACATTAAGTATAGGATTCAGTAATTGAATATATATATATATATATATATATATATATATATATATATATATATACAGAGAGAGAGAGAGAGAGAGAGAGAGAGAGAGAGAGAGAGAGATGATTCTTGCTTAAATAAAATGTGAGAAAAATTAAAGTATATTTTGTGGGGACTCCCCTCCAAAAATTTGTATTATAGACAGCACCAAGATATATGAATATATGTGAGATTAAAGTTTGTAATTGTTTGGCATAGAAGTATGAAAAATCCCAGGAAAATTTTGATTGAGCAAAGTAAGGGGCAAAATACAAGAACACAAGAAAATTTGGGTTTGAAGGCATAAGCAGGTGGACAGGCTCTACTGTGAGTGAGCAGTCAGACCCTATTGAAGGAAACTCAGGATGAAGTTTTGTCTCAGGCCAAAATCAAAAGTGTTTTAAGGGGAGCACTGAGGCTAACAATGTCAAAATATGTTAAGAGATCAATTATTGTAAGAAAGTAAATGTCTCATATTCTATATATACAGTTGTATATGTATGTATTCTAGTTGTATACACACACACACTCTCACACACAAATAGATAGGTAGATTGTTTGTCTTGTTTGCATCTCAGGTTTTGACTCATAACTCCAGCCTACCTTGTCAGATCATACTTCGGTTCATGATACTCAACTTATTGTAGAGAGGACCTGCTCTGTATCCTGGTTAGATGATCCTTCACAAAAGGCTAAGAAGAATCTTACCATATAGACCTTGCTATGGTTCCCCACTCACTCTATTGGGAATTATGCCTATGCAGTGAAGTCTCCATGTAATTCTGAAGAGCAGAATTTGGGGAGTTTTCAGAGAGCTGAACACATGGTGACTCCTGGAGTGTGGCTTGGCTGGAGAGGTCACAGAACCTCCCCACTTCTTCGCCCATACCTGGCCCCAGCATATTTTTATCTATATTCTTTGTAGTATCCTCTGCAATAAATTATCACACATAAGCTTGTGGGGGTGTTTTTGAATTCTGTGAGCCACTAGAGCAAATTAATCAACACCAAGGAAGGGGTTGTGGGAACCCCAACTTTCAGTTGGGTTCCATCAAAAGCACACAGGTAAAAATAAGCAGGGGGTTGCAACTGCCCTGGGTTCAATCTCCAGAACTGCAAAAAAATAAATAATAATAAACTAAATAGTAAAATAAATAGCTAAATAAAAATAAATACATAAAATAGTGTGTACGGGAGAGAGAGACAGGAAAACTGAGCCTTCACCACATGAGATCACTAGGTAGAGAGTTATCAATCAAGTTGTATTAAAAGACACTGGATGGTATTTGCCACAAAATTAATTGCTTCCTTTCTCATGGGGAGAAATCCTCAACACATTTGATGTCAGAAGTAATCTTCATTGAAAATTCATAGAAAGAAAACTGAGTCTAAACTGGAGTTGTTTTTTCTTTCTATAATTTTAAATTCTAAAAGTCTTATATTGTATGAGATTTAAAAATCACTGCCATATGTATAAGATATTAGGGCAGCTAAGAAGAAGACATGTTCTACTATTAAAAGTCAATGATTTTCAAGCTTATAATGCCCTAAAATGTTGTGGCCTCATTCATCTCTTATGATCCTCCCCTCTTCTTTTCTTGAGCTATTTTGGTATCCATACTCTTTTTTAAAATATATAAAACATACTTTTTTCCTAAGGATTTTGTACTTTTTGTTCCATCCATTTAAAACGTTCTCCCAAAATATATCAGTTGGTGTAAACTTACATGCTTCGTTTATACTTTCACCCAATTTTCACTCAATGTCCATTTTTAATACAAACTCTTACTCTAACTACTGAATTTCTTAATCTTCATTTTAGGAGGCACTTAAAATGTACCATATACATCTAATTTTTCATGTACTTATTGCTAGATTGATCAAAGATAACTGGAAGCTATAACTTTGTTTGCTTTGTTTACTGTTGAAATTATATCCCAAACTGTACCTCCAAGTATGTAGCCACTAGCCATATATGACTATTGGAATTAAAATCAAATTAATTAAGAATAGTACAATAAAAAGTGTAGTTTCTTTGTCATACTAATCATATTTCAAATATCTAATTGTCAAATGTAATTAATATCTGACAATTGGGAGAAATATGCCCACCACAGAAAAAGGTTCTGTTGATCTTGTTGGTCAAGAACAATGCACCTATAGAGATGGTGCTTCATGATGGTGACTGAGCAAATCATACTTCTTTTTGGTTGGTTATACCCAAGGTGATTACCATCTGAGGAAATTACCATCAACCATTTTCTTTTTTTTTTTAATTTATTTTTTATTGGTTGTTCAAAGCATTACAAAACTCTTGACATATCACATTTCATACATTAGATTCAACCATTTTCAATACAGAAGTATCTCCCTGCTTCTTCATGAATGTGTGAATGACAATAAATGTGATATCATCAAAATATATCTGGATTACTTATACCAAAATTAATTGTATCATTTTAATTGTTATAATTTCAAACATATGTCTTCGAACATTGATAATAGTAAGTTATTCAGGCCCCTGAACAAAATATATTTATTTTGCTCTCTTTGTGTTAATAGATGCCCAAACACGTGTCTGCGTGCAGGTGCTCGAGTGTGCATGCACACACACACACACACACACACACACACACACAATTTTCTCATATTAATGAAGTATAAAAAATGTAGTAGTAGTGAGATGTAAAATTTACAAATATGGCTAGAAAAAAATTATAAAGAATTTTCTAGCTGAACAAAGAATGCTTCAGTTTATCTTAGTGCATTTCCATTATGGTTTAGAGTCTCACTTTGTAAAAGTTAAGTAAGACAGCTTTTGCCCATTTTCAAAATACTTACATCTTTAGCTGCATCAAAGCAGACTTATACAGACTAAAACATTTGCCAATGTTTACATTGTTATTCAGTTCTGTATACATCCATTTATTCAAATCCCATCTTATCTAGCAAATCATAATCTCTTCCAGATCAGGTACAAGTTTACTTTCTTTGCTATAAACCGTGGATGTACTATATTTTCTCACAGCAGGGAAGCACTACAATTGCATTTACAAATAAATGGAAGGATATTATCACAAGTTTTTTCCTTCCTTGTTATTAGCTAGTTTTACTATTTTTCATAAATATAAAATAAGTGCAATAAACACAGGTAGAAAAAAATAGTTAATGATCTGATACCCTTATTTCTCTTTTATTGTGAACATTTTTCTTTATAAGAATAAGCCAGGGATTACACTCTGTGTAGAAAGAAAATGCTCCATTCATTCATATACTTACTATTCTGCAGTTTTAGGAGAATGAAATCAAGGCAACATGAATCAAATAATATTAAAATTGAACGTTTAGAACATTGCCCAGCATACACTAGGTCCTTGGTATTTGCTCTATTTACCAACTTTTTACCTTATTCATTACCTAAGTTTGTTAACATACTTAGTTCTGCTATATGATGAGCATATAATGTTTTTCACACTTTACGAATGCTAAAATTAGCAAGGTGTAGTGATGTATACTTGTAATCCCAGAGACTTGGGAAGCTGAGACAGACAGAAATTTGAAGCTAGCCTGGGAAACCTAGTGAGAGTCCATCTCAGAATAAAAAATAAAACATGAAAAATACTAGGGATAAACTCAGTATAAAAAAATTATAATTACTAAAATGAATTCTAATAATATTTAGAATCTATATAATTCATTGTAAATTATAACTTTTGAAATAACTGGTAAATAATCCCCACATTTTGTGTGAAGTTCTAATTTTCTTCCTAAGAATAAACCTAATATACTTCAAATATATGACTTAGAGAGACTGTATGTCAAGGAATGCCTCTTTTTTTTTTTTTTGAGGGGGGTTGATTAAATGTATCTGGGAACTAATGAATAGTCCTGTTATCACTCATTTGACTTAGTCCAACTTGCTGTCTACTAAAAAGGTTTTGTATAAACATACATAAAGTAATGGTCCTATCATCTCTTGATTTGATCACAGCATGCACTATATCATATCTTTTCTTTATTTTATATAAAGGGATGGGGGTAATTAAAAGGAACTACCTATACATATATAGTTATAGTATGCATATGATGATAGGTTATAAAATATTTAAATGACCTATGGTGAGGGAAGCTTTGGTTTTTACACATAACTGAAATTTTATAGTATTTACCAATATTCTCATACGGATTTCTCCCTGGGAAAATTGTTTTGTCATATATAAACTAATAAAATAAAATTTTCATTATCACACAGTGGTATATTCCAGCAAGGTAGACATCATTGTCTATGAACAGCTTTCTTGTCCTTTTAATGTGAGGCATTGCCCTTGTAGTCTATATTAAGTGAGTGAAAATGTAGCAGATGACATCTGACAATTACTGTGAATTTTAAATAAAGACTCCTAAATTTTAAGGTAGATCACATGTTTATTGAATATAATCAGTTCAATGTTTTGCTCAAATGTCATTGAAAAAATATACATGAATGGAGAAATGTGTTCAAACTTAGCATTTATTTATTATCACATTTTTGACAATGTCATATTTCATTGCTTTGAATCATCCCTGTGTGATAATAACTAAAAAATATATGGATAACATTAAGCACAAGAACCACAAGAACAACTAAAGCAAGTAAGAACTGTTAGAAGGTATGAGTACTTGCATACCCAAGATTTCAGAAGGCAAAGAAACCCAGAAAAATGAGCTTGACTTTTAGAACTGCTTTTCTGTGAAATAATATGTCACTTTGAAAGCTTTGGAGAATCTGAGCAGAGAATTGCAGTCTCCCAGGGATGGAAGTATAAAACTTAACAGCTGAAGACCTCAGGAATAGATCCAAGGTGTTCAGCCAGGTCTCCAAAGGGCTATGCAAGGGCAGTAAGGGTTGCATGGAATGACTTACAAGGAATAAAATGCAATGTCAAATCAGCCCCAGAAAATTATCTGAATAAAAGTAAGATAAAAAAAAATAATGATTAAACTTACTGGAAATAGTTAAGGAATAATTGACATTTTTAAGTATCTATTAAGTAATTACAATGAAAATTAGAAAATATTTTTGGTAAAGTGAGAGTCAATATATGACATATAAGTGTTCATAGATTGCTGAATAAGGAGTGATAAGAGGAAATTGATAGCCTCAAAGACACACAACAAAATCAGAAAGGTTAAAAATGACAATGGTTTAATAATACATATTAAGGTATCACAAATGTTACAAATTAAACACAAAGACAGAAAAATAAAAACAATGATATTATATTAGGGCAGAAATTAATAATGGATTTCTGCTTCAGTGAACTTTGTGTCACTGTGACTGAAAGACTGAACAAGGTAGAGGATGAAAAAGTGGATTTGACTCACAGTTTCAGAGCTTCAGCCACAGTAGGTTAACCCCATACCTCTGAGTCCAAAGTAAGGCAGAAAGTCATACAGAAGAACACAACAGAGGAAAGCAGCTCAGAAAAGGCACCCAGCAAGCAAAGAGAGACCTCTGCTCACCAGGGACAAAATATAAACCACAAAGTCATACCCCAGTGTCCCATCTCCTCTACATATCAAGTTACCACTAAGTTAATCCATATTAGTGGATTAATCCACTGAATAGTTTACAACTCTCACAATTCAACCATTTCATCCCTGAATACTCTTGCATTGTCTCACTTATGAGCTTTTGAGAGACACCTATATTCAAACCATAACAATTACCAACATAAAATATAATCCAGAAATTTTATTTGATGCTTGGAAAGGAACCATTATAATTAATAAACTCCAGAAAACACCATCAAAAAAATAAAAGGTAAAAATGATGACTATTATGTAAAATAAAAGAATAATCACTAAAATATTTAACCATTCAAAAGAAGAATAGTAGAACAGTATAAAAACCTTATGCTAATAAACTCAATGATATGGCATTTATAAACTATGTGAAATATACAAATTCCAACACACAAAAGAAAATTTGAAAAAAACTACTTATGTATTTATTTAAAATTGTCATTTAAAAAAAATAAGATTCAGATGTCCAAAATGTTGAATTGTCCTAATAATTTAAGGAAAAGACAACATCTATCCTACATATTTTTTTCAAAAAATATAAAGAAAAAATATTTACCATATTGTCTTACTAGTATAACTGATATAAAAATCTAACATTATAAATAAGAAAATTCCACCTAATTATTCTTATAAGCAGAGATGCAAATATAAACCAAATCAAACCAGTAACATACAAAAGTTTAATACCTCACAGCCAACTTGTACTTATTCCTAGTATATAGATTTGTATTAAGATTTGGAAATAAATATTGTCCATAACTTCAAAAAAATCTGAAGGAAAAAAGTAAAACATACCATCTTTCCAGATATACTTTCAACTCTTTGGATCAATGCCATCAGAAACCTTTTCCATTTGACATGCTCTGAATGTTGTTTGGGGCTGGGGGAGTATAGGTGTGTGCATTCAGTACCAGTGCCTGCCTGAGTTAGGAGAACTACATTCCTGGTTCTAAGAGAGAAGAAGGGTATATAAAACAAAGTGAAACATTAGCCCTCATTTTATTTTAAATTACAGACTAATGTTAATTGTTCTCAGAACTGGATTTTTTTCCCATCAAAACATTTTTTCCTTTGGATTTAATGAAATATTGCTAACTGAAGCCAGTTTGACATGGTGAGAGAGATGTCAGACTGATGAAGGGTATGCAGCCTGATTTAAAACCAAATCCTGAACCCTTTTAAAGAACAATAAAACATATTTTACACGTTAAAAAAAAAAACCCAGGTAATAAGATACAATACAAATGACTGGTTTAAGAAAAATAAGTTTACAAAACCAAAATAAACTGATAAAGGCTATCTATTTAATAGTTGGACCAAACATTATGCTTATATGAAAAAAATGCCTTTTAAACTCAGGAGCAAGAAATCTTCCCTATCTGGCGGGAGGTTGTAATTGTTGCAATTGGTTAAAATTTTAAATATCAAATATGCAAGTATGCCAGTTACTGAGCTTTTTTCTCAGGCTTAAACTATTGTTTATTCTTTTTTTGTGTGTGATTGTGGGTTTGGGAGAAGAAAATAAATAACACTGATCATTTACCTATAAAATGGTCTCTACAAAGAGAATGCAAAATAGGAGGGTATCGCTAGAAGGTACTTGTTCTGTTCCTGGTTTTATTTATTTATTTATTTATTTATTTATTTATTTATTTATTTATTTATTTATTTATTGGTAGTGGGGACTGAACTCAGGGGCACTTGGTCACTGAGCCACATCTCAGCTCTATTTTGTATTGTATTTAGAGACAGAGCTTCACTGAGTTGCTCAGTGCTTTGCAGTTACCATGGTTGGCTTGGAACTCACCATCCTCCTGTCTCAGCCTTCAGAGCCACTGGGATTACAGGCATCTGCCACCATGCCTCACTTGTTCCTGTGTACCTTGTATGGGCTCCTGACTTATTTCATGCTTTAAATGCTTCTTCATCCAAAGAGCAATAGTTCATTCCTGAATCCAATATGCATTTTTTTTTTTAGAATTTTCGGTCCTTGTCTAATCATATTCCCCATCAAACAGATCAGCAATAAGTACACCAAGTTATAGAGCCCTTCTCTGAACTCAGAGGTCCTAAAATCAGAACAGTTTCCTACTTAGAAACTTGAATTACTGTTCCATTTGACCCCTCTTCTAATTTATACTAACTCTTCACTTCAATACCCCCAAGCATAGGTGCCATAAGAAGGGGATAGCTGATGGTTTTCATTTGCTACCTCTGTGATTCCTTAGTTTTCCTGTCTTTTCAGTTACTTGACAACTTTTATATGTTAATAAAATACATGTATACAAAATTATCTGTTAAAAAAAGTGGAGTGGTTTCTGTGTCTTGATTAGTTCCTGACTGGTATAGGAATGTTGAAACAAAAATTAAAATGACACATAGCTAATATTCACAATGTTCACCACTGTATGCTTGAAATCCAAAAATAATCTATAAAAATCACTGTAAAAATTAACAGTTTAATTTAGAAAGTTTGCCAAGTAAAAATTCAAAATACAAAAATCAATAATAGAAGTCACAGAATAAAAAAAAAATTGGGACAAATCTCAAAAGATGTGCTCATTCCTGCTACACAGGGAAATTTTTAAGGGAAACATCATAATATTTAAAGGAAAGGTTATACAACGTTCACAAATTATAGCAGTAAATATTGTGATATTAGTTCTTCCTATGTTTTTCCCTCTTCTCTAGGTCTGTGTTTGAGTGTCAGGACATCACCAGGCTTAAAGTATGTGGGTTATGTGTGATAGATAGATTTTAGGGTTTTTGTTTTGTTTTGTTTTGTTTTGTTTTGTGTGTGTGTGTGTGTGTGTGTGTGTGTGTGTGTGTATGTGAGTTGCTGGGGATTGAACCAAGGGCATTCGAGGCAAGCATTCTACCAACTGAGCTACATCCCCAGCTGAAGGTCCAGTTCTTGATAACACATTCACATAACTTATATGAAACACAGATTGTTGCTCAAATCCACATACTCCTTTTGTGTCTGGAAGATCTCTGGTTTTTTCCTTAATGTACAGTCCACTAGGCATGCATTTCTCCTCTGCGACTTTGCTAATTTCTTATGGTACAAACCTGCAGAATCATGATACAGATACTCTTTCCTCTAGACCCAGAGATATCTTATTCTTTGCCTGTAAGTCCTCCAACTTAGAGGATGTTCTTTTCACCATAAGGAGTAATATTACTCCATCAAGGCAATCCCTGTGGTCTGGATGCACTCTTCTGACATGTTTTTCACATACTCTGTGAGCACTCCCAGCCATACATGAAAGAAAAACTCTCCACAGGCAAAGGAATTTAAGAATATGCTCTTTCTTCACATGTAACTAAGAACATTTTAAAAATGCAAGATGAAGAAAAATAAAGATGTGATAATTGAAACTATCAGATTGACAAATATCTGTACACAAATTGAGGATTTTGCAAATGTGTTTAAACCTTGGGAGTTGAGACTTACCTTCCCTTTTACTTATATCTGGCAAATCTTATGCATGCAGACAAAGGACTCCTAGAAAACTGAGCAACACAGCTCACAGGTCCATCCTAATGTTAGTATACTTGACTGTATTTCTTTGAAAAAACTGAAAGGAGTTTTTATATACTTTGTCAAATATGTTTTATTAAATTGGTGTATGTCACCGTTTTTCTCATTTTATCATTCAGAATATGAGAATTTTTTACTACTTAAGAAAAGAAAAGGAAACTGAAACAAAATAAAGAAAACAAAAATCAGCTTTAGCCAGCTAGGGGAAGAATATAGATCTTAAAATAATACATTGATGTTGTTTTCATATTTTAGATTTTAGACCTAAACCTCACAAGGAGCTTAACTCAAAGCTCAGAAAAGATACAGACTTTTTAAAAGTAACTTCTAATTACCTGACCTACACTACCCTAGCCACTCTCCAGAAAAACCAATATGTTCATAGAATTCCTGGTAACATTAATAACGATAGATATATGTTGTGATATAATTAAGAAAATATGATATTTTAAAAAAATCTCTTTTTTCACTTTCTTTTATCTCCTTCAAAGAAAGACTAAAGAATGCCTTTGGACATCTCTTCTTTTTCATATGTACCATCAGACTAAAATATGACAGATAAGGAAATACAACTCCCAGAATAAACAAGAAATTCAATACATAGGTCATACATTCTAGGTCATGAAATTAGAAAGAGCTCACAGAATTTTGCTGAAAATTAAGTAGAGATCATACTTGAAGTACTCAAATTAGTATTTGAAAGCAGGTTTTATAAATACCAAGAATTTCTGTATTCTTTTGTGATGATCCATTAGAGAGAGGAAGATTGATAATAGAGATAGAAGGGAATCATTATTGAAAGAGTCTAGATAAGATATCGTAGAGTGTTAGTAACAGTTCGTTCATACATACAAAGTACTTTTAAAATAGCAAATAAAATTTTTCAAATTATAATATTTATTATACTATTATATTTACTTTTAGAACTATGATTTTTGCATCCAGTGAGTTACCATTAGTGAAATATAATTTATCAGAATGAAGTATTATTCATAATAGTCATAATAAAGTGGTAGTAATAGCAATATGATTTAGTAATATAATTTCTAAATAATAAGGAATTTGACAGTGAGTAGATTAACAGTGATATGTGTACATGTCTCTGCTGTCACTGTTGATATTTGTGTAGGGTTCAAATAACATGGAGTTCAAATAATAATGTGTCAAAAAACAGACCATTTGCAGATCCTCAATGAGAATATGAAAATTTTCAACTGAACTTAAATGCTAATATAAATGAATTAAGATGGGTATTATCAGATAGCTATTATAATTATTATTGGATAAAATATTATTCATATAGGCAATATTTACTAAATTTAGGACAAAATTGAAAGAGATTATTATTCTTAATATTAAGTAATTTATGCACTTTAAAATGTATCTTATCCAGTTTTACAAAGTGAACTATGTAGTTAATATGTTATAATCTTCATATTCGTTATCATTTAGATTTAGATAACATTTAGGTGTCTCCCAAAAGCTCATGTGAAAGATAATGCAAGAAAGGTTAGAGGTGAAATGGTTGATTTATGAGAGCCTTAATATATTCAGTGCATTAATCTACTGATATGGGTTAACTGGGTGATAACTATGGACAGGAAGGGTGTGGCTGGAGGATGTAGGTCAGCGGAAGCTGCTTTGGAGGTATATTTCAATCCTGGTGAGAGAAGCTCTCTTTCTTCCTTCTCTTGTCTTGAGCTGTTTTCCTCCTCCATACCCCAAGATGTTCTGCCTCATCTCACAGGCCCAGAGCAATGCAGCTGACTGCCGATGGACTAGACAAATAAACTTTTCTTCCTGTAAAAATGTTCTTGTCAGGTCTTTTTGTTACAGTTGTGAAAATATTGGCTAAGGCATTATTATACATAGTTACTAACCAATTTACATTTTTTTTCTCACCATGGACATAATTTAATATAAACAATTTTCAATCAATTTTTGGTGGTTCTTACTCTCTCAGCTATAGATAATGAGGTACAGAAACTAAGCATAAGAATAATCACTGAACTTAAGGGATTTGATACCTTAAATTTTATTTCCACATAAATGAGTTCATTTGTTACTTTCAGAAACTTTGAATTTTTTCTTATTCTCTTTTACACATGACCAAAAAAAGAAAAAGACTGTTTAAGTCTGTACAGTTAGTAATTGAAAATGTAGAAGTTTCAAATCTGGAAGTAAAAATGCAGATTTCATATTCTATATGTACAACAGAGTATTCTAAAAAGTCTATCTATAAACTGGGCATGGGGTGCACGCCTATAATCCCAGGAGCTCTGGAGGCTGAGGCAGGAGAATCGTGAGTTTAAAACCAGCCTCAGCAATTTAGCAAGGCCCTATGCAACTCAGTGAGACCCTGTCTCTGAATAAAATATTTAAAAAGGGGTAGGGATGTGGTTTAGTGGTTAAGCACCCCTGGGTTCAATCCCCAGTACAAAAAAAAAGTCTATCTATAACTAAATAACATTTATAAATTATACGACCATAATGACAGGAAGGACACATGATAAAGACAGTGTCAAACTTGTTTCTCTTCATTTGCTAGGCTTGGTGGAAAGAGAAAGAGGGAGGGAAGTGGCAGAGAGAGATTCTTTCTTAGATAAAATTCTTCTTTCTAATGACTATGAAACTAATAGAAAACTGTAACATATCCCCAAAGTCCATAGTATTTAATAGTAAGTCTAATAATAAATCTTTCTCTCTCTTTTTAAATATTGGCCTAGTATTTCTGAAATTGGGGCATACTGTGAACTCACTGTTTCCAATATCTTTATTTTAACCTCATTTCATTAAAAAATTACAAATACTTCCACAATATTCAGCTATTACTTGCCTAAATATAAAGAGTATTTTATAGACATAAGAGCAGCACCAGTTTTGAATTAAATTGGGATGTATGCTTCTAAAGTATTATTTTTTTAAGCCATCAAATAAAAATTATCTGTGGAAGCAAGAGTAAAATTAGTGGAAAAAAGTGGAAGCATACCCCAGAAAAATAGAAGGGAAATCAATGGAGTTGAGGGAAAAGGGGGGAACTGAGGAATGAATCTGACCAAACTTTCCTATGTACATATATAAATACAGCATAGTGAATTCAAACTTTATGCATACTAGTAAAGCACCATTAAAAATATAAAACTAATAAATAAAAGATAGACCAGTAGAATAAAGAAGGAAAAAGAAGGGAGAGAAAAGGAGAAGAAAAAAAAAAGAGGTACTAAGGATTGTAATGGAGAAATGTAGCATATGTGATATGTCAAACTGAATCCCACCATCATGTATAACTATACTGCATTAAAAAAAAAAAAAAAAACTTTCTGGTCACACACATATTATGTGTTCTAAACTAGGGAGGTAAGAAGTAAAATAAATGATTCCAGATTTCAGTGATTTCATTATGTGATTGGCAACATAAAAATACTTTATATACAATTATAGAAATTACAACGTGGTTTATAATTAAATTCTGACATATTTTATGAGAGACTTAGTGCTATTTGATTAGGAGATGAGGGATCCAGAGGAACCACATGTGATAGCTGAGGGCAAGAAACACTGACAGCTGCTTCTGTGTAACAAAAGTGGATTTATGCAGGAATAAACATGAATTCAAATTTAGCTTGTCTCTGTCTTGGTGTCTTGGTAAGATGAAACCAAGAGCATCTCTAGGTAACTATTGATGTAAAATGTATTTATATTTCCCAATATTTACTAAATTTCATTGGCAAGTCTTAAATTTTACATGGAGTAATATTTTATTTTCAAAATGCTTTATTTGAATGTGCAAGGAGACTTCATTCAATTTTACATATTAAGTAATTCTTCTGTAATGTAATACGGAGCTTTTAAATTATTCCAGGTATGTGATTAATGGACCAGAAATTGAAAACTCCAAATTTTACAGTAGAAGATCTAATTTGGTAATCATTATTAAATCACTTGGCCTTTCTAAATATTTTCCTATAAAATAATACTATTGGCATACATTTGAGGTGCCAAAACTCCTCTGTTATTATGAAAATTGTAGAAATGTCGTTTGTGAATCTCTGAACTTTGTAGCACCCATGAAATATGCAGGGAGCTAGTTTGAGTTGCCACTCTTCCTTATTCTCCTTGCAGATTTTTTTCTTAATTATCATAACTGAGCTATATTTAGCATTTAATGTGTGTCAACCTATTTGAAAGTTTCATGTTTTAGTTTCAGTAATACTATTAGTTATCCATTACTATTCTAATTTTTCATACTATTGTCTGCATTCTACACAGAATGAAATTGCTACACAAAGCAATTAAACAATTTCACAAGATTATTCATGATTTGTGCCAGAGACAGGATTTGATTTCTGCCCATTTAAGTATAAAACTTCAACAAAGAATCATTATGCCATAGCGCCTCCCAGGATTTTGTGCCTGTAATATATATACTTTTATCATGATTTTTATTATTTATTTATTTATACAGAATCTCACTGTGTTGTCCTGTCTGAGCTTGAAAAGTTGAGTTCAAGGGACAGTGCTGCCTCAATCTACTGAGTAGCTGGGCTTGAAGGCATGTACCACCACATCCAGCTTATGTTTATCAAATTAAATTTAAGTTCATTTTTTTGCAATTTTTGAATATGATAACATTGGTTGAAAGCATGTTCAAAAAATTGATTCTGATTATTTCGTGTAGGCTCTTTTTTGTTAAACTAAAAGGCAGGTACATTGTTGTTTCAATATCTGAAAATCTAATACAAGATGAATAATGTTAGAGCTCACCAAGCATTTCTGGACCACCAAAGCCGAAAGATAATTCATGTTTATGGCATGCTTTGTTTTCTGGGTCCATATATACACTCTTGAACCTCGTAGATTGGTATTCCTTACTGTCTGTTTTTTTGCTTTGTTGAAATATAATCATCATATATACAACTACTTTTTAAAAGTCAATGGATGTAAGTCTAAATTTATATTTCTCATATTTCTTCATTTAAAGCCATATCCATATAAACATTAATTCCTAGGATATTCTTTTACATAATATTTCTTCATTTATACACACATAAGCAAATATATATGAAAGTAGCGATACTTGCTTTATTTCTTCTATCGCTGCATCTCATTCAACCTCTCCTGTTTTCTTCTAATGGCATTACAACCCATGACCCACATTAGCAATTTAAATGTCCCTTCTGTACACTTTTCCTCATGCTCTTATTTGGGTATTTTTTGTATGCATATATTTCTAATATCCATAAACATATTCACAAACACATGCTAATATAGAGTGCTATTCACCATTACTTGCCTTCCAAAATTGGAATGACATTACATATTATACAATTTTTTTTTAATTTTATTTTACCCAATCTCATATTTCATGGAAATTCTTAACGTTAACTGACACTTAACATTAACTGACACATTTGTACCATTTCGTAATATTTATGCAATATCATATTAGGTGTTTCTCACAGAAACAGAGTTGTGATGAAAATATTACACTTATATTCTTAGTTATTTTTGTTTTTTTAAAAAAAATCTTTGTGAAAGCTTCCTGGGAATAAGACTGCTTGGATGAAGAGTTGGAATGTGTATCTCATTTTAATTGATGTTGTCAGATCGCTTTTTTAGAAATGTCACAACCTATATGCCAGCAATACATAAATGACTTCCCTTTCCTCTTATTCTTCAATGGGAATAAGAAAATTTTACTCTTTAAAATCTTTCCAAGTCAAGATTTTTTCCAGAATCTTTCAGGATTTGTATCATTTTCCATCAATCCCATTTGAGTTAGATGAAGACTTGAAAATTTCTTCAGCTATAGGAAGTTACCTTAAAAAAATGATTATTTTTAGTCATATATGACAGTAGAATCCATTTTGATATAAATAATTACCCAAGCATGGAATATATCTTATTCTAATTAGGACCCCATTCTTATGGATCTACACAATAGTGGGATTCACTGTGGTGTATTGAAATATGTACATAGGAAAATTATGTCAGATTCATTCCACTGCATTTCCTTTTCTTGTCCTTCTTCCAATCCCTTCATTTCCCTTTGTCTAATCTACTGAACTTCTCTTCTTCCTCTTATCACCTTATTGTGGGTTAGCATCCATGTATCAGTAAAAACATTTGACCTTTGGATGTTTGGGATTGGCTTATTTCACTTAGCATGATAATCTCCAGATCCATCCATTTACTGAATAACATAATTCTGTTCTTCTTTATGTTAGAGTAATATTCCACTGAGTATATAGACTATATTTTCTTTATACATTCATCTCTTGAAGGGAACCTAGGTCGACTCCATATCTTAGCTCTACTTACTTACTGTGTCTCTCTCCTTTATTGGCTTCCTTGATTCCTAAAACATTTATTTTTTATATCTTTGCATTTATCACTTATTTTTATATGCTTTATTTTTTAACTTTCATTTATTTTTGTGACTTTATATAATCTTATCACTTGATTTTCCATCCAACCATTTCATGTCTTTCTAGTAAATATATTATTTGCAAATGGGGGAAAATTTTTGTTTGTTTTTTCACAATTTGAAGAAACTCTTTTTAATGAGCTCTGCTTAAATTTTGGGTTTGCGTTTTCCTTCATCTGCCCATGTTATCATCTGGAGGTGGCTCTAGAGCTTCAATTTTTATAGATATGTTCTCATTTTTTTCTGATTATTTTCTCTGATGGCAGGAGCCTATTTTTTATTGTTTATTTACTGTATTTGTCCTATTTCAGGTTCGATTTTGCTTAAAAGAAATATTACCTCCAGGAATGGTGGTAATCACCTTTAATCCCAACACCTCAGAAAGCTGAGGTAGGAGGATCATGAGTTCAAAGCCAGCCTCAGCAATTTAGCAAGGCCCTAAGCAACTTATTGAGCCACTGTTTCAAAATGAATTATAAAAGCATGAAGATGTGGCTGAGAGATTAAGCACCCCTATATTCAATTCCTGGTACCCCCTCCCTAAAAATGAAAGAAATTAATATATTGGATAAAAGTAATCTACCATGTGTAATTTTCCCCAGAGTTAATTCCTTAATCTTTTGTACCAAAGTACAGGTAACAACACTCCTGAATTTGCTGGTTATAATTTGCACACATTGTTATATAATTTTTATAAATAACTGATTATTCAGAAATATCATACTTTTTTAAAAATTATTATGCTTTTTAGTTATACATGACAGTAGAATATATTTTGCAAATTGTACATACACAGAATATAACTTATTCTAACTAGGATCCCATTCTTGTGGTTGTACATGATGCAGTTACCCCAGTAGTATACTCAAATACATGCCTAGGAAAGCTATATATGATTAATTCTACTGTAACTCCTATCACCCCTCCCTTCTTTTTTCCTTGTTTTTTTTTTTTCTTCTTCATTTAGTAAGTCCCTGTGTGATTGTGAGGATTTTGCATTATAAATATCACTGTCAACTTTGTTTTCCAAAGTTGAGACTTATACATGTTGAAGTCTACTTTCAGTAATTCCTGTTAAGGTCTGTAAATAAGTCAAAAATAACACACATTGTTAAGGTCTGTAAATAAGTCAAAAATAACACCTGGTATTTTGCCTGGGAAATGTTAAGAGTTCATAAACAAGTCTGGATGGTGCCTGGCAAAATGTCAGAGGGAGTGGTTTGAAAAGTAACAAAAACGAGCCATTAAGTTTGGAGATGCCTTATTGGTTGATTGATGTATCTAGTTTATGCTAATTAAGATAAGCTGTGCAAAATGTATAAATAGCTCCTTTGCCCTACAATAAACTGCTCCTACTCCTGCTGTATCAACGTACACAAGTTATTCGTCACCCCCCCCCCCCCGGTTATTCTGCTGCCTCCAACCTGCGGCAAATTCCAATCTTTCATTAATTTTCACCATAATATTTTACAAGTGTAGAGTGTTTCAGTGTTTTCCTAATACAGTATGATAATGAACATCTTCTACATGTTCCTTTGGGTGCATCCATGAGATTTTCTAGTGGGTTATAACTAGTATGACAATTGCTGAATTACATAATAAATGTTTTATTTACATTATACATCACAATTTAGTTATGACAAAGGGGAAATCCATGAGATTTTCTAGTGGGTTATAACTAGTATGACAATTGCTGAATTACATAATAAACACTTTATTTACATTATATATCACCAATTAGTTATGACAAATTATACTTTTTTATATTTATTTTTTAGTTGTAGTTGGACACAATACCTTTATTTATTTATTTATTTTTATGTGGTGCTGAGGATCAAACCCAGGGCCTCACACACTTTAGATGAGCACTCTACTGGTGAGCCACAACCCCAGCCTCACAAACTACACTCTTACCAGCAGTATGTGAGATGATGACTGTTCCACCTCACTGCCAGATCTTGCTTCCAGATTAATTTTTGGAAGTTAGTTACCTATGAAATATTATTGCATTTCAATTTAAATTTGAATTTTCTGATCACTAGTGAGGTCGATTATATTTTCCTATGCTTTAAGACTATTGGGTTTGATTGTATCCTCTGTAAATTAGTTATGCAATTTTATATGCACATTCATAATGTGTGGAAATGCCTGTATCTATGTAATAGGACCTTAAATAACCTTTGTTGTTGTTATTAGCCTTTCCCTGAGATTTTCTTTAATCATTCTACAAGATTTTTGTGTCTTTACATTTTAGATTTGTCCCCTATGAACAGCTGTTTATACAATCTCTCCAGCAATATTTTAAAAGGTTGCACATGAATAATTTTATATTACTCCTTAATCATTCATACGTAGAACTTTAGGCCTATTAAAGGAAATCAGGACCAACTTTGTATTGGTCTAAACTACAGTTTCCTTTTATCTTTCTTTCTTGAATCAGAAATTTGTGTAAACCAAGATCTTTCTGTTATGCTGTTACAGTCCTTGCACTAGGAATATCCTATGATTGATGCCAAGCTTCTTATTTCATATATAGGGAATACATAGTAAACTTCTAGTTTATTCTATCCAGTATTTTTAACATACTAATTTGGGAGAGAAGTGCTGAATCAATTAAATTGCCATCACCAGAATTCTATAATTATGGATTTAACTTATTGTGACATAATAGACTTTTTTCTTTTTGGTGGGGAGGGTACTAGAAATAGAACTCAGGGGCTCTTGACCACTAGCCTCATTCTATATTTTATTAGAGACAAGGTCTCACTGAGTTGCTTAGTGCTTCACTAAATTGCTGAGGCTGACTTTGACCTTGAAATCCTCCTTCCTCAGCCTCCTGGGCTGCTGAGATTACAGGCATGTGCCAAAGAGCCCAGCTGCCATAATAGACTTTTGAGAAGAGTTTTTAAAATTCTAAGAATTGTGGCATGGTACATTTACAGAATTGTTCCTCTCTCACCTATTATAAAACACATGTAATAGGTAATGTGGTATATGCATTACACTGAATTTTTTCTTCTTTAAGTAACAACAGAATATTGTAATATAGTAAACTAAATTTTTAGTCATTTAGTCTGGATGAGAATTAAGTGATCAGGATACCCTCCTCAATTCCTACAGAGATTCAGAATTACAATTTGATTTGAATTTAAAAAATCAGCTACAGTGTTCAATTCAAGTAATGCAGACATTCAACTTGATTGAGAAAATTCATTTTAACATAAATAGGCACAAGCACACGCCTTAATCAGGTATGCATTTTGAAATTCCAGAGTTTGAATTCGGACTTTGTGACTCTTTGGCAAATAAAGACAGCACTCAGAAGACTAGGATAGTGTATTGTAAAATGAGAAAAAGAAAACTTGCTTCATAGACGGCGCTCTGTGTTATCCATTGAAAAATAGGGCAATTTCTGGCTTACACTAAGAATTTAATAAATGATACATAACTCATTCCTAAATCATAGTAAACAGTTAAACTTGAATTATTTCCAACCATAAGAATGATTTTTACATAATTGTGATTATATAACAATTATATAAACACTTTTTGATGTAATGCAGGACATGTTAGAAGCATAAAATAAATAGAACTTATACTATCTCTCACTTATGATAGTACATGCAAGAGAATAAGATATAAACATGTATATTCTCTCACATACATTCAGTCTCAGGAAACTTAGATATAATGTAAGTTTAGAGCAGAAGATTATAAATGGACTTAACTGTTGCTCCAATTTCTGGCTGATTGTCGCGACCCCTTGCCCGCAAGGAAGACGCAACTCAGGAATCTTCTTTCAGCAGTTTATTCAGGCCTTTGTTTTGACATATCTTTTAGCTTCTTTCTCTCTCTACTACTACTACTACTCCTACTGCCACTACTACTGCTACTCCTACTACTACTACCCCTGCTACGTGCCCCAGCCTTAATAAAGCAGATAAAGCCCCAATGCACAACTGCCACGTGGATCTTTCTCATAGGGTGTTTTACAGCTACGTGCCAACTCTCCCAAAACAAGGAGTTGTTTATCACAGGCCACGGCGCTTATCAGTGCCATCTTGTAATGGCGGCCACAGTACACAGAAACGGCTCACCACAGCTGATTATAATAACTGAAGATGTTTTAAGGACAAATAGTTCAATGATCAAATCTGACCTTGTTTTCATAATTGCACATGGAAAAGAAAAAAACAATACGTAGATCCCTGTTGTAGTATAAGAGAAATAAGATAAATAATATTGTCTATAATATGTTTTTTAATAGAAAACTCTCACAAATATTGTTTCACCTCCATGTACTATGTGCACAAATTGGATTTTTATGTCTGTGCTGTGGAGTTTTTCCAATTAAATTATTATGAAACTTTTGTTTTATGTGTTCATAAAAACATCGAAAAAATATTTTTCTACATTATCTCCTTATGATGCTTGTTTTATGTAATATGATACACTCCTGAATAAAACTTAATAATATACAGATTGTTTAGTACACCATCTGGGTTACAAAAATAATAACATTTTTGCTTGAGTTTTAATTGGAAATAATATAAACTTTAAAAATTTATCTAGAGAATACAACTTGTAATAAAAAAGTAGATAACTGTATGTAAAAAAATTGTGTACTAAAAGAGAGAATTACCTCTAACCTTCTCCAATTATTGGTATTTCCTTTTCTTCATCTCTCCTAAAATAAAAGCAAACTTTAACTTTGACTTTAAAGCACCAATGACAATTATTCTAGTACTAACAAATCATTCTAACCATTATCTTTACAAAACATACAATGATAAGTATCCATTTGAAAATGACTATTTTGTCAGCTTATTATAGAGTTACACTTCCAAATAAATTATTATTTAATTCAATTTTTAAATCATTTAAATATTTTATAGGAATTAAAAATGCTTTATTTCTCTTGTCTAATATAATCTCTTTAAGGAAAAAAAACATGTTTATTTTATGACAATACAACCCCCTAACAGTGGGAGAAGCATCAAGACTTTCTGGATAATGGAGAAATCACAAAAGTAATTTAAGGAAGTTTTCAATTAATAAACTGAAATGTTTTAATCAGGATGCAAGGTGAAAAATAGATGATATTATATATTTTAAATATGTATAAAATGCTGATAGAAATCATTGTCACAAAGGAGTATTTAATAGCCAAAAAAATAACATGATCAAATAATGCACTCTAGTTAATATGTATTTTCTTATTTGGTAAACACAGTTTCTGGCAAATGAATAATGATTCATTTTATGATAGAGCCAGAAATTGGAGAAGAGTCCCTAGAATTGTATATAAGAATAAATTATCTTCTATATATGTAAATATTTAATAAAAAAACTTTTTGCTTTTCTGAAAATTAATAGACATTTCTGATTAAACTTGTAAAAAAACAAATAGTAGCCTATATTAGTATGCTTTCTGAAGCTAAATTTTAAGATGTAAAGAATAAAAATGGTGTTGGATTCCAAAATATTAACCTAAGGAAATTATTTTCAAAACATTGCCTAAAAATTTCATTCTTAATTCTTTCAAAGGTAGAGATCATATAAGTTTTCCAGTTTAAAATGATTTAAACTAAGTAGAAGATATTGAATTTGTGATAAGGTCACAAAATTAAATTAATGAGATAAAGAAAAAGAAGACAGAAAGAAAGTATTTCTTCTAAGAGGAAAATCTGTGGCATTCTAAGGGAGAAGCTCCATTAAAGGTTAAGACAAATCCTTAGAGAAATAAAAATTACTACAAGATTAATAGATATATATTGATAAATGAATCAGAGCAGTTTGATTTATTTGAAAAGTGAAACAACTATTAAAACTGTAAAAAAGAACAGTTAAAAGTAATTGTATCTTAACGCTATACAGTACTGTATTATTTAAATTTAATCTTAATGAAGTTAAAATTTAAAAAAATGTAATCTAAGGCTCTAGTAGCATAGCAGTATGTTTTATGTATAAAATTTTCAGAAAATACAATATTATGAAAAAGTAGATTCAGTTTTCGTTTATGGGAAAACTTGATTTTTGTACCTTGATCTTGTATCCTTTGCTTAATTGGTCTTTTAGTTCCAGAAATTTGCTAGTGGTTGTTTCTGTTTTTATTTTATTTATTTTCAGGGAAGGATGATCTTCTACATATAAGATTATATTGTCAGCAAAAAGAGATAATTTTTACTTCTTTTTCTGTTACTTCCCTTTAATTTCCTTCTCTTGCATGATTGCTCAGGCTACAGTTTCAAGAGTTATATTGAATATGAGTGGTGAGAATAGATATCCTTAACTATTTTCTGATTTTAGAGGAAATGTTTTCAAGTTTTCTACATTCAGTATGATGTTGCCTTTGGGTTTGTCATATACAGCCTTTATAATGTTGTATTTAGTTACTCCTATCCATAGTTTCTTTAGTATTTTTAACATGAATGGCAGCTGAATTTTGTAAAAGCCTTTTTTTGCATCTATTGATATAATTATGTGATTCTTATCCTTAATCATATTTATGTAGTGAATTACATTTATTGATTTGTGTCTATTGATCCATTTTTGCATGTTTGGGATGAAATACATTTGATCATGGTGTACAATCTTTGCATTGTGTTTTTAAATGCAGATTGCAGATTACTAATATTTTATTAAGGATTTTTTTTGTATGTTCATCAAGGATATGGCCTAAAATTTTCTTTTCTTGATGTGTTTTTGTCTGGTTTTGTCATCAGGATAATAATGATTTCATAAAAGGAATTTTTGAGTGTTTCCTCCCTTTCAATTTCATGGAGTAATTGGAAGAAAATTGATATTACTTCTTCTTTAAAGGTGTAGTATAACTTTGTTTAGAATCCACCTATCCTAGGCTTTTCTTTGTTGGAAGTCTTTTGATTGTCACTTCAATTTCACCATTTGATATTGGTCTACTTAGGTTTTCTATGTCGTCTTCATTTCATCTGAGTAGATTATATGTGTCTAAAATTTTTCCAGTTATCTTCTATATTTTCAAATTTGATGAAATATAAGTTTTCAAAATAGTTACTAATGATTCTTGGTTTTCAAAAAGGTGTGTGGCAATATCTCCTATCACATTTTTAATTTTGTTGATTTTAAACTTATATTTCTTTGATTTGATTTGGTTAAAGGTTTATCAATCCTGTTTATCTTTTCAAAGAACCAACTCTTACTGCATTAAACCTTCGAGATTTTTTATTACCAATTTTATACTTTTAATTAATTTTGACTTAGGTATTAATTATTACTTCAATTGATTTTGGAATTATTATATTCCTGCTTATCTAGTGCCTTGAGGTATAACATTAGATTATTTATTTATGATCTTTGTGTTTATTCTTTTCTCATTTATGTAAACACTCAGTACTACAAACTTTTCTCTTAGAATTGCCATCATTAAATCTTTAAAATCTTAGATTTTGATAAGGTGTATCATTGTTCTCATCTTTTTCAAAGATTTTTTTCTTATCTCACCTGATTTCTACTATGACCCATTCCTCATTCAAAAGTGTATTATTTCCCAGGTGTAATGCCCAAAGTCTATAATCCTACCAGCTTGGCTTGGGAGGCTGAGACAGGAGCATTGAATGTTGAAAGTCAGCCTGCAAAAGCAAGGCAATAAGCAACTCAGGGAAAATTTTTGTGTCTATGTTTTATGTGATTATGTGTCTCTAAATTTTTGTGTAATATATGTATATATATATATATATATATATATATTATAATATATAAAATAATATATATAATAAAAATATTTAAATATTTTATATATTATGTGAAATATATATATATGTATATATATATACATATATATATATGTACAATGAAGTTTTACTCAGCCATAAAGAATGAAATTTTGTCATTTACTAGTAAATAGATGGAACTAGAGTACATAATGTGAAGTGAAATAAGCCAGACTCAGAAAGTCAGGCATAAATTATCTTCTGTCAAAAGTGGAAGCTAGAGAGAAAAAAAAGCAATTTACATAAAAGGGATAATCTCAAGAAAATAGAAAAATAATAGAGGAATAGAGGAAGGGGATCCAGCAGAAGGAAGAAATTGTGGAATTAACATCAGGTTATGCCATGTCTATGCAAGAGTAAATCACAAAGAATTCTACTTTTATGTAAATCTGTAATGTACTGATTAAAAAAAAAACAGTAAATTAATAGAAGGAAGACCAATAGATTATCAGTAAGGAATGAGGGAGGAAGAAGGAGAGGGTAATGCATACTCCTGGGAATTGAACTTGAGCAAATCATATTACATTCATTCAGGAAGATGTCAAAATGAACCTATAATCATGTAAAATATAATGCACTAATGGAAATATAAAAACATATTAACACAATTTTAAATTCAAAAATGCCAATATTTACTTGGTTTTTGTGACACTGAAAAATGTAGAGCTATCCATTATTAATAATAGAAAACATTTGTTGAGATTTCAAATACTTGTATTTCAAAGGATTTTATATCATTAAATCTGTATATGTCTTATAATCTATAAATGTAAATGGATGAAACACTTTAAAAATGACCAACAATTTTCTTATGAATCTAGGAAAAATAGCAAATGTTATAGTAATATGTGAATATTAATGTATTTAAAATAAATATATAAAGAATTATTTTTTACATATTTTTAAATGATATTTATTTTTTGGATTTTGTCCAAAATAGAACATCATTTATTCCTACTGGGTCTATGGTGAAACTAAAGAGAATCAATTACCTTCATTTATAAGGAATCGAAATGTAAATACAGTAGACTTACTGTCATTTACTTATCTGTCAGTCTTATGCTAGATTTCTAAAGCTTTCAATTCATTTGGATTCACACATGCAAACCTGAACGTGTACATTCCCCAAAACATAATTGATGATAGATATGAAGTTGTTATATAACTAGTACATTCCTATATATCATTCAGAGATTTTATTTTCAGAAAAATTGAAATGCCAATAGTATAACACTTGACTTCCAAAATAGTCCATGGAATAAAACTTGTGAATAAGACAAAGTGTTACGGCATATTGATTCATTCATAACTCTATATATCAAATTCAGAAAAGGGTTGAAAATAAGTAGAAAACAAAAACAAAAGAAACAAAAACAAAAACTGAAAACACTGAACTTTTTAATTAATAATAACAAAGCAGGACAGAAAAAACATAGAAAATTAACCAATAATTTTTACGGTTTCAAATAAATTAAAGTTTTAGTACTTACCACGTAAGGTTCTATTTCCAAGTGAAGATAAGACATGGCTCAAAGACTTCTACTTCTACAACTAGAATTCTCTAAAAATATTCATCCATTTCATTAAAAAATCTCTAAAGCTCTCACCTACTGAAAAATTCAAAGTATACTCAGGAATAGTATGTGGATATTATTGGGATTTTTTTCTCTTGAAATAAATAAATTTTTCCCCTTAATCATCATGTTTAATTGAAGGGTATGAAAAAATATAAATAAGTACACAAACCATGATGAATTTTTACAAAGAAAGCACAACCATGTAACCTGTATTCACCTGCATTCAGTCAATATTTACTTATAGTCATCAATTATTTACACATTGCTTTGCTCCACATTCTTTAATGTAATTATATACTCATTCTAGGATTATTTTCTTTTTTCTAAAGGAAGTGACTATTGATATTTTCAGTTCAGGTGTTCTGGAAAAAAAATTCTGTATGATTCTGTCTGTGTAACCCTTTTTTCCTCTTTTACTAAGAAAAAAGCTTACTCCTACTGCTATTTATTTAATTCAAGTCTGTCATTACATAATCCCTCTATATTCCGGATTTCTTTTCAAAGATAAAATTCTTCTGAAAACCAGATTCATCTTTTAAAATAAATACTGGGAAATATTTTGAAGATAAAATAGATTCTCATCTGAAATCCCTGGAGGGTCCTGCAAACACCAAAGTTATAGGAAACTTACCAGGATTGCATCTCAAGTTGAGTCAGTTCAGCTCCAGTTTTATGAGGGTGAACAGCCACCACCATCTCTGGTCAAACTGTGAGGTAACTGAACTCTCACTGGAGAAAGACAATAACATCAGAACTCATTGAGTATTAAATAATAATAATAAAAAGTCACTCAGGCCAAGGAAATAAGCCCACATGGCCAAAATCTCAGACAGACAGAGATAGAGATAGAGACAGATAGATGAGAGAGAGAGAGAGAGAGAGAGAGAGAGAGAGAGAGAGAGAGAGAGAGAGAGAGAGAGAGAATGAATCACAAGGCATCCAGCCATTGAAGTTACTTGCAGAGGCTGTAAAATAAATACAATAAATGTGTATTAGAAAAATGAAAAGTTAGGAAATATATGACAATAGGATAATTTGACCATATAATTTAATATATTAAACCTCAAAATTACAAATAATATATTTTAAAACCAGGTATTCAAGTTAAGAATGTATTAATTTTAATAACTCAAAGAGGCATGATTAGTGACTTTGAACAGGTTCTTGGGAAATACTAAAACTTCAGCTTAGAAACATGAAAAAAATAGAAGAAACTAAATAAATCTTAGAGAAATAAGAGAATAAAAAATTCTAACATATGTGTAATATGAGATAGTCTATATGAGCAATAGTCTAAATTCCCAAATGGCTTTGGCATAGTTTCCTATCATATCAATTTCATTTATTAAATTCGAATTTTATGTCTCCTATCTAAAATTGTAAAAATTAAATCACACTTAAATATTGTTAATGATACAAAGAACGTTTTATTTTAGTTAAAATGAAAATATATGTCAAATTTTGCTATTTTATTTTCCCAATTAACCACTCACCATTGTTCAATTCCTCTTGTTTGTCCAGAATGTCCTATTGCTCAAAGCTAAAATCTCCAGACTACTATATTCTATTATTAGAGATGAATTTATAATTGCATCTGTGTTTCTAGGTAAACATGATTTTTTAAAAATCATTTAAATGAAGGTAATTTATAACTATTATTGACAAGTTTGTATTTTAGTATAGATCACATTTCATAGGATCATTATTTGTTTAAAAATCTAACCATAACACGTACACATATGTGTACATATGTGCATGATTGCACACATATACAAATAAATGTAAGAAGAAGCACTGAAATAAGAATGAGAAGAAACTTCTGTCCCTCATTCGGCATCAAATTAGTGTAGAAGGGACTGAATGGCTTAGTGAGGGTTTTTTTTTTTTTTTCCCTCCAATGTTACAGTGAAAGAAGTTGGTCTCTAATTCTTTCATTTTATTTTCCTTTTTTTTTTCCTCCAGTCTAGGTGGACTATTTTTTGGCATACTTTACATTCAAAGACTAAAATATAATCTTAGTTTTTAATGTTAATTTGGGGAATATCAGTAAGCTATACATTAATTTTCAAGATAATTTCAGTTTGCTTCCTCCTGTGTATTGAATTGGGAGAACAAAGACGAAAACATTTTATATGTCACTTCTTAAATATGAAGAAGAGATTTACAAGAGTAATCTTGATGAAAATTATAGTTGATCTAATTCCATCGGGATTTCAGTCTGACTTTTATCTTAGGTGACAGTAGCTGACCTGATGATCACATCGCTGATGAAAGCTAGGTTAGAGAAAGACCACAAGGTCCTTTCTCTTAAATTCATCTATGCACAAAACACTGCTCTCTTCAGAAGAATGGGCAACTGTGAACTTTTTAACATATGCTTCCCAGTCTCACAAGATGAAGCTAAAGTTAAGATAATAATATAAGTATGATTTATGCATATATTATTATGCTTGAACTTTGAAATACAAATATATATTTCAAATGTACTTCTCCATGAAGTAGGCATATATTACACCATGCAAGTGAGGGAATTCGAATTGTTTTTTTTTTTTAAATATTTATTTTTTAGTTGTAGTTGGACACAATACCTTTATTAATTTATTTTTATATGGTGCTGAGGATTGAACCTATGGCCTTACCCATGCTAGGCAAGCACTCTACTGCTGAGCCACAATCCCAGTTCATCAACTAGGCTCATTTTAACACCATTCTGAAGTAATGTTTTCTTATACAATCTACAACAGGGATATCTTCCAGAAATTATGCTTGCTTAATATTACTGCTTAAATTTCGCTGCATACATTCACAGAAAGACAGTTTGTGTGACATTTCACTGGCTTCAGGAAAGCTCTGTGACCTCAAAATATGCATTCTTCATGTGCTTGTTGACTATCTTTCACTCGTCCATGAGGAAGAGATGTTAGAGTATATTACTATGTGAGCACTCTACCTTAAAGTCAGTTTGTATAATAAGTATTTACCAATGTGAAAGTTGGAGGAGCAATAGTTTGTATTGTCTAATCATATAATAATTTCTCTATAGCTCCTAGCCAGAAATATAGGCTGAGGAATGTTTTCATGCTGTCCCGCCCTCTCTCCCCTTTCCTCTCCTCTTTTCTCACTCTCTTCTTATGATCTTTTTGTCTTCCCATTTATTTTGCCTTTTATTATTATTTTTGTTTGTGTATAAACACTCAGTTCCATTTCACTATTAAACATCACAAAGATATCATTCCTAAAGACCAATTGACAATGCAAGTACTCAAGGAAAAGATACCAGGAATGCATGAATGATTGAGCAATTTGGATCATTCAAAGAGGAAGAACTCACATGACAACATGTGTCAGTGAAGGTTCTAGTAAGACCCTATTTTAGGTCTTAAGCTCATGTTAGCTCATTTTAGAATGAATTTAAGGAAGTGAGGCTTTGCTCTGATTGGATGCTTTTTGAGAAGCATGGGTATTTGGTCTTTAATCCATCTTACATAGGAGGAGGAAAGACTGGTCAGAGGTGAAGCTAGAGATAGTTATGAAGACACAGTCATTCCTACTAGCCACCATACATGTACATTTTTTTTTATGGTTCAGACATTTCTCAGTTGTCTATTTAGAAAGGATTATAGACAGATTGGTCTTATTTTGTTTGATTATAAAGTGACATTATCTGACATTGATGTCCTGTGAAGGGGCTGTTTAAAAGGAGAATGCAATAGCCTAGCTGACAGTACCAGGCTATATCTGAACTTTTTGGGTGAGTGTTTTGTTGTTGTTGTTGTTGTTGTTTTTAAATCATGATGAAGGTGTAAATCCTAAACACTCTCTCCTTCCAGACATTGTGGTCTAACAGCTAAAAGACTGTACTCCTGGAACATTCTGTCTAGTTCAGTACTGAATCTAACACTTACTAACCATCCTGAAAAATATTTATTTAACTTATATGTATGCCCTTTGATATGAATTGGACAGATTCCCTATGCAGAAATCCTGTGGACTACAGGAAAGAAGTCCTATGCAGAGTTATCATGAGGGTCAAAGCAGACACACACTAACACTGTGAAAATATTAGCTCATGTTATTTCCTCAATTTTCTTCTCTTCAAGTAAACCCTGTGACTCCCAAAGAAAGCCTCAAAACATGTTCAAATATTGTTATTATTATTTTTTACCAGCAGCCTTTACACTGTGTCCTAGATGCTTCAAAACCCTCCAGTAACATTCTAGGGTCCTCTATTGACAAACTCTAGCAGGTGGCTCCTGGGTTATTGTGTGTGTTTGTTTTTATCAGAATTACTACTTATCTGAACACAGTCATGTCCACAGCCCATAATAAATACACAATGATGGACGAGTATCTACAAAGGAAGGCAAAAACCCCTAACTTCCATCAGTCTTGAATCATTCTCATCTTTCCTTTCTGATCTCTGACTTCTTCCTTTTACAGAGTGTTAACTCATTTCATGAAGTGTCAAGATTATAGAATTCCATCAGCTCACGGTTGCTCAGAAAATAAGAATGTGTTTGTCTTACATTTATGAAAAGGTTATACTCACATGTAACCACTTTTGTGGGGCTTTTTCTTTTGTTTTGTTAAGTATAAATGCTTTCTGATTTTGCATAGTAATGGTCAACATCTTTTCCCATTTTGTTAAATTAGATGAATTAATTTGATTATTCAAGCTACTGATTTGGAGGGAAAATGTTGAAGAGTGCCTTCTAATAAACTTTATAGTGGGAATTGATAGGGTCAAAAACTGAAAGTCAGGAAAATGTACCTATTAGCCTCCTTCATTTGTCTAAGAAATCACCCAAGTCTGTTGGGTGTACCTCTGCAAAGACTCTTGGGTCCCAAATGAACTATGATAGAAGAAATGATTCTCCAATCTAAAAGAACTAAAAACAAACAAACAAACAAAAAACCCATTTATTTCAAAAATTTAATTTAACCGATTAAAATAAAACTTCTATGAAGTTAGGTCCTTGGCTTTCTTGTTGAGCAACTATCTGCACAACAGAAAGGCAGTTCTCAGTGTTGATTCTACTAGACATTAAATCAAAATCTATTTAGTCAATGAATGAATGAATGATTAGATAACCAGAAGTTTTGGAGGACATCTACTTTACTGGTAAAGTAATAGGATGAATATTATATCAGGAATTTGATTGGCTCACAGCAAACAAAGAAATTTCAACTTTTAGGACCCTGCGTCAGTTGTATTTTTTGTGATAAAAGTCATATGGTCATTAACTCTCATGTGAAGATAAAGTCTATTTCTTTGAAGCAGTGACAGGATGACTAATGACATTTTCCTGGGTAGGTCATGCTTTCTCACACCTCTGAGCCCTTGCACAGGCTGCTTCTTAGGCATAAATGCCTTCTCACCATCTGTACCTGGCTAACTTCCAATTCACAGTTCATGATTTACGAAGACATTCTATATTCCGATGAAGCTTTTCTTAGAAAATTATTTTTAAGAGAAGAGTAACCATGGACACACTTGTAGGTCTCTGAACCTAAGGGTGAAGAAGAAAAAGAAACAATAATGGTAATTAAAATAATTATTAAAAGTTTTTATCAATTTTAATAGATAAGATTGTATCAGTTTTTATTTTTTCAATTTTTCCTGAATGATTTACCTCTATATTGAACTTGAAATATTTTTAAAATATTATATTTTAGTATTTTAATAATTGTAATTCATATATAATTATAGAATTCAAATGCTTTCACCAATGTTGTATATAGATGATAGTATCCAAATCATAGTATCCTGAATTCAAAGTATGAAAGATACATGTTTTAATGCATTCATTAATAATCTTAGGAACGTGAGTGTTGCAGAAAAACACTGTATACACATCAATATACCAATATGTCTATCTAGTCAGATAGTCATATTAAATAATCATTTTTAAATTTGATTTCAAAAAGCGGCCTCACTCCATAGAACACAGAATTTTAGCATTCTGTGCTGCCTTACATTTAATACTCCTTAATACTTATTAATATTATTATGTTATTTAAAATAATCATCACTAAAATTTAGCAATTGTTCAAATTTTTACTGTTTATTATGATTAATTCTTCTAAGTTTTTGCCAACTATTATAGACATGGAAAGGTCAAATGTACGTATAAACTATAAATGTGCTCTCACTATAAATCAACCATAATCTCCCTCTCTCTCTCTCTCTCTCTCTCTCTCTCTCTCTCTCACACACACACACACACACACACACACACACACACTCACACACACACCACATGCACATCCAATAATGATTATATCCTTTTTGAGTTAGGTATTATTAATAAATATTGTAGCAAAATTTCACAGAAAATTGTTACCTCTTTCTTTGAACACATTTTCAATTCTTGCTTTATTATGACTCTCAGAATAGCATTTATTAAAAGGAGAAATTAGGATTATCATAATCTTACCATTAAAAGGAAATTATAAAGTCGCATGATTCCAATTCTGACTTAGTTAATCAAAGTCAACTAGTATATCCATTGGTCACTTACTGTAGACATGCTCCATATTATGAATACAAGTGTTAGCAAATTGCAGTTGTAGGAAATGGTAATTTCAATGATTAATTTTATGAGTCAAATTTGGGCCTTGCTTAGCCATGATGCCTAGATATTTGTTCAAATATTATTTCTGAATGTTTCTGTCAAGGTATTTTGGAGACAAAATCAACATTTACATCAATGGACTTTGAGATTATCCTCTGTAATGTTAATGGATCTCATCCAATCAGTTGAAGGCCTTATGGGAAAAATATTGATCTTTCTCATCAAGAAGGAATTCTGCCAGCAGACTGCTTCTGGACTCAAACAGAAATTCTTTCCTGAATTTCCAACCTACTTTATGTACTTTAGACTCATCAAACTTCCATAATCACATGATTAAATTGACTACAATCTCTCTCTCCTCCTGCTTCTCCTACACACACACACACACACACACACACACACACACACATTTATCTTGTTGATTTTCCTTCTCAGAAGAGCCAGATCTAATACAAAAAGTAAAGGAATACCCAGAGTCTACCTCTAATAACTTAGAAAGGTGTGGGTATTTATGATTTTATGTGATTAGCCCTGAGACTAGAGCAAAGGAGCACAGGATCATAGACTGTGGAAAGAAGAAAAGATATGGAAATATGTATTTTCAAAATCTGAATACTCACCCAAATCTACAATGATCAAATCTTAAATAGAATGCTATCCTTTGTAAAAAAAAAAAAACAAAAAAAAAACGAATCCTTCTTAATACTTGTGACATAGTTTAAGCTATAGCCAAAAACACCAACCAGTATAATTATCTTTACAACTCTATAGAAAATTTATCTTGGTCATGTTTTTGCAGTGCTGGTGATTTAATCCAGGGCTTTAAGCATATTGGGCAAGTGCTGTACCATTGAGCTACATTCTCTGTCCTCAAAATATTTTCTTCTTGACAAAAAGAAACTAAAAGACAAACAGTTAAAATTTTAGGAACACGCAACATATGAATGTGCCTTTCCCCCCACATCCAACTTATTGTTCTTTGTATTCTCAATAGCTGCCATTATGATTGGACTGAGATGAAATCTTAGGAGTAGTTTTGATTTGCATTTCTCTAATTCTAGATATGTTGAACATTTTTTTTTCATATATTTGTTGATTGATCTTCTTCTGAGAAGTATCTTTTCAGTTCCTTGGCCCATTTATTAACTGGGTTATTTTTTTGTTGGTGTTAAGATTTTTGAGTTCTTTATATATTCTAAAGATTATTGTTCTACCTGATGTGTGTGGTAAATTTTTTTTTCCAAATTGACAGTGAAATGCAATGCTCATCATTACCTTAAGTACATGTATTAAGACACAAAGGATATGACTCTACTTTGCGTACAACCAGAAATATAAAAAATTGTTCTCTATATATGAATATGAATTGTAATGCATTCTGGTTTTCTAATCACCTGATTATGCCTTTTGCTGGGAAGAAGCTTTTTAGTTTGAATCCATCCCATTTATTGATTCTTGATATTAATTCTTGGACTATAGAAGTCTTATTAAGAAAGTTGGGGGCCTAATCCCACATGATGAATTTTGGGCCTACTTTTTCTTCTAATAGACACAATGTCTGGTTTAATTCCTAGGTCCTTGATCCACTTTGAGTTGAGTTTTTTGCATGGTGAGAGATAGTGATTTAATTTTATTTTGTTGCATTATGGATTTCAGTTTTTCCAGCACCATTTGTTAAAGATGCTATTTTTTTTCTCCAATGTACATTTTTGGCTCCTTTGTCAAATATAAAATAACTGTAATTATGTGGATTAGTTTCTGGGTCCTCTATTTTGTACCATTGGTCTACCAGTCTGTTTTGGTGCCAATACCATGCTGTTTTTGTTAGTGTTGTTCTATGGTATAGATTAAGGTCTGATATAGTGATGCAACCTGCTTCACTCTTCTTGTAAGGCTTGCTTTAGCTATTCTGGGTATCTTATTTTTCCAGATGAATTTCATGACTGCTTTTTCTGTTTCTATGAGGAATGTCATTGGGATTTTGATTGAAATTGCATTAAATTTGTATAATGCTTTTGGTAGTACTGCAAATTGGTGCAGCCAATATGGAAGCAGTATGGAAATCCTTGGAAAATTGGGAATGGAACCACCATTTGATCCATCTATCCCACTCCTCAGTCTATATCCAAAGGACTTAAAAAATAGCACACTATAGGGACAAAGCCACATCAATGTTTATAGTAGCACAATTCACAATACAACCTAGATGCCCTTAAGTAGATGAATGGATAAAGAAAATGTGGTTATATATACACAATGGAATATTATTCATCAGTGAAAGAGAATAATATTATAGCATTTGCAGGTAAATGAATGAAGCTGGAGAATATAATGCTAAGTGAAATTAGCCAATCCTCAAAAGGCCAAATGCTGAATGGTTTCTTTGATTTAAGGATGCTGATTCATAATATGCTGTGGGGGTGGTGGTGACAGGATTAAATGAACTCTAGATAGGGCAGAAGAGAAAAGGGGAGGGAGGGAAAAGGAAGGGGACATTGGGGTAGAAAAGACAGTAAAATGCAATGGTCATCATTACCCTAAGTACATGTATGAAGACGCAAAGGATCTGACTTTACTTTGTGTACAACCAGAGATATAAAAAATTGTTCTGTATATATGTAATATGAATTGTAATGAATTCTGTTGTCATATATAACAAATTAAAATTTAAAAAAAATTAAATGCTGCCAGTTGAAATGAACTAAAAACAACAACAAGAACAAAATTTTAGAAACATGGTAAATATATCAATTAGAGAGTTAATAATATTTAAAATTTACTGAGAAAAGTCTATATTTACTCATATAAAATTGAGAAATATGTATGAATTGGTCTTCTGCATTTATATGCGTTCTTTTCTGATTATATATAATTCCTAAAAGCATTAAAGTTCATTCTCTTTTCATTGCATTGCTCTTTGTACTAAGAACTAAAGGGTGAAACATGTAAAAAAAAGTACTTCAAAGTTTAGCATTAGATGAACTTGCTAAAACAAGTAGAGAATAATGTGTAGAAAATATATCTTAGCTCTAAATTATGACTTAGGAAGCCTAAGGTTAGTAATCATTGTTCTGCACTATTGACAAAACTATTAAGAAAATAAAACTTTTAGAAGTTGTTTATTTTAAAAATAAGACTGGCAAATTCATAGGAGTGTATCAGCAGAAGATGTATATGTACCCACAGACTTAATTATGGTCACTGTCAAGAGATCTGTAATGGTTTCACGGTAAGTTAATGCATGGATGACAGAAAATTATTTAAATTGTGACATGATATGCTACTACCTAGAGTTTTCTTCAAATGTATTATCTTGGGGAAAAATACATTTGAATTAATATAAAATATTGGAAAATACATTAAGGTGAAACTGGAGGCATAAAGATAAATTTGAATTAAATTGCCTATTGACTCTCTTTCTAAAAAACATCATAGGCTAAACCACTGGAAAGGGTGTGAAATTCTTCTGTCTAGGTGAAACCCTGACTCATTTTAATATCAGAATTGTAATTTTTAAATAAATAAATTAATTAAAAGTTAAAAAAAACCTTATACAGTATCATGCAAATTTGTATAAACTCCAGGGTATTCTAGAAAAGTTGTCTGAGAGGGAAATATAATGTAAAACTTTAAAATACATATGTAATTGGATTAAATTTTCCTACATTTATTATAAGGATGTTTATTCAAGTGAAACATGGAAGTCTTTGCAAATAGTTCTTTTGATTGACAGATAATAGACTTCATCTGAATAGGAAGAAGACTGACGAAAGTCTAGGCACAGGAAGTTTGCAGGTCTGCAGTCGAACTTGATCATTGATATGTAACCTCTGAACTATGACAATCTTCTACAACTCAACAAAATCTAGTTAAAATTAATGCAGAATCAAAGAACTGCATGTTCAGCAGCTCACCTAACTAAAAGTATAAGAATCAAATCCCAAATAAAGAGCAGATGCTCAAGTGTGCTTAGGGATGAATATATTATAGGTTCTGAAAAATCATTACACATTTGATAAATGTAGATGTAGATAAAGATAACTGGAGTGTGACATCATTTTTCATTTTAGTTTCACCATTAGGACACATTTCGTCAGGTAAAAATTTCCAAAATATACTTGTAAGCTTACATCTGTTTCAATTTCAATGCATGTTTCAATGTATATTATGGATTTCACAGTAATACTTGAAAATTAATTTTTATTTCAAATAAAAAAATTATGCTATCTAGATCATGATTAATGAAACATCTACTACAAAATTAATAGTCTAACAACTGTATTATTTTTTTAAATGATATGTAAGTTTAATGTAATTTATAATATGCTTATTGTAGTGTTACCTGCCTTTCTATCACAATCCTACATCTAGTATATTTTCACTTTCATGTAAATGTCAGTCATCTGTTTTTAAGTTAAAGTTCTTTATTAGTTTAACTTTGATTCCATATGCAAAACAAATATGAATTCAAATGTGATATTAAAGTCAAAGCAGTTTTAAAACAAAGCAGTTCATATTTCACCAATAGTCTCTGCCTGCAACATTTTATAAAATGGGATAGAAAACATTTTAATGATAAAACTTCACCTTTGTACTATCACGTTGTTAATAAGTTTTAGTGTTAATAAGTTAAGTTTATTTTTCAAAAGTAAATTTATTATGTTCTAACAATTTAAGACATTTTTCTATATACCTTATGAAATAAGTACTTTTATTGGTATTATTTCCATGTGAGAAAACTGAGTTAGATATGATGTTTGCAAGGCTCAGAAGCCCAGTGCCAGAAAAGCCACCTTTATTTATTTTTTATTTTATTTATTTATTTATTTTTTATTTTAACCACTACCTTACTACTACCTTGTACTCTTATTGTAAGGCCTGTGAACTCCAAATTTATTTAATAGTTTACAGAGATGCTAGGGAGTGACATTTCTAAGAGTCTAAATTTGATAACTACCGATGGTTGTATTACTCATGTGACTCTAGTTGACTTCTGGTTCCACCATTTGTTAGTTCTGCAATGGTGGGCAAGTGGTTTAACCTGCCTGCTTCACGTGCTTTACTTGTAAAATATATATAATAACAATACATGTTATTATGAAATTCCTATTCTTAGTGTTGTTTTAAGATTATATCACATAATTTATGTAATTTGTAAATTAATGTTTACATTCTTATGTACTCAGGTTTAAGCAGGGTGGTTTTTACAGAGTAACCAGTCAATAAGTACTCTACATTGTTGGTACTATTCTATTACTAATAAATAGCAAGTTTATTGATTTGCTGCAGCTGAAAAATTAGTATGGCAAATATTTATTTTGAAAATAATTAAAACAAAAATAATGCAGAACAAAATGCATTTTCACCCATTTTTGATGGGAGTACCAAGTAGAATTGCCGCTTTTGAAGACACTTTTGGAAAGTTTTGGAAATCTCAATGTATAGCTATACCCAACAACCCCTCACACATAGATTCATGCAACTGATTAAAAAACATTTTCACCAAACACCTAACCCGAATATTGCTAGCAGCTTTATTCAGAATTGCCAAAACCTGGAAGCCACCAACATATCCTTGGACAAACAAATATTCCCATACAAAAGAATAGCTATTCAACAATAGAAAGGAAATATATTGATTTATTTAGAAGTATGACTAACTGTAAAATATTTTGTTAATTGCAAAGATCTTCAGATCCCAAAAGGCTACCTATTATACTGTTCCATTTATGTAACATTCTGAAAAGGGCAAAAATGATAACAACAAAGATGAGTGATCACCATGAGAGGGGAGAGGGGAAAGTTGTCTGACAGTGTGCAATACTGAGGAAGTTTTAAGGAGACAGAACTGTTCTGTGTGACATGAGTGCTTGGTATATCCTTCTGTGTAGTTGTTAAAATCTGTAAAAGTACAGATCAAAAGGGTTAATTTTAATGTAATACATAAAAATTCATAAATATTAAGTTTTAAAAAAGAATGAACCCTAATTACAGGAGATCTCAGGATGGAATATCAGCTGTGGGAAATGTTAACAATGCATGGTCAACCCCATTGAAGGGAACAAAGCTGCCAACCCAAGTCAACAAAGGAAAACAGTGGGTAACACCATCATTGTGATTAGCAACAAAAAGAAATGGTGCATGCATAGAATACTCAACTTAGTGAACTTATTTTTATAGAAATATAGTAAATAACCCTAAAACTGCTTTATACATATATGATTTTTTTTAAAACGTGTATTATAGGTAATAGAAGTCAATATTCTTACTATCAAACAGTCTTTAAATGCTTCACTCTCTGGGGAGTAGCTTACACATCTCTCCCATTCAAGTGTGGACTCACTTCCAAAAAAACAAAGTGAAGAAAAAGGGAAGATAGTAACTCTCCAAAAAAGAAAAGTCTGGAAATGCATGATCCTAATGCAGTGATCACTACTCATCTCACGTACCACTCACATGACATGATGAGAAGAGCATGTGATCCCATTGGATAGTTTCTCAAAACCTGTAGCCCCAGTATCTCATTTCAGTTGAGAGGCAAGAATCAGATATGCCCAAAGTCGGGGATTTTACAAAACACCTCACCAGCACTCTTCAAAGGTGTCAATGTCAAGGAAAATAAATACTATGAAACTACCACAGTCCCTGTAAGACTAAGGAGAAAATTCAACCAAGAGATATATGTTATCCAAGATGAAACCTGAAATGGAAGAGAGAACCTTCGATAGTAAAATGGTGAAATACATTTAAAGTCTGGTGTTTACCTAATATCATTGTGCCAATGGTAATTTATTGAGTTAGACTTATGTACCATAGTCATTTTAAGATTACTGGGAACTAGATGAAATTTATTTGGACACTTTCTGTACTATCTTTACAACTTTTCTTTAAATCTAAACTTATTTTAAATAAAACAAAAGTTTATCAAAAAAAAAAGAATTAACAGTGATTGTGAAAATTGGACTTTGGGGGAATACAATAATGATGGTTTGAAAAATGCTTACAGATGAAATAATGAATGTCCTCATGATAAACTTATTACTTTTTTTAAGTAGAGCAGTGCTGTAATGGACTGTGATATAGCAATTAAATCAATATACACAAAACAGTGACTCTGCATTTATGCCTGCTGACTTACTATGTTGCCAACATATAACTTTCTAGAACCCAAACAGACAGTAATATCTGGACAAAACTCATAATTTAAAAATGTCCTTGTGAAGTTCTCATTTCTAGATTTTCAAATTATTTTTCTTTTCTCTTTAAAAGAGAAAGCATTTTTGTACATTTCATTCGTATCTTATAGTCAGGTTTTTGAACATATAATAAAATAAATAGTGACTTTTAAGTAAAGGCTGGCTGCATGAATTCACAAAAAGAAGTTTGCTCTTTTGTTCCCTTTTACTCTAATTTCAAGATCTGTAGAATTTCAAAGTATATGTAATTTTATAAAGAAGTCAAGCATCCGAAGATTTCTTGAATCTCATTTTTTAGAATTTGGCATCATTTTAAAGTCCCATTTTGTGACACATCTTTAAATTCAGTACGTGTAAAGAAGTCTATCCTTTACGTTCGATGAAAGCACAATTGCTTCTCAAATCAGTTTAAGCTCTGGGATCTTGGAGATTTTTCTTTTGGTCAATCACAAAATCCTTTCCTTCTTTTTAATTTTTTTACACTCCATTAATTCTTGTAGTTTTAAAATATTGTCATCCTATTTAGTTTTATTTCTTGTTACAGAATATTATTTAAATGAAGAAGTTAGAAAGGATAGCTATATTTCAGAGTGAAATAAATATTTTAATTCTTGAAACATTCATTAACTACTAAATTATTTATTGCTAGTATTTAGACATCACATCCTATAATAAAAAAAAAAACCTGTCAAGTGTTCTTTGTATAACTAATGTTCAGATAGATACACTAGAAAGATTAGTTGCTGTGTAAACCTATTAACTTATGCATGTGGATAATTTAAACCTTACCTACAAAGCTTATCTACTATGAAAAGATTTTTTATTACCCAGTGCAAAATACAGAGGAGTATTCATAAATTGTATATTTGTCCCAAATATCAAATTATATATAAATTAAGAGATGACCACATAAGAGTAATTCTTTGGGAGAAAGTTAGCTTGGCTGTAAAGTTAAACTTCTCTCAGTTCATATTCTGATTTATCTATTATGTGAATTTAGATAAAATGTGTAGGTGATAAGATAACTGAGTTAAGGTACTAGATAAAAGAGAAAATTTTAAAAATGAGTTTAATATCTTTTAGGAAAGAAATTAACCTCTTATTAGAATCAACTTCTCTCCTATGTTTCCTAATTCCATGTGGAAAGGTCAAAAATGTTTTTAATACTTCAGTAAAAAGAAAACAAATTGTTGTACAGATGTCGCTGTATGCTACACTGTACCATAAAATGAATGTACCCATTCATTCACATCTGTGCAGACATACAAAAGGGTAGATGGCTTGTTCTTCTAGGATTCCACTTTTTTACACAGATTTAAAAGACAGTTTTTGTGGAAATAACATTGAAAACCCACCGTATAGTATAGACAGATGGTTGACTTTGAGCTAGTAGAGCAAAATAGCATAGACTTGGGAGGCTCAAACCAATAAAAAAAAAAATATTTTTCAGTCGGGAGTCTTGATGTGGCTCCAGTTTGGCCATATTCTGGCAAGAGTCTTTTTCATGTTGCCGACTGCTAACTTTTAATTGTATCTTCACAAGAAGGAAGAGAGCCTGAGAGTTCCCTGGGGTCTCCTTTGTAAGGTCACTGATCTCATTCATGAGTACTCCTTGGTTGTAACTTAATCATGACCCCAAGGTCCCCAATACAATCACACTGGGAGTTACATTTCAACTCTAGAATGGGGAATCACAAACATTCATTCCATCATACTAGGGAAATCTAGATAGAATTAAATAAAAAGAAAGTTAAACAGGTAGCAATTTGTTCATTACTTCATTTATAGAAGACACCAAGAGAATCCCCATTCTACTTAGTAGAAGTCTTTTTTACCACTATGGTTGTGTCAAAGAACAGTTTAGAAATATAGAATGAATATATGGTAAAGATTTATTAATGAGAAAAACAGCAGGATAGAAAGTCTGGTTGAAAGTGGATTTGAAGAAGAGAGATTGATACAGTCAATTAAAAACACATGCTGCAATTAACTTGCTAAATCAGATAAAACATTTTAATGCACTAAGGATCGAAAAATCTGAAAGTTTTGGGGTTATTCTTTACAAAATAGGAACTATTTTCATTCTTATTAGGAAAACAATATCCAAGTGAACATCACAGAATTCAGACTTTATCAATAGCAAGTAACCAAAAACAAGACTCTTTTCCATGGATTATTAAATAGTCACTGGATGCACCTGTTAGACAATGCTACACTAAGATATTGAAAAGACATTTAGTTCATCATTTTTCATATCGATGTTTGGTACATTTCTCAACAAAATTCATATGTATTATCTCTTAAAAACACAATACAAATCTTGAATTTCTACCAGACTTTTTTCTCTCCTTAATCTTGACTAGACCCATGGAGAATGTACAAACTGCTTCCATTATTTTCTAAATAACTATTTTTTTTCTGTGATTTTTAGTCACTTCTAGACATGGAAGTTAAGACTTCAAGCAACTAAGAGTCATGAGTTCCAAGATCTTCTTAGGCTGTGATGGAGCAAAACTATGTAGGACAAGCACCAAACCCTTAACCTCAATACAGTTCTTGTTGTCCAGTTTCAAGCTAATTAAATTTTGTCATGGGTAGTTTTATCATTAACTCCTCATTATTGAGAAATCCTACTACCTTTTTTGTGTTTTCAAAGGGATTTATTTGTATTAATGCATCTCTTAGAGAGTGGAAACATCATTTCACTTTACTTGGACTGTTCATATTTACACTTATGTGCATATTTACTCTTAAGAGAATTAAATAAAGACACTTTCAGAGGCTCTTTTGAGTTGTCCCTTATCTAGACTCAGTTCTCTACAAATTTCTGATCAATGTTACAGATTATCTGTCTTAAAAATTATTAATTATTAATGGAGGAAAATTTTCAATTTGTACTCAAAATGTTTATTATAAATGTTTATTATTACATTTTAAGGTAAAATTTTGCCACACAAAAGATACTTTTGGTTTAATATTGTGGTGTTTTAATTTATCTGAAACAACTTGACCATAATCTTAATAAATTGTTCTGTTACATAATTTGGATATGTTTAGAATAGGCCAATGAACTAAAATATGAAAAAAAATGTGCTGGTAAACCTGAACTTTTGCTTTTTTTCTTAATAAATTGTTCTGTTACATAATTTGGATATGTTTAGAATAGGCCAATGAACTAAAATATGAAAAAAAATGTGCTGGTAAACCTGAACTTTTGCTGCTTTTCATAATGCACCAGCATAGCCATGAATTTTTAATGAATGTTTGTGAGTCTGTATTTCTAATTATTCATTAAAATTCATTGTGAGATGCTATGAATATGCCATGGCATGAATACAAAGTGAAAATCAACTTGCATGTTGTTAAGTCTTCAGAAACAGTTCTCCAATATCATAATAGATTTCATCATTATAAATACTTTATAAAGTTCTGTATCTTTACTGGTAGTTGTAATTCAGAATTATTATATGTATTTGCATATTAATTGATGAAAATGTTGAAATCAATTACTAAAGAATAAAAGAACAGGTTTTCTATGTCAAAAATTATTATCTGCTAAAGAAATTCTAAAGTAAATGAAACACCACTCTTTTGTCTGTACAATATAAAATTTAAAAAGGAATAGGAAAAGAAAAAAAAACATAAGAAATCCTATTCTAGCCTTGTTAGATCTGATGAATCTGTTTCATGAATATTGAGGTCTTATGCATGAGTATTTTTTAAAAACTTGCTTGCATACTAAATCCAGTAAATTATTGTCTTTTCTTCGCCATTTACTGCAATTATTGTTTTAAATGCTTGTTCTCTCTCTCTCTCTCTCTCTCTCTCTCTCTCTCTCTCTCTCTCTCCCCTGTGTTTGTGTGTGTCTGGTAGTGTGGTACTGGGGATTGAACTCAAGACCTTGCACATGCTAGGCAAGTGCTCTATCACTGAGTTACAACCCTAACCTCCTATTTTTAACTCCTTAATGTTTTTTTTTCAAACATGTAAGCAAAATGGACTAGTTCATGTTCAAGTACATCTATTATCATATATTCTCTGGTTCAGAAAATATTTATTAGAAAGCCAGTTTTCTAGTATTAATAATTCAACAAGGCATATATGGTGCCTCTCTCATAGAGTTTCCATTCTGATAGGAATGAGACAAGCAACAAATGCAAACACATATATATTTATTCATATATAATATCTCAGATAGCAAAGCTTATGAAAATAAATGAACCCTGTTAAAAGGATACAGATTAGAAGAAACTAGCATAGGAAGAATTGGGCTTAGGATATTCACAGAACAACAGTAAGGTATACATACAATGTTCATTAAATGGGGGAGGAATTATTTGAGTCAAGGTTGAGAGCCAAATGTGAAAGACTTCAGGGAGGAGTAGAATTATAATTTTAGAATAATATTCTATTTGCTATATGGAGAAAAGTGTTTAAACACAAACCACAATGAAAGGAAAAAGTCTAATGAAATGATAATGTCAAAAAGGCCAAATATGCTGGGGCTTAACTAAGACATTAGAAATGAAGGTCATGAAAGTGGTTAATTTATGGCTATTTTCCTATATTATCTAACTTTTACATAAACCAAAATACATATATATATATTTTTTTTTCTTCATTTCAAAAATTAAACATTTTTTTTAAATTCCAAATGTTGTTTAGATTTTTTAAAAAATGATTACGAATAGCATTTGAAGAATATGTTTTCCAATGCTATTTAAATCCATTTTTAAAAAATTTAAACATCTTAAATTTAAAATAATATATTTAAATATTAATTTTGAAATGAAAAATAATATGTGTAGGTATTTTGATTACTAAATGATAATATGAAGGGGAATAAAACACTACAAATCCTACCATATAGAGATCATATTTAGTGGTTAGTCTTATTGTCATTTTTTTCATAAACACTTATGTATTTTAATTAAAATTGAACTATTTATGAAGTGTTAGAATCTATTTTGAATAACTTATTTGTACACTTGTAATGCACACATAACACTGATTGTTTTAATAACTTAGTGCCATATAAAAACATATAGATAGGACACAATTTACAAATTTAAGGTGTTCTTTTAACTCAGATTTTTATAAAAATACTAAAGAGATATTTAACTAAGTACATAGTCTGCAAGGAGTGCTTTGGGTAGTCTACTAAATATTGGATTTCCCTAGATTTTGATTGTAAACTTCTTTTCAGCTCTATAGGTGTTCCTAGGAATTTTAATTTTGTCAGGAGTGGCAACTGAATTATGAGTTTTGAAACTGTACTGTGACAGAGGTGATGTCCCTCTGGGAATACTCTCGGTCAATGTGAGGGCACCTATTGAGATGGCCCAGTTGCATGGTGAAATCATGTTCAAAAGGAGGTTCTGTGCTGGCCACAGAGCCGTTCAGTTATTTTTAAATGTTTTTTCCTTTAATTTTTTTTAATTTATTCTAATTAGGTATATCTGTCAGCAGAATGCATTTTAATTCATTGTATACAATTGCAGCATGATTTTTCATTTTTCTGGTTATACACAATGTAGCGTCACACCATATGTACAGCCATACATATACCTAAGATAATGATGTCCATCTCATTCCATCTCTCCTGGCCCCTTGCCCCTCAACCCCCTTTGCCCAATCTAAAGTTCCTCCACTCATCCCATTCCCCCTGCCCATTATGGATTAGCATCCATTTATTAGAGAGAACATTCAGCCTTTGGTATTTGGGGATTTGTTTATTTTGCTTAGCATGTTATTCTCTAGCTTCATCCATTTACCTGCAAATGCCATAATTTTATTCTCTTTTAATGCTGAGTAATATTCCATTGTGTATTTATACCACAGTTTCTTCATCCATTCGTCTATTGAAGGGCATCTAGGTTGCTTCCACTGTTTAGTGAATTGAGCTGCTATAAACATTGATGTTGCTGTGTTACTGTACTATGCTGATTTTAAGTCCTTTGAATATAGACCAAGGAGTGGGACAGCTGGGTCAAGAGGTTGCTCCATTCCAAGTTTTCTAAGGAATCTCCGTACTGCTTTCCAGAGCGTTTGCACTAATTTGCAGTTCCACCAATGTATGAGTGTGCCTTTTCCCCCACTTATTGTTGTTTGTCTTCTTGAAAACTGCCATTCTGACTGGCATGAGATGAAATCTTAGAGTGGTTTTGATTTGCATTTCTCTCATTACCAGAGATGTTGAACAGTTTTTCATATATTTGTTTATAGATTATATATCTTCTGAGAATTGTCTGTTCTTGACCAAGATCTCAGATGCCAACTCCTCAGGATAGAGCATTCTGAACATAGCAAGATAACTACAATGTTTCACCAGTGCTGTAAACTTCAAGCCTTCCTGCTTAATAGAAACTCAATGGGCTTCCTGGGTGCCACAGGAAGCTCCCAGAATTCTAACAGTAAAATAGCTACAAGAATATTTCTAGCCCTGAAACTTTCTAGTGCACAAAGAACAATGCCTCTAAAGTCTTTAAATTCCTGATTATGAGAGCCCATATAATAAACTTGCTTGGCCAGCTCTGTGTCACTGTTTCTCTATCAGAGATCAGTGTTCCACCTGAGCCCAGATTTCTCTGTTTATGTGTGTATGTTTTTCTTAATCCCCATTGCCCTTCCCCAGTTTCTCTGGTTCTGCTGTGCAGGTCATGGCACATTTGGTCGCTTAGTTCAACATTATACTAAATATACATTGAACTCCCCAGTGTATATTCCAAACCATTAGTGTACATGCCCCTAGAAGACTGTATGAATAAAAATAATTGTTCATGATTGAACTAGCTACTCCTGAACTAACTGTATAACTTATTTTTATGCCTCTATCTTTACATTTCCACAAATTTATCTTGTTATTATTTCATTTTGGTAATTCTTTCCTTCCACATTTGCTCATTCTCTGTACAAAAATTTAAAATTCTTATATGATCTACTTCCCAACTAGATTCCACTCTTTCAGCCCTTCCTATGGCACTACATTCTGCAGTAATGCCAAATGATTTTCCACTTTTCATACATGCCACATCATTGAAAACATTATTTCGAGGAAGTTTCTTTCCTTTTCTATTTGACAAACTTCTGTTTTAATTCATTGAAGTTTTAAGTTCCAAAACAGAGACTGAGTTTAAGTGAATTCATTTACTCTGTTAGGGGCTTCACACCCTCTGTGACCAACACCCTTTTTATGATCAGTCACAATTAAATCAGCAAATTCTTGCAGTACTATATGCAGTTTAAGAACTGCATCCATATACACTGAATACATATTCTTGACATATGACTACATATCTTTTGAGAATAAATTCAAAATATAAAGCATTTAAAACCTTTGACTTTTGAAATTTGAGTGTCTTACACAATGTCTGCCATAGTAGATCTCAATATTTTTTGTAATCCAATTCTAACAATAGATGGATAGCTCAATAGACGTATAAATGATAACTACTAATTAACATAGACAACTATTTAATATTTCTACTGAATATTGAAAATCTGTTACCCCAACCTCTCATTTGATCCTCTTCGAGAACATTTCCTGTTTTTATTTGGTTCTGTGTCAATTTTCTTTCAGATTTCAGACAAGTTCTTTTTGTCTTGTGCCATTTGACCAATAACTTCCTTTTGTAGAACATAAGTTATATTCCAGTATCTGAAATTACTTAAGGGTCGCACATTAAAATGCAGAAATACCATCAACCACTTATCTCCATGTCTGTATTTATTGTTTTTTTTATTCATTAATACTCATATATTGGTAATTCAAGAATATAGATGTACATCTTATATTCAGTTCATGTTCTAGAAAATTACCCATACAATTGTATTCACTTCTGAGCAATATAGAAAAAGACAGATTTCTGGAAAGAAAGGCATATTGAAAAATTTTCTTCTACTACAAAAAAAAAAAAATTCTTAGTCATTTTCTCAGCTGAACAATAAAGTACTCTACTATATATAAATGATCCATATTAGCTAAAGTCCAGATGGAAATAATATATTAAATATTAATTGGAAAATAGAAGAGGAAAAATGGAGGAATAACAGAATGGCCTGTTCAGTAAGCAGGTACTGTCACTGGGGTTTTGTAATGGAAGGACATATATTGAGGTTTGTGAGAGCTTGGAATCTTGGAAGAGGGCGCCCAGACAGGGGCTCAGATTCTTGAAAATGGAAAGTTACTCACCAGAATTGGTGACTCAGGAAATCAGAGGACTTCTTTGAAACTGGAACTCTGACATTTGAGAGGGGTGTACTGCCTGGTTGGTGCTAGTGTCTTCTAGGAAGTCTACCATGAGCCAGATTCCCAAAAAGCTGAAAACACAACAAAAATTAGAGAATTGCCTCATGGCAATTGTTGAAGATTACTGTTACCATAAAGCTGACAGGAACAGTTAATAAAAAGAAAGAAGCAAGCCCTTCACCCTTTTCCTTCTTTTCCAGTCTTTCTTTAGTGACCCATATTGGCAAAATCCAACTGGGAACAATCTGCCAAAAGAGAAATAAATATATATATATATATATATATATATATATATATATATATATATATATATATATATATATATAATGTTAAGTTAATTTATTTTAAAAATCCAAGCTTTATTACCCTCAAAGTATAGGATACATGCCGGGATGTGGCACAGAGAGGAAACAAATGAGTAACAAACACAGAGACCTTCCAGTACTGTTGGCATTCATTCATCTGAAAGCCTGGTGTACTTATCTATTAGGAATCCATGAATCTGGTCCCTAAAACACAGGCTTCATCCTGTGATGTGAGCAATATCTGGACTGCTATCAATCTACAGGTAGTGAGCATGACTGAATCATATGACTGCCCAATTATTTGTTACAGATGCAAAGCAAAACTCCCTAAGATATTTTTATTAGTAAACAAATAATTTTACCTAATGTTTTCCCCTGTGGTCAAAGAGATAAAAATAACCAAAATGTTTTATACAATGCTTTATCAGGCTGAACCAATTATGAATTAAATTATCTCCATGCTGATATTCATCAACCTATTCCTCAAATATGTAGACAAGGACCAAACCAATTTCAATGCATAATTTAAGTGATTATAATGCTGCTCTAGCATGAACCCATCATGAATGCCTATTCTAAAATGCACTTCCACAATCAGACTGTCCCCAGTGTCCTCAAGGTCTGCATATGTAGTCAGAAATGAACTGGGGTCCCAATATACTTTTGTTAAATAAATGGATAACATTTATTCTTTAAACCTCATATGAAGAATAACATTTCATAACTTCTTTAACTAGGACACCAGGACTATGTTTTCAGAGTCAGTAAAGAATTAAATTTATTTCCAAAGATTTTAGTTTTCATGCAGAAACATAGTCATTATGAAAATCTGCTTCAATGAAATAGAAAATAGTTTTATTTGATGTCTAATTACACAATGTAAATCAATTATACATGATTTAATGTTCATTAGAAACCATATATATATATATATATATATATATATATATATATATATTTATTTATGTTTATTTTTATGTGATGCTGAGGATTGAACCCAGGACCTCACACCTGCAAGGCAAGCACTCTGTCACTGAGCTCAAGCCCCAACCCCAAGCCTTAGAATTATTAAGTTTCTCTATTTTCATTAAAAGAAATGAAAAAATTGCTGCAGACTCATCTAGTTCTTTCAATCATTGACTGTTTCTCTAAACAAAATTCATTTAAAAATGTATCATAAAATATATTCCTCACTTTGGTCAAATGAACTATAATGCATTAAGTGTCTAGAATTCTCTTTAAAGAATATATATTAAAAGTAGCCATGTAAATGAAGCCATATATATGTACATATATACATATATATGTGTGTGTGTGATATACAACACATGTTTATTCAAGTGCATATACACATATTCTATATTAATATTGGCTTTAAAAATTGTGTATTTACTCAAAATATTTTATGATTTCTTATATTTGTTAAAATATTTAAAATAAAATATATAGTTCTAATAAATTATATGCAACATGATTTATTGCATGTTACATACTAATAATTTATCAATTATATGTTATATCAATATTATATCTCTATTTAAACATATGTATAAATTGTTAGCATTATAACAGATATTTACTAAGATATAAATAGATTCAATCCATAGTTAACTACAATATACTCCATAGAGAATGTGATGAAAAATAATGTAGTATTTATCTTAAAGAAACTTGCTCTGTTTAAATTTTTTATGTATTTTTAAGTCATTAACTTCATAAACATAGCAGGTTATAAATATATTCTAAATTAATGGTATTGTTAATAATAATAACAAAAATTTTAAAGCAATATGATCAATGACAATATCCTGAATTTTCATGACTGTGTATTTCTCAAAATACATTTTCATATTTTTTTACTAAGATGTAGAAAGCTTATATATTACTTCTGTTTTACATATTAGAAAATTAAGTTGTTATAGCTCACAAATATAATATTTTACTCATTTTATATATAGTTAAATTTAAAAAGTTGAGTTTTTAAATTATTTCTGCACTTAAATTACATTATTTTTTCATGTATGATAAAAATTTATAATATCCTAGCATTAAAAAAAAAGTTTACTGTTTTCCCATGAGATGGCAGGGTTTTCTATGCTTAAAAGTCAATGTAAAACCTTGATTATTATTCTACACTCCTTAGAAATCCAATTCATGTGTTTTCTTTGGTGACTCCCTACTCCCAAAGCAACTGCACTGCCTTCTAGTCTATGGTTCAATAACCAAATTATTTATTCTGCCTTATGAAATGTATTCCATATCACTACTTCCTGGATCTTCTTAGATATACATGGAAATTATTTTATTAACTAGTAAATGAATAAAGACCCTGAAGTGTTTAAAAATTTGAAGACACCTAGGTTAAACTTCATGTAGAAACAGATGTTAGGCATTTAGAATTGCATCTCAAATTCTGCATCCCATTGTGTGAGTCTTCCTATTGAAAGGTAATCTACCAAGAATAAATATATATATATATATATATATATATATATATATATATATATATATATATATATATATTGATTTAGGTGACTATGTGATAACCTCTGAATACAGGAGTCTTCTGATCAATTCTGATGGAGCTAAGGCAGGACACATACAAAAAGTAAGTGAAAAGTGAAGCCACTGGTTTTTCTCACTAGTCATATCCATCACTTCAACCCAAGAGTACAAATTAATGTCAGTCTCAACTAAGATAGGCTTGAGGAGAAGGAGAAATTGCCTACTGTACAATCAGGGATGCAACGGATTCTACTAGGTTCTAGGGAGCTAGGATGGCCCATACATTCCCTGCAGGCAGACTCATGGAAGGAAATGTAACTTTGGAGAGATGTTCCATGTGGAAGGGCTAATCCCAGTGAGACATAGGTGTGAGTGTTCAGTTGGCAATATTTTTATTAGCAGAGGAACAGGTATATCATTTGTAAAGGGTGCAGTCAAGCAGATCATCTTCTTATTCATGACAGTAATATCTCACAGGTTCTACATCTCCAATTTGTTCTTAGATTTGTTTCTAAACATATTCTTCCTTGGTTGCTATTATTAATTCAGTTATTCCTTTACATTTTCTTAAGGATTTTTAATGTAGAAAACTATTAATGTTTTTCTATTAGATGCATAAATAACCAGTTTGCTGAATTTAATTTCCCTTTTATTATCTTAGGTATATTATTGTCTTATGCATATCTAGTCTACCCCTGATTTAATATACCAATCTCTATAAAAACAAAAGTGGTCTATTCTAATCATTAGAACAATAAGTGTCAGTGACATTTTGGGTTTACAATTCTTCTAGTACTTAACAAACAAGACAATCATGGGGCAGTCAATGTAATTGAAACTTGAATGCAAAAGATACAAAAGAACAATACAGAAAAAATAAATCAATACTAACAAAGCAAATCATACATGAAATTGCAAATACTACACTCTGACAAAGCATAGGTAGTAAAAAAGATCTAAAGACTATAGTACCAACTACTCAACTGAAAATGTAGATGATAACTGCTCTCCTTGCTGTGCTCAGTTGCTCTAAAGTGCTGATAAATTCAAATTCAAGCAACCATGCATAGAAATGCCTCCCAGAAGGAAAAAGAATTAGAAGGAAATTTCCTATACTATCAAATGTTTTTAAGCCAGACTGGCACATTTTAGGTTATATTTTTTGTGACATTACTTTTGCTCCTTCCAAATTTCCATAACATTATAAAGTTATTTGAATAGAATTTGTTGACACTTCTATAATGTTATATAAGAATAATAGTCGATTATTTTGTCTTGTCCTTTATGTTAATAAGACTCCATGTGTTTCATGACAGATTATCTTCGTCTTAATATTATTCTTTATCCATTTACACAAAACTGCAAATACGAAGTGAAGAATGAAAAATATAAATAATCATAGAAAAAATGTGTTGAGGGAGTATTTAGTTTCTCATTATGTTCTAAACTAATTAGCATGCTTAGGGATTTTTTTTTCTTTCTTTGCTGATTAATAACAGACAATGTTATTTATTGTATTATTCTTTTTGTTGTCTAAACTATTTTTCCTTGTAATTTTTCTCATAGCCCATGGAAATTGCAGCCTGTTCATGTGAGCATGTTTGAATGTATCTTCTGTTGCTTTTCAGTTTGAATGGGATTTTTGACTGGGAGTAAAATCTGTGTGATTTTTTCCTGAGATTTTTAGGATATGCCATGTTTTATCACTGATTTCTGTCAAAACGAAACATTATCTATAAGATTATGTGAATATTAATAAGCTCAAAAATTCTATCTTGATACATATTCTAGAAAAATGGCTTCAAGTTAATTCCTAAAATTTGAGGAAATTATTTTTCAAGCATCTCCATTTACTGTGACTTACAGTTTCAAAATAATGAAAAGCAAGCATTGCATATCTTCATTTTCCAAGTTCATTTGAAATTACCTTCAATTAATTCTATGATTTTTTAATTACAGATGTGATTTAAGTTTATCAATGAATGGAGAAGGGAGTGAACAAGAATATACAATACAGGAAAGGCCAGGATCAAGCTACACTACTAATTATAACAGGACTGACAATCTCATGTGGTAATCCAATAAGCAAAGCAAAAGAATATTTTTTGTAACATGTGAAATATTTTACAAAGAGAGATAATTTTGTGTAATGATTGAGATCCTGGAATTAGATGAAAGTCTATGGGGTTTGAGTCCCTTTCCTATCATTCCAACAGCTAGTTCAGCAATGTACTTGAGTGTTCAGTTTCAATTCTCTCCTCTATAAAATGTTGATAATAACAGTACTTAGTGCATAGGGCCAGTGAAATTATTAAATGACACAATTTTTAAAATTACTTAGCAACATAACAGTAACATTAAAATTATAATCACTTTGACATTATTGATTATTTTATAATTCTAATAGTACACTAGACTATAGGAAGAACAATAATAAGTAGATGAGGAAAAAGAAAGATTAATAGGAATTTAGGAAGAATGTGGTATCACAGCGTTCAGCAAAGTGGTATATAGAAACCCAGTTCAGACAGTGGTCTACATCACTTTGCTATGATTCAAAGTATTGTATTCAAAACTGTAAGATAGGAATTTGGGAGAAGTTGGAAATATTTGATGGGAGACTCATCAGAGAAGAATTTAATTTTCCACATTTGAAACATTTGGATGATTTTTAGGTTACTAATGCAGAGAATCATGCACAAGGAAAAATGTTTGCAATCAATCAGTTAATCATGTCAGGACTGAAGTCATAGGGGAAAGAAAGCACTAATTATTGTGAGACAATATTACCAAATACAAAAGAAGATCTTACTTGGGTTTGTATAGCTTAATTTTGCTTCAGGCTTCTAAAATATCATATAAGCAATTGGATATTGGCTACAAAACAAGTTTGTCTTTTTTCTTTCCTTTTTTTTTTTCCTGTGGCTGAAACTCAAGACTTTCCACATGGTAGGCAAATAACCACTGATGTCATCTTCAGCCTTTCAAAGAAAGTTCTTGGAGTGTGAAGCATTCTGTCTGCCCAAGCAGATTTACTGTCTCCTGTTGAAACCAGACTGTAATCATACACCTCTCTGGTTTCTGGTTGAGTTACACAAAAAGAAAAGCATTGCAAGAATACTAGAGAATAGGATCAAATATGCACAGGTTATTTATTGCCTTAGATTTGCACCTATGGCAACAACTCAGGCTGTCTACATCATTCCAAAAGGTTTGCTCATCTTCTTTGGAAAGTTCTCCAGCCCTAAGCATGATGACAGATCTCCACTGTTATTGGCCCTGAGGTACTGCATATGCCACCCAGTTTTCCTTCACAGTGTTTACCTATTTGAAATGCTTCTCAGCTTCATATTCATTGTGCCATTTGCTTCCTGCCAAAAACCTGTGAGTCAAGACCTTTTTCAAATGGCAGCCTAAAATATATAGTTATCTGAGGTCATACTCATAAACAATCACCCCAAAATTTAGCTCAATCTTCTGTTTCTACTTCTCTTCCTTTCCTCTTTCTTCTCCTCCTCCTCTATCCCTCTCACTTTCCTCTTTTTTTTCTGAAATTTTATAATTTGCAGATGTTTTTGAGCAGTTTTAGGTTTACAGAGAAAATAGGTGAAAACTACAGAAAGCTCATTATATATATATCCTCTTGTCCCCATTCCTTAGTTCTCGCCATATTAAAATTTTACAAAAATGTACATTTGTGTGGTACATTTGGAGCAATTGATAAGTCAATATCTATACATTATTATAATAAATAAGTTCTACAGTTTACATTAGAGTTTATTCTTTGTGTGGGACATTCTTTGGGGTTTTTCTTATATGTTTTTACACAAAAATATTTAGACAGCAACTACCAGATGCTGTGTAGTGTTCCAATGTCAGACAAAATAGAGTAAATAAAAGAGAGAATTTGGTTTCCTGAACCTTAAAATCTAGTGAACAAGAGAAAATGACTAATTAATTATTTAATATATTAGTTGAAATCAACTTTGTATAAAAATAAAGCAAGGGTAAGTGGAAATTAAACCACCTAGTGGATTTTGCTATTTCAGAAAGTAATTTAAAAAGTTGTTTTGAAAAAGCAAAATTTAAGAACAAAATAAGAAATGTGAAGCAAAGTGAGGAAGGAGCTGGAGACATATAGATCAGCTGGGAGAAGAGCATGCCATGCAAAGTGCACAAGGAAAACAAGCCCTGGCATTTAGGTCAAAGAGGACATGCTTGCCTTTTCATCCTCTACAGCTAAAGTGAATTAAGTTTATAGCAAGGAAATGGACTACAAAACTTAGAATTCTGCCAAGAAACATATAAGCAACATATCAAAACAGTTAATATATTCATTCCAATAAAGCTATGCAGGAATATCTTACATGATGGTAAATATTTCTATTGTTTAAACTATTTTTTTAATTCAAACACTTTAAAAAAATTAAATATCAAAATATTTAGTTTCTATACTGATTTATTTTAAAATACACCAAATTTTGAGATCATTAAAATTCAAGACAAAGTTTAGGAATATATACTAATAATAGTTTATATTTAGAATTTTCAACTGCACAATTGCCTTTATATGTCACATATTAAAACATATCTATTACCTGAAATTAAATCAATCCACTTGAAGTTTAAGAATATTACAATATTTGTAGTAATTGTTATACATTGAATTTACTTAGACTTATTATATATATATATATATATATATATATATATATATATATATATATATATATATATTCAGTTTTTATACATAGCTCAATTTTCTAGTATTCATTTAAAACATCTTTGAAGGAAATCTTTCTAAAAATATTTTCTAAGTGCTCTTGGATAAAATAGCTGATTTTATTACTGTGAGACTTACTGATTATGAATGTAAGCATGAACAAACTACCTAAAAACAATTTCCATATTGAGAATATAATTATAAAAACTTACTAAAGTGAGAATAACAGTGGTAAATACTTATAAATTTTATCTAAACTAATTTATATTGAACAAATATCCTAACGCTATGCCACATTAACTTCAAGTCCAGCTGAAATCAAATCAATATACAAAATCATACAAAGAATTGCTCTCAGAGCATCCTTAAAAATGCAGATGCTGGCTTCCTTGTAGTTGGACATGCTGTACTCAGAGGATTAAAGTAATCCATCATATGCAACAAATTTAAGGGAACTTGCTATAAAACATGAACTTTCAATTCCTTCAATATTTTTAAGGGAAAACGTCTATTAAGAATAATCACCACAAATACTCTTCAGGTTTAGTTCCAATTCCTTAATTTAAAATGTTTTATCTAATTATTTTTGGATTATTTTAAGAAATAAGAGAATGTGCTTTTGAAACACTAGTTACTAAATATACTGGTGTTTAAAATACAAAACAAATTAGTATTTTATTTTGTAACTAAATTTACAAATAACTAATCAAAAATCTTACATTGCTTCCTGGACTATTTTTGACACAGTACCTCATAAAATACTGAAATCTCCTAACAAGATTAAAGTCAACTGTAGAATCCCACTAATAGTAAATAAGTAGGAAAATAGTAAATTCAACTATTTTTGTATTTTTTTCAGGGAACAATTTAAAAATAGTGAATATGAGGCCAAGTATTTCAAAAAATGGAACATTTCAACAATGTATCATGTCCAATCTCTGTTGCATACACCTCAAGTACTGTATCTCATACAGGTGGACCTGGGACAACAAAATAATTTAAAAGTATTTCTCACTGACAAACTGAGCAGGTTTCAAAATTAATCATTTATAAGCTAATGCAAAATTACAAAATCAAAATGCTATACATTGGATGTTTTCATACATTGAAATCTTACTCCCCAAGGTGATGGTATTAGGAGGAGGAACCTTTGGGAAATGATTAGAATATCAGAGGTAGAGCTCTCATGAGTGAGATTAGTGCCCTTATAAAAATGTTCCTGAAGGGTTTCATTACCCCTTCTTCTATGGTAAGAAGGATATCTAAAATCCATAAAGCAGGCTCTCACCAGGCAAAAATATATAGAAACTTGATCTTGGACTCTGTGACTCCAGAGTGGGAAGGATAACATTTCTGTTGATATAAGCTACTCTGTTTGTGGCATTCAGTTATAGTAGCCTTAACAAGTTAAGACAAAATAACCTTTCAGTGTACTTATAATCATATTCCATTTTCTTACAATTTTTTCTTAAATATTTATTATCTTATAGTTACTTTAAGGAATAAATTTTAATATAAATTTTAAATTTCAGAGATGTCTTGAATCTTTTACTCTATGTAAAGGTTTTCTTAAACACACATGCACTTATAACATTGACCCCGATGTCCTAAATTCTTGGTTATATGTATGTGTGCTAACAATTCTGTTTTTATTATGTCAGACTTTTACTTATTTCACAAGTACAGGTGAGAAGAATTTTATTTAAAAGAAAACCTTTAAAACTTTGTTTATCATATTCATAGTGTACCTCCAAATCAATTTTATTATAGCTAAAATGTATATTAAATGAACATAGATTTAAATGGACTAGAGAAAAAATGTAATTTCCAAAGTCAATTAATTAATGATTCAATGAGATTTCATGTAATAATTAGAGCTAAGAGCAAAATTATTTCTGGTATTAGACAGAACTGAAAGATTATTCGAGTAAGAGACTGTTTTATAAAGCACTTAGTTTCTAAAACTCAAAGCTTAAAAGAGAAAATGTAAGAAATAAGCAACTTAAAAGTATAGATAGATTTACTTATGACTATTTGACAAAGATTAATAGGAAATATTAATGAGTTTTGAATTCTATAAATTTAACTCAATGATTCATTTCTTTTGCATAAACCATAGCCTATGAAATATGGCATATATTAATAGAAATATTATCAGCTTACTCTTGATTTTCTTCTTGGAAAATCTAACTTGCATTCAACAAAAATTTCAACCATTTAATATATGCCTGGGAACAGTTGATAGCAAAATAATCCTTTTATGAACAAACACATCAAAACACATAAACCCATAATATTTTTATAATAAAAAAGCTCTATGCATATTATAATATGTATAGATATTTATAACAAAATTTCAAAGCAGGATATTTTAAATCATATTTGAGCCCATTATCTTATTTACTTTCATAAATGAAAGGCTAGAGATTGTGAGGTTAGACATTCAACACAGGAGTGGCCCATGAGGTGTATCCAGTAATTTTCCTGTTGGAGAGTTCACAGCCAAGAATGCTTTTAATATTTGTAAGTGATTGAGAAAATAATCAAAAGATATGTCATGAAAATTATATGGAATTCAAAATCCAGTGCCAATAAATAAAGTTTTATTGAAATATAACCATGTTCATTTGTGTGTATGATTTTTTCTTGGTGTATTAGGAGAGTAGAATGTTTGTGACAGGGACTATATAGACCACAATCCTGGAAGTTTTATCATTTGGACTTTTACAGAATCTGTGTTTTAGTACACAAGACACTGGGAATAAAAAACCATTATCATTTAGGTTTATGATTTTGAAAGGAATTGAAGTAGTTGAAGGATGTACATATTTTTATTGACCTATTACATCTTTCTGCTTTTCTACATTAAGTAAATGTAAAACAAGCCTATACTGAAGCTTATTCTAGTAGCTTAACACACATACTCCCATTTATAGAAGCTACTGAATAATTCTTTTTACTGAATGAAAGCATCAGGAATTAATACACATTTTCCATGCACAATGGGATTCTCATGGTTCTAATGATTTTTTGAAAGCTTAATTTAGTATTGTACTAATTAACAAATTTAAATTATGGATAGTTTGGTGTTATAGTCCATTTTGTTAATTTACTGCAAAAGTATTTCTTTTCTTCCCAGGAGCTTCTCGTTAAGAATCCAGTCTTCCCTAATCCATGGAGATTATCATTCATTAAGACGGGCCAATTGGAGTCAGGGAGTTGTTTTTGGCACACAGTTGCTTTTCTTTCCTTTTTTTCTTTTTCTTTTTCATTTTAAGATTTTGAGTTCTCAGAACAATATAAGGTGTTCCATGTTCCAGTGTCCTCTATGAATATGTTCAGCTACATTCCACAAGAAAGAATGAGCTCCACACTCATAAAGAATGTTGAAAGTACAAAAATAAAGCACAAGCAATTGAACAGTGTTGCTTAAATTCTGGGTAAAAGAAGTGGCTAGAACAAGCAAAACCTCTGAAAATCTTCCACACATCGCCCAATTAAATCATGGGTTTTATTTTTTTTGTTTGTTTTTGCCATAAAGTAATCTAGTTGTAATTTGGATTTTGGTTCCTGTGAACAATGTATTATTGATTAAAGAGCTAGAGTCTAGATTTAAATTCACTCTATCAGGATTTTCTCCCTTGCACAATTTTGTGACTATGAAAAAAATATTTCACAGAACTATAGATGACACGGTATTTCTTTTAATAATGGATATATTTCATATAAGGGTTTTTATCTTTTTCTGTCATCCTCAATTATGATATGGTAAAATATATTTGAAATACTATGTAAAAATTATCAAATGTTGTTTTTGTACCTCTAACCAGAAAATCAATATGAAACCATCCAGAAAAGTAGCACAATTTACCAAATTGCATTTTTTCCATTGGTTTGTAAAAATGACAAGTTTTGACCCTACTTTATTATTTATCAGTGTTACATATTATTTCCTCATTTCTTTTTTTAAAAAAAATTTAGTTGTACATGGATATAATACCTTTATTTTGTTTATTTAGTTTTTTATGTGGTGTTGGGGATCAAACCCAGTGCCTCAAGCATGTTAGGCAAGTGCTCTACCACTGAACCATGACCCCAGCCCTATTTCCTAATTTCTTAATGGTTAAAGACTATTGTATTGAATAACAATAAGAAAAAAATGTAACTCACAAAATGTATCATAATACAAAGTTGTTAGTAACCTGATGTCCAAACTAAGACTAGTGATGGAAATTCATTTGGACTTTTAAGTATATATCTTATTAAAAAATATTTTTTAGTCGTCAATGGACTTTTATCTTATTTATTTATATGCAGTGCTGATAATTGAACCCAGTGCCTCACACATGCCAGGCAAGCACTCTACCACTGAGCCATGACCCCAGCTCCTAAGTACATATCTTAAAGTAAAAATATGGAAAAATTTAATAAGGAATCAAATCAAAGAATATTGAAGACCACAGTAATGATTTCCAGCAATTATTTACTTATAAAGATAGTTTATGAAAACTGTTACTTCTCAGAGAAAATATATTAAGAAAGCCTAAATTTTCCCTTCTTCAGAATACTAATGATTTATATTTTACTGTCCCCAGTCTTCAAAGAAGGATTAGCATATGTTGCGAATGATTGCTCAAGGTCATGTATGCTCATGAATTTATCTGTAGGAAAAATATTTAAACATATTGGGAGCTTGTTTTCCTCATAAATAGACATTGTTATAAAATATATTAATGTTATTTTCTAATTGCTAAAATTTTTAATCAAATGCCATATGGAATAAAAGTAAATGATTTGAATATTTGAAATAATTTAGTATTTGTTTCCCATGAAATTATGTGAACAATTATCAAGTTACTTCTCAAATCTACTAGAATTACAAACAGAACAGAGTGAACTACTTGAAATGTTCATATAGCTAAAATCTATACACATACAGACACACACACACACACACACACACACACACACACACACACATTCAGGTTCTCCCACAAGGCTACTCTTGAAAAAAGAAGTGAAAGAATAATTAAAGAGCAAGTGCTGACTATTGACATTAAGAAAACGTGTTTGGCTTTTTATGACATTGACCAGGCTATGTATAGGATAAAATATCAAAGAATCTCTTTCTCTTCATAAAATTAAAAAGATAATAATTCAGGATTTTAGTTAAGACATGACAATCTTATTTGATAAATATTCAACCTATATCTTCCATTAAAAAAGATCACTAAAAGCAAATTTCAAATATGTGGATGGCAATATAGAACTTAAAATTTTGCATATGTAAGTATTTATGTTAAATAATCAGACAAAGAGGAAATGGCAAGAAATTGAATTTGTTACCCCCCACCCACCCACCCCATGACATGATGTATGACAGAAAACTAAAGTGGAATTTTTTAAAACTCAGTTTTGATTTTTTTTCTTAATTAAGTTTTGGCAGATGTCTCAAATGTCAATAAAAATTGGATAGTGTTGTCAGGTACTAAACTGAAGAGGTGAACCACTTTTTAATTAATATTTATTTTTTAGTTGGAGGTAAACCACGTTTGTAAAGCATAACAAGATTGTGAACTTGCTCTGTTACCTCTCTCCATCAACCCACCTACTACTCCATTACCTTGAATCTGAATAATAATTAAAAGTCTGCAAACTCTGATTAATAGATATGATTTCATATTTCTGGTTTTCATCTTCTTTTCACAAGTGAGAATGGAAACGCTCCCTTTTCTTTAAAAAAAAAAAGTGGAGAAGTTTTAAGACTTTTGCAGCTTGCTGTGTGTTATCTGAAGTTAAAAGGACATTGAAAAGCTGTTCCATTTCCATCAGGAGAAGTCTTAATCTGGAGGTTGCAGATGAGACTGCCATTGTCTGTCCTCAGAGTAAAGAGCGGTAGCACAGGAATGATCTGTTTTTATGTCGTGTATAACCTGGATGTTCATGTACCAAGTAGAGAACTGGACAAAGGATTCTATCCAGGATCATCCTAAATAAGATCTCACCTTGAAAGATTATCCAACAGATTAAAGAGGGGCAGATTTCTGGAACTTTGAGGACTGAGGGCATAATAGAAACTGTCTGTCACATGAAACATTCTCATATCAAGAAAACTTCAAGTGGATTTGAAATTAAGAATCAAAAGCTATCAGTTGCACATTTTTTATTGCAAGGGTAGTAATACTGTAAAGAATCTCTTCCATCCAGATAAGATCAATTCAGCACATTATTTCTCCTCTCTCCCAAACCCCACTTACTACTCCATTACAGAGAAGCCAAAAGCATTAAATGTAGAACTAGAAAGGAAAAGAAAGAAATAAGGGAAAAGTAGCAGATTTTTTTCCATCTGCAGGATTTATGATTTGAGGTTAGTCTGAGTTGGAACTGGGAAGAAACTTTAGACTAAATTTAAAAATAAAGTTTTTATAGTAGACAAAAAAAGATTATTTAATTATTGAAATGAGATTCTATTTTTGATTGACATGGACTAGAAAAGCTATGAGACCTGCAAAAAAATTTATTTCAAAGGCCAAAATGAAAAATGTCTGGAACATGGTTCTCAAAGGTTTGTTGGAAAACCAAATTACTGTGTGATCATCCGAAACTAATTCCCACTGGTTCAGTATGGTAAAAAATGTACTATCCAGAGTGTCACATGACACTAAGTGAGACTTCGAGAGACCATCTGAGAAAGACACTGAAGGAAAATAAAGGAAGATTAAAGAGGCAATATTTGCATACTAATAACACGTCTTCCTAATTCCCAAATTTTGAATGAGGATATTCTTCAATATGAGTTCAAATTAAATTTCTCTTGTGACAAGAAGAAAGCCACAGACTGTATCACATACTTGCAGATTAGATGATTTAGCTTCTCCTTTCTTATAATGCCTTCTGCAGAGATGTAATGAACCCATTTAAATATTACCATACAAATGTGTTCGCTCTCCCTCTCTTTCTCTCCCCCTTCTCACCATCCATTTCTCCCCACCCCTCTCACTCTCTTTCTCTCTCTTACACACACATGCAAATGCACAACAGCAGGTATTATAATATTCTCCATCTATTTTCTTCTCTATTTCTCCATTTTATGAACTCTAATTAGACTTTATAATATTGTTTTTTATATGTGGGTATTAGCTATTTCTTCCTTTTCTTTCTTTAAGTACTTTTAGGACTCTAATGAACTCTTGGTTTCAATTCTATATAAAGTGGACGGCTAAACTGAAAAAGATAAATACAATCAGTCTACTAGCAAACCAGCTTATGAAACTTTTTGACAACTCCATAATATATATATATATATATATATATATATATATATATATATATATATATATAAATATATATATATATATTTTTTTTTTTCTGGAGGGAAAATCGAGCATGTCAAAAGGAAATTTCTACTATTCCCATCCATTCATTTACTAAAATACATGTGTTAGTCCCCTTCTCCCTAGTCATACAAGCTTTGTATATGATGAAAAAGGTGGATAGAACTCCTCTATCAATTATATAATAAGACAGAAAAGAGACCTTAAAACTTAACTTCCATAAAATAATTAATAGCATAAACACACATGAAGTAAAACTGTGATATCACTTATAAACAAAACATAAATAGTGATAAAACTACCAAAGGATAAGAAGCCCAGAGGTGTCTGTTCTGAGGAAGGGCTACTGCAGTGGAATCTTGATATGTAAATCATGTGCATGTGAAAAGAGTCAGGTGCATTCTAAGTGAACTTACTATCTGAGTAAAAACAATATAGGGAAAAGAAACTCAGAGCTTTACAAATATTGCGAAGAAACTATTATAGATGAAACAAGTACATCTGTACAAGGGCACAGAAAGAACATGAGATTATTGGAGATTTTAAGTAAGACAGGGGCAAATCATTAAGGAGTTTGTAGATTCAGATAAAGATTAAAATTGTTGTTAAATACAATGGATGACAATCATTAAAGTGTTTCAAACTGTTGAGTGGAATGATTAATCAATATTATATACACTTAATTTATCTCAATAACATATCTCAGATTCTATGGTCTCCACTTCTATGGCCATTATGCCCATAATTTCAATTAAATTACTTATTTTTGTCCCATCACTTCTCACTTGAACTATATAGTGCACAAAATTTCTAAATCATTTATCAAACTTTGTTGAAATACCACTTGGATCATCTCTCTCCTCAGCTTTTCATTAGCTAACATGTATCCTACCCATTTCAAAGCTGTCTATTTTTGTCTTCTATTTTATTTTACATTCCAATTTAGCAATCAACTTGGACTCCTTATAATTTTCTGGATTGACATTCAACTATTCCTTATTATTTTGTTTACAGTTTTTCTGAAGTCTTTACTTCATTCTTCTCTATATATTCAAAGACCCTGTATGAGTGAATATGCAACTGTCTGCCCCAACATTGGATGATACTGGAAGGCATTATAACTGAGATAAGCCATCTACAGACAGACAAATGCTGTATGATTCCACTTAGATGATGTCTCTGAAACAGTTAAAGATATTGAAACAGATAATAGAATGATAGTTGACAGAGGTTGGGCACAACAAAGCATAAGGAGTTGTTGCTCAGTAGACCTAGATATGCAGTTATGCAAGAGTAATATCTAATACCTAGAGGTGACAAACTTCATTGTGCACTCAAAATTTGTTAATACGATATATCTTAGTTAATATTTTTACAACAACATGAACAGCAAACAGAATCATAAAGAAGCACAAGGAGGCATTTTGGATGATAGATGTATGCCACAGTCTGGCTGGGCACAATTCAGGAGCCACTTGTCAAAAGAAACAAACTTTATTTTTAAAACTACAAACGCCAAACAAAACAGCTCCTCAGGAAAAACCCTCAGAGCCCAACTGCCACCACCGGCTTCCAGAAGCCTCTCCCCCCCACACCAACAACCACCTCCCACAATCCTCCTGCTCTTGAGGCTGATTGGCTAGGTAGCGTGGGAGGAGCCAAAGAAGTCCCCCAATGAGCAGTTCCGTAGTCTGAAGGGCAGGGAAACAGCCCAATGAACATGACCGCAGAGGAGCCAATCAGCTAGATGTTGCTGGGGCCGCTGTGAGCCAATCATCAGCTGGCAGTCTGAAGGGCAGGGAAACAGCCCAATGAACATGACTGCAGAGGAGCCAATCAGCTAGATGTTGCTGGGGCCGCTGTGAGCCAATCATCAGCTGGCAGTGTGAAGGGCAGGGAAACAGCCCAATGAACATGACTGCAGAGGAGCCAATCAGCTAGATGTTGCTGGGGCCACTGTGAGCCAATCATCAGCTGGCAGCTTGAAGGGCAGCTGGAAGTTTGCTGGGGCCCCTTTGGCTGTGGCTCTCAACATCTCCCCCTCTCTGTTTAAACAACAAGCATGTGGCTTAGGGACCGTGCCTGCCTTAGGTTGTCCAATACTACATATGGTCCTTACCCGTCTTCGGATGAGCTGACCTCAGGGCGTCAGCCTCCTGTCTTAGGTTGGTACCATTGTAATTGGATCTTACCCGTCATTGACTACCGGTCCGGTATACAGCCACACCTGTGGAGAGGTACCAGCGGGGGGGTGAGGTTCTTTGCCTCACCTCTGTTGGCCCCCAAATAGCTGATCATGACAAGCAGAAGGGAGGAAGATATACCAAGCCAATCGACAGCTCTTGTTGGAAAAATTGTACCACCGATGACATCATCAGCAAAAATACTCCAACACTACCACAAGTCGCTGCACCAACAGATAGTTCACAATGCATACAAGTGAATTTACAATGCATACAAGTGACACAAGTTCTGTAAGCGGTTCAATGATGGCTATTGCAGAAACTGTAGATTAGTTTTAATCTTTGTCTTCACCGGCACAGGGATGAAGATAGGAATTCTGGCAATAATGGCTAAAGAAAAAATTATATAACATTCTAGAAGGTACTAAAAGAAAACATTTTCTTAACAATTTACATTGTCTTCACTGGCACTGGGATGAAGATAGAAATTCTGGCAATAATGACTAAAGAAAACATTGTGTAACATTCCAGAAGGCACTAAAAGAAAACAATTTTCTTAACAATTTACATTATCTTCACCGGCACTGGGATGAAGATAGGAATTTTTCTTAACAATTTACATTATCTTGAAAAGAATTATTAAATATAATGAAAAGGATAGGTGAAAGTAAACAAACAGATCTGTTAACCTCCTTTTTTGTTTATATATTAAAATAATTCTTAACAGTTATTTACCCAATTTAAATTAAACCATTTTAATCACGTGAATAAAAAAAATTTTTGGATCCATTTTTTTTTTTATGTGCGCTCATCATATATGATATATGGACATACGTACATTCAAACATATAACACAAAACACAAGTGTGCACACATAATATAATACATACAACACATAACATAATAGTAAAGGCCTTATAACTTTTTACAGGTGAAATCTCCATTGCAGTGTTTAAAAACTCAATAGTCAAAAAAGAAAACAAATAGAACTGATCAGCAAAACATTAACCTAGGTCTGTATGAGCTCAAAAAACAAAATAGAACTTCATGATATGGGAAAGGGCAATAATAAAACAGATATTGAAAAAAGCATCTTGGTTCTGTCGCAGATGTAAGGATAGCCAAATTGGAGTTTTGGATATCAGCTATTATTGATTTGAGCCAAATCATCTTCTTTTTGGTCTGTAGAATTCGCTTTAGTTAATCTCTCTGGAATCCAAATTGGCTGCTGTTCTCCCTGTTGCAACACACAAACAGACCCCCGACTCCAGACAATCACTGGGTCAGGATTTTAGTTAATCTCTCTGGAATCCAAATCGGATGCTGTTCTTCCTGTGGAAACATATAAACAGGCCCCCGACTCCAGACAATCACTGGGTCAGGACCTTGGTTAATCTCTCTGGAATCCAAATCGGCTGCTGTTCTTCCTGTGGAAACACAAAAACAGACCCCCAACTCCAGACAATTACTGGGTCAGGACCTTTCCATTGTCCTGTTAGAATATCTTTCCAAAGTACCTTGGGCTTATGTACATTTTTTGGACACATATGCCTTTCTGCAGCACTAAGTCCTGATGAATCCAAATTTAAAAAGTTTAGAGTAAAAAGGGTTATTTTAAGTTTATCTTTGGGGAATATATACCCCTTCCCAATTCCGTCTTTTTGCTTTAATAAGTACATTTTAATAGTTTGATGAGCTCTTTCAACGATGCCTTGTCCCTGTGGATTGTATGGGATTCCTGTTATATGAGTAATGCCAAATGATGAACAAAATTGTTTAAAAGAAGTAGATGTATAAAAAGGGGCATTATCTGTTTTTAACTGTTTTGGAATGCCCACAGTGGCAAAATTTTGTAAGCAATGAGCTATAACATCTTTAGTTTTTTCCTCCGGCATGAAGGGAGCCCATCAAAAATCCAGAAGAAGTATCAACTGTAACATGCAAATATTTTAATTTTCCAAATTCTGGCAAGTGTGTGACGTCCATCTGCCAAATATGGTTAGGTATCAATCCTCTAGGATTGACTCCAAGATTAACTTGTGGTAAAAAGGTCACACAATTTTGACATTGTTTTATTATTTGTCTAGCTTGCTCCTTAGTTATTTTAAAACGCTTTTGTAAAGTATTAGCATTGACATGGAACCTTTTATGAAAATTTATAGCTTCTTGTAGTATAGAGAAAATATGTATGTCATGTGTAGTTTTATCTGCTAAATCATTGCCCAAACTAAGGGCTCCAGGGAATCCTGTATGTGCCCTGATATGTCCTATAAAGAATGGATCTTTTCTGCCCCAGATTAAACTTTGTATAGTGGAAAACAAAGAGAAAACAGTAGAAGAAGGGGAAATCCTACCAGCATCTTCAAGGGATACTATAGCATTAACTATATACTGACTATCAGAAAATAAATTAAATACAGAATCTTTAAACATCACAAAAGTTTTTAATACTGCATTAAGCTCTACCTTTTGAGCTGATTGTTTGGGTACTAAAAATGTAAAAGTTCAATCAGGGGTAACTATTGCTGCTGTACCATTATTTGACCCATCAGTGAATATATTTGGAGCATCCATGATAGGTGTTTTTCTTGTCATTTTTGGAAAAATTACAGGATGCAATGACCAAAAAGACAATAAAGGATTAGATGGTAAGTGGTTATCAAATGAAACATTAGATTTGCACATGATTATTGCCCAAGTATTTAACTCATTAGCTAATTCATCAATTTGATTCATAGTATATGGTGTAATAATTTTATTAGGAGAAATTCCAAACACTGCCTTTGCTTCTTTTATTCCTTTGAGTATTAATTGTCCTACAGCCTCAGGATACCTAGTAAGAATAGTGTTAGGAGAATAAGATAAATGTATCCATAATAATGGACCTTCTTGCCAAAATACTCCTGTAGGAATATTTTTTGTTGGTAGTACAATAAATAATAAAGGCAAACTTATATCAATTCTATCCAAATGTTTCCATATATGTTTCAATAATTTTTAATGCCTTTCTTGCTTCAGGCGTTAACATTCGGGGTGAATTTGGATCTGATGGACCTTTTAGGATATCAAATAAAGGTCCCAATTCTCCTGTTGGAATACCTAGATAAGGCCTTATCCAATTTATGTCTCCTAATAACTTTTGAAAGTCATTAAGTGATTTGAGTTGATCTACTCGTATTTGAATTTTTGGTGGACGGACCATGGTTGAGGATAATAGAACTCCCAAATAATTAATTGGAAAATTTAATTGTACTTTATCTATTGCTATCTCTAGATTATAATTTTTTAATAAGTTTGTAAGTGTGGCATAACATTCTAGCAATGTGTTTTTAGCTTTGTGTGCTAATAATATGTCATCCATATAGTGAAATATTTGTAGCTCAGGATTTTGATTTCTAAGTGGCTGGATTACTTTGTTAACATAAATTTGACACATAGTTGGGCTGTTAGCCATCCCTTGAGGGAGTACTTTCCATTCATATCTCTGATCAGGACCTTCATGATTTAGTGCAGGGATAGTAAATGCAAAACGTGGACTATCCTCAGGATGAATTGGAATTGAAAAAAAACAATCTTTAATATCTATAACTAAAACATACCAAGTTTTTGGCAAAGCAGACAATTGAGGAATCCCCGATTGAGCAGGTCCCATAATGACAATTTCATTATTAATGGCTCTTAAATCTTGCAATAATCTCCATTTACCAGATTTCTTTTTGATGACAAAAATGGGAGTATTATGGGGAGATACAGAAGGTTGTATATGTCCTTCCGCTAATTGTTGTTTGACCAGATCATGGGCTATTTGTATCTTTTCTTTAGTCAAGGGCCACTGAGGAACCCATACTGGTCTTTCTGATTTCCATGTAATTTTTATTGTCTCAGTGGCCCTTTGTGAAAATCCAACCCATGTCTGTCTATTCCTTGATCTATTTGTATTGGTGCTGCTATACCTTGTTCTTGTTTTTCTAATCTTTTTCCTTTCCTAAAACCTTGTCAAGCCCTAATAGTGGGTGCATTTTGATTGATGTTATTTGTTAATGTCAAACCTAATTGATCTAAGACATCTCGTCCCCATAATTTTACAGTAAGATGATCCAATACATATGGCTGTATAGTTCCTTCACATCCTTCAGGATCCTTCCAATCTAATACCATTGCACTTCTATCAGGATTAGTCGCCACTCCTAAGCCTCGAAGCGATTGAGTGGCTTGCTGTAATGGCCAATGTTTTGGCCATTCTTGATGAGATATGATGCTAAGGTCTGCACCTGTATCCAGTAGCCCATTAAATTCATGTCCTTGAATATTTAGTTTTAGCATGGGGCGAGAATCTAAATTTAAAGAAAGCATAGCCCAATCTACACCTGTGGAGCCTAATCCCTTGGAATCTCTTTCTACAGCATGACTGGAAAATTTATCATGTAGGCTTGGTATTATTAGTAATTGTGCTATTCTATCTCCTGGTGAAATTACTGATATACCCTTTGGAGAACTGGCTATAATTTTTATTTCACCTTCATAATCGGGATCAATTAACCCAGGACTTATCAAAAGTCCTTTTAGAGTAGAAGAGCTGTGTCCCAACAATAAGCCTACTGTTCCTTTGGGAAGAGGTCCTTTCACCCCTGTGGGAATGATTTGAACTCCCATCTCTGGAGTTAGTACTGCTCTGGTGGAGGCGCAGATGTCCAACCCTGCGCTCCCTCTAGTCTGTCTGACGAGGGATCTGATGTCCTGGGCACTACCCTGATGGGGTTGCTGGGGTTGCTGGGTTCCTCCAGAGCTCCGTATATTTGTGGTTTGGGGCCCCGGAGCATTGGGGCCCCCTGTCCGTTTTTTGGCAACGGAGCCCGATGCCTTTGTCCACGATATTGTGGATAAAAACCTTGTCCTTGCTCGTTTTTTGATAATGGAGTACCCTCTATGGTGGTTTGAGAACGGCATTCATTAGCCCAATGTCTCCCTCTACGGCATCGTGGGCAAATACCCGGTATTCTATTCCTTTGATACCTAGTATTGTTAAACCCTCCTCCTATGGGGCAATTCCTTTTAAAATGTCCTGCTTGTTGACAATTGTAGCATGTTCTTGGCCCGGCATCTAAAGCCTGTTTTACTGCAGCTGCCACAATTTGCCCTTGTTCATTAATGTCTCTGGCATCTAAAGCCTGTTTTACTGCAGCTGCCACAATTTGCCCTTGTTCATTAATGTCTCTGGCATCTAAAGCCTGTTTTACTGCAGCTGCCACAATTTGCCCTTGTTCATTAATGTCTCTGGCATCTAAAACCTGTTTTACTGCAGCCGCCACAATTTGCCCTTGTTCATTAATGTCTCTGGCATCTAAAGCCTGTTTTACTGCAGCTGCCATGACTTGCTCTTGTTCATTAATGTCTCTACACAATTTAATATATTTGTTTAAATCTTCCTGTTTCCATGGTCTAATGATATCTCTGCACCAACGATTCACTTGGTCATAAGCCAGTTGTTTTATTAATGGCATTGCTTGTTCTGTATTCCCAAAAACTCTGGTAGCTGTTTGAATAAGCCTATCTACAAATTCAGCATAACGTTCATTAGCTCCTTGTATTATCTTAGATAATTGACCTTGTAAACCTCCATGTCCTTGTAAAGTCTTCCATGCCTTAAGTGCATCTACAGCAATTTGTGCATATACACCAGGATCATATGCAAGTTGTTGCTGCCGATCCTCATAAGGTCCCTTTCCTAACAACATATCTAGATTTCTCTGAGGATAACCAGCTGCTGCATTTCCCATAACTTTCTCCTTGCAAAATTCCTCATTAGCAACCTTCCATAACAGGTATTGTCCTCCAGTTAGCACAGCTTTACACATATTAGCCCAATCTGCTGGCGTCATGTTGAAGTTGGTAATGGATTCGATCAAGCTTACAGTGAAGGGTGCTTGAGGACCATAGGTTGTTACAGCCTCTTTTAGCTCCTTCACTGTTTTGTAAAATAAACCCTGGTGAATTCGCTGCCCTCCTACCTCAAATACAGGGCATACTTGAGATCCTGTCTCAGGATCCCAACTATCAACTGCGGGGGTTGGGAGCCTCCTAGCATATGGAGGTGGTGCTGTTGATTGGACACTTATGCCCTCTGGTGATAGAGTGCTGTTAGTAGCAGTCTCCTGTAGAGGTGGTGCTGTTGGTTGGAGACTTTCACTCTCTAATAGAAACAGTCTCCTGTTGTAACTTTTCCCCTGATGGCTTTTGCTGCTCTAAACTTCCTTCCTCTACCTTTGTCTGAACTGAAGGCTTTCGACTAAGCAAACCAGATACGTTCGCCCACAATGTCAATGTGCCAACTGGCAGAGTCCCTGGGTTGTACTTTTCTATTCTTTTTAAATCTTCACCATGATGGTTCCATTGTGATATATCTAACAACTCCTCCTTAAAAAGCCATGGGCTATATTTTTGTATTGTATCAACGTATGCCCTGAGTATTCTTGATTTTACTGAGATGCCTCCTTCGTCTAACAATTTACTTAACACTCTTTCGGTTTGTTTTTTACTAATTGCTGATCCCGTATTTCTACTATAATACAACCCAGCAAGATAACACCAAACCAAACCGAGACAGAATCCAATAAAAATGGAACAACAAAATTTCATTATAGCCTTTCTATCCTCCTGACATGTGCATCCGTCCTTTCTCCCTATCTGTTCCTCAGACGCAAATAGTTTTTCCTCAGTTGTGAGCGGTTTTCCTTCCGTCTCACTCATCTCCAGGGACTGAAATGTCCATCCGACCTTTCTCCCTATCTGTTCCTCAGAAGTGAACGGTTTTTCTTCCCTCTCACTTATCTCCAGGGACAAGCAACTTAAAACAAAAATGAAGCAAAACAAAAGAGTAAACTTAGAATGGCTACCCATCCTCTCACCCTGCCCTCAGGGGCGAGCAGTTTACTTACCCTCAGCCGCTCCCCGTGCGAGCCACCAAATGCCGCAGTCTGGCTGGGCACAATTCAGGAGCCACCTGTCAAAAGAAACAAACTTTATTTTTAAAACTACAAACGCCAAACAAAACAGCTCCTCAGGAAAAACCCTCAGAGCCCAACTGCCACCACCGGCTTCCAGAAGCCTCTCCCCCCCACACCAACAACCACCTCCCACAATCCTCCTGCTCTTGAGGCCGATTGGCTAGGTAGCGTGGGAGGAGCCAAAGAAGTCCCCCAATGAGCGGTTCCGTAGTCTGAAGGGCAGGGAAACAGCCCAATGAACATGACCGCAGAGGAGCCAATCAGCTAGATGTTGCTGGGGCCGCTGTGAGCCAATCATCAGCTGGCAGTCTGAAGGGCAGGGAAACAGCCCAATGAACATGACTGCAGAGGAGCCAATCAGCTAGATGTTGCTGGGGCCGCTGTGAGCCAATCATCAGCTGGCAGTCTGAAGGGCAGGGAAACAGCCCAATGAACATGACTGCAGAGGAGCCAATCAGCTAGATGTTGCTGGGGCCACTGTGAGCCAATCATCAGCTGGCAGCTTGAAGGGCAGCTGGAAGTTTGCTGGGGCCCCTTTGGCTGTGGCTCTCAACAGATGTATCTACAACCTTGATTGTGATGGTACCACTGGTATATGCACACATCCAAACTCATCAAGTTGTAGACATTAAATATATGTAATATTGGGGGTGTTGATTGTACCTCAGAAAAAAACATATTTTAAAATGTATTCCTGATGCCTGCTTTGCTTTGCTACAAAATATTCTTTGACCAACTCAGCAAGATGCTGTTTCCTTTCTTCTTCTCTGTATTCTAGCTTAATTAATTAATTAGATAAATATGCACAAATCTTTAATGTGGAACCCACACAATTTTCTAAAAATTCTATGGTAGTGAGTAAAACACAATTTTTCACTCAAATAAAATTTGTAGCATACTATATTACAATTTGATAATTCCTATAATATACACTGTCAATGTGTGAGTTCACAGGGCAATTACTGAATATTTCCTACAGGAGTAAGGGATGACTTTACATAGGATGTATGTCTAATTAGCCTTTAAGGAAATGAATGTTTTTAGGTCAAATAGGATCAAGGTTAATCATTCAGGAATAATATCTGTTCATGTCTTATCACTTCTCCTGCCATACAGACATCTTCACATTTGGGAATTGGGTCTTTTTCATGATATAATTAATAGCCTATCGTGTCCACCCCTGCAGAGAGTAAATAGCATCTTTTTCTTATTATATAACTTCAACTGTAGATACTGGAGCCTGGAAAGCTCACAGAGCCTTCTCTGCCATGCTTTATATGTTTTCTTAGGCAATTATTACTTTCTGGTTCAAACCCTGAACTGATTGGTATCCTCATAAAACCCCTGCTCCCTGAATAGAAAAATTAATGTAAGAAAAAAATCTCCACACGTGATACCAACTTGAGGAGGACAGTCCATTATTATTGTTGTCTTGGATCCTCTCTGTCTCCTCCTTCACTCGTGAATAGGAGTGATTTTATTGAAAATAAATTTTAGTACAAGAAGCCCAGCGTGGTGGCTCTGCTCTTTCAACTCTCCTTTTATCTGGGAACTTACATTACTGCAAGAAGGATTTACTTTTCTCTGTTCCAACTTTTTGTGTGTTTAAAGGAAGAACTGGAACAAAACTACAGAAGCTGCAGAAGGCCACCTGTGACTGGCTGAGAAAGTCTAATTCTGTGATTTTATGTGATAGAACATTCTCCTGCTGTATCATTTCCTTCCTTTCTTTTAATTCTTTTTTTTTTACTCATATTTTCTTAAGGGAGGAAAGCATGGCTTTTTGTTTAGTTTTTGTTTTGTTTTGTTTTGCAGTGGGCTTTTTAAAATGCACCCCTCAACCCTCACTAATACCGACAGTGATAGGTCTAATTCAAATGGCTAATCATTCCCTCTGTGCCAACATTTCCTTTGTTAATATTTCCTATCTCCAGCAGCAATAAGTTTAGCTTTCCCCTCAATGGCATGATGTTGTTATTTCAGATTGCTTTTTAATAATTCTTTTTGGGTCATAATAGTAATGGTGTCCAGTATTTATTTTAAGTGAATGTCTTCTGACTGTTATTCCATATTTATGATACATATCAGAAGATCAATATTTTATAGCTACTGCCTTATTATATTTGTAAGAAAGAATACTTCAGGAAACAATTTCTTAACAGATGATGCTCCATTAATTTTAGTGCTTATCTTTAAAAGTAATTAATTAATATCAGTGCTTAAGTAAATACAACTTAATGACTGACAATTTTCCTAAATTAATTTAGTGCAATATTTTAAAAAATGTACAATTTAATTTTATCACAGTATTTATATTTTCATTTATAATGTAATAAATAATGCTTTCTACAAGTTGCACACTGAACTCTTATTATAATTTATGTTTTTGATTTTGTTTGTTTTTATTGCTTTCGAAAAGTGAAGGTAAAGTCAATAAATCTCTTAACATCTGACATTTCAATCTGGGCCTTTTTCATTTGCCAATAAAGTAGTTGTAAGGGATCTTTCAGTTATTATTACAAAGAAGAAACAACAAAACAATTAATATTAAATTTTACTGAAATATTAACACAGTGACATCATCATTAAGTAGACTGTCTCTATATCAGCCTGAGAAATATGCAAGGACTTTTCATATTTTTGAAGAAAAGAATCTAATATAAATATTTTCCTTTCTATTCCTTCATTAGTTGACATAGCTATTCACATTTTACATTAATTTTACATGTTAAAAGCAAGATTCCAGAAACTTATTTCAACTTGTGTTAATGTTCAGGTAGAAACTCTAGAACTATACCCCATCACATCCTATACCCAAATCAGTTCTCCTTAAGCCTGCAATCATTTATTAAGTTAAGCTTTAAAAAGTAAATTCTAAAATATCATGCTAATTCAAGCTGTGCAAAATTTAAAGCATGATAAATTTGTGTAAAGCCTTATGAACTGGCTTACTTCTCTGGTATTGTCAAACTTTAGAGTTCATTTTTATCTTTCTAGTTTCCACACAAATATAAAGACACTATATCACATATGCATGTGTTTTATTTTCTTATAAATATTTCCATATTTACATTAAATGTATTTTTTGGTAGGGTACATTTTAATGTGTCACATTCGAACTGGGTATTAATTGATTGAAATGATATATGGGTAATCTATAAAATAAAATAATTCATTTGAATATATTCTTAACTAATCAGAATAACTACAAATTTTGTTCACGATTGAAATAATATATTTAGAAAACTTCCCTAAATGTCAAAATTAGCTTCCAATTTAGAATTTAAAATAATAAGGAACATATTTTTTTTTTTATTTGTACTAGAGATTGAACCCAGGGGAGCTTAACCACAAATTCAAACGTCCCAGGTATTTTTCTTTCTTTTTTTTTTTTCATAGACTTTATTTTGAGACAGCTGAGGCAGGCTTTGAACATCAGATCCTTCTGCCTCAGCCTCCTGAACCACTGGGATTACAGCTGCACTGGTCTAAAAATATTTTTTAAGAGAAGAAAAAGAAAGCATAAGAATAATTATTCATTTTACTGAAATATGCATTCTAATGTTTAAAATCGGGATCAATGCCATTTATTTTTGAAGCATTGGAAGAATAAATGGGTGATTTTACTTTATTCAGACAATCAGGTATCATATATTCAATAACTTTCCTTCTTATGAAAAAGTCATCATGCTCAGTTTTGATCACTCAAACGATTTGTGACAGAATTGGCAGTAAAGAAAACATTGAGGAAAGCAACACATGTTCAGTCTATATCATGACAGAAGCATCTAAGCCAAAAAACAGGGGCAAATTTTATGTTCCAACAGATTTAAGATCCTTCACACTTTATCCAGATATAGAAATAGGAGAAACGTTAAAAATTCCAAATAGTTAAAATATTTTCCATTTATTATTTTCTCTAAAACTAGTTATTTTCTCTTTCATTTCATATCATTTGAAGTTTAATAAGGGTACTCATTAGTTTTTAGAACATTAAACAGGTAGTTTTTTTTTTTTTCAGGACAAAAATTCTTGTGGTAATCAAGTGTCAGTATCATCTCCAATTATTTTGACCTATTGATTTTCACACTTTTAGAATCCACTAAAATTATTTTTAGAAACATATTTAAAAGAAGACACACAACATAGTGAATACTATTTGTCAAAAATCAGATTCAACTTTATATAAAAAACATTTATAACACTATATTTCAGACTGAAAAGAGCATATTTTACTACCATCAAGATGAATCATGATATGACTTTTTTTTTGACAAGACAAGACATTTCAACATAGAAATAAATTATATTAGAGTTATATATTATTTTCTTTACAAATTTACCTCATCAAAAAAAAAATACAAGATCCTTTACAAAAATACCCCCAAAATGAATAACATTTCTTTATGCAAAATGTGAAACTACTAAAATCCTGGAAGGCAACATAATAAAAAATCTAGAAGACCTTGGCTTGATTATGACTTTTTAGATACCACACAAGAGGTACAACACATGAAACAAAGAGCTGATGAGCTGGAATTCATTACAATTAAAAAATTTTGCTTTGTGAAAGATATTTTCAATAGAATAAAAAGGTAAATCAAAAAGAATATACTTTCAACAGCCATACTAAAGGACTGATATTCAAGGCATACAAAGAACCCTTAAGTCTCAGCAGTAAGAAAATGCCTATATTATATGCCTGCAGTAAACATTGTTTTAATTCAATAATTCAGCAAAGGCTTATTAAGAGAACATTACATTTTAGACAGTATGTCAGGTTGATGTGCATCAAAATAAATAGTATATAGCATCCTCTACTTCTAACATAAACATAAGAAAAGTAATTATTCAACTAGGTTAACAAGACACAAAATACAAGTTTTATATCCAATATTATAGGAGTTCCCCAAAAATGAGTAATGAGAGTACATTAAGGGGCACAAAAGAGAGTGAATTTCCAGGTGACCAGAACACATAAGAGAATATATTCACTGGAAAGGAGACCAAATTACCTTATAATTAACTCCTAAAATACCATGCAGCAGCTACCAAAAAAACCTTCACATCATTCTTGACAACAGGTCTTGAATAGTTTGTGTTCAATATTTTAGAAAATGATGACATTCTTTGTCCCTTTAGGGTAAATGATAAATAGTTTTAAATTTAAGGTAAATATTAAGAACTATGAAAGAAAAATTTTAACCCAAAGCCTAATGGATAAATATCTCCAAAATATAAACTATTTATTTATCACAAAATTTTGTTTCTTTTACTATCTCTTTCCAGATACACACACACACACACACACACACACACACACAATATATATATATATATATATATATATATATATATACAAATTCTTTATATTAAAAATGTATTCAGCATGTAAAATTGAGGCATAGAATAAATATATTAATGAATGAGTAGATAGGTTTAAAATACCCAAATTAATAAACAATGATGCCTACTTACTTTTTGAATTTTAATATTCAGCTTCAAGATAAAAATACAACTATGCAACAATGAGGAAACTAAAGTTTAAATTTGAAAACCAAATTTTAGTGTCTTAGTAACAAAAATACAAAAGTGAACTTACTCTATTATATATATTTTAATTTTTAACTTTTCCAATATTTTGGATCTGAGGTTTCCAACCTGAAATATCATTCTAAAACACAACTGAGTGAAATTTAATGTATCCTACAACTAAGGTAGAAGATTTCAAAAGTCTTAAAAAAATGTAGTGAACAAGTCCATCTAGCACTGCCAAACTAGAAGGACACCCAAGAATGAAGAAAGTCTTTAATCTTACTGTCAAAGAAAATATAGAAAGAAGTAGACATAATATATTTGGATAGGCTGAACTAATAGGAGTTGCTTTTGATAAAAAAAAAAAAAAATCTAGTCATGGACCCATGCAAAGACCAGGGAGGCCCAGGTGAGCCTGGCCCACCTGCGAGGAGCCTGCACTAAGGCTCCTCATTTACCAATGTGCCGCCCCCCTTTCCACCCACCTCCATCTTGGAACACTACAGCCATTGCTATAGCTCTCCCCACGTAGCGTCCTCCACCTTGGGACAATGGACAGGGCGTAGAGGCAGCTGCCTGCTGCAGCACCTCACACCACAGCATTGCATCTCTGAACAGGTCGCCCAATGCCATAGGATGGTTCACTCTTGCAGCCTCACCTCTCAAAGTAGTCACCTCTAGCTTTTGGTGTTGATTCATGCTTCTTTTTCTAGGGCTTTGAGATGTAATGTCAGGTTGTTTCTTTGTTGAAAGAAACCACCATCTCATCACCACCATCTCAGGTTACCTCCACTGCCACTACCACTGTCTTTAGTTGCAGCAGCTTCCATCTTGAGACACCAATTGGGGACTGGAAGCCCAACACCAAGATGAGACATCAGAAACATGCAGGGGCACTGTAAGATTATAGGATAGAAACTGTAATACCTTGGATTAGCACTGCTAGAGGGGAAGACACACAGAAAGCATGAAAAGACAAGGTAAGAACAAACCAAGATAATACAATTAGAGAATCCATTGATAGTACAGTATAAGAAATGTCAGAGAAGGAATTTAGAATGAACAAAATTAAAATAATCTGTGACTCAAAGAATGACATAAGACAACAACTATAGGCAACAATTGATCACTCCAACAAAGAGATAAGAGAGCAAATACAGGCAACAAAATATTACTTTAAGAAAGAGAAAGACATTCTTAAAAATTAAACAAACAAACAAAAACAAAAACAAAACAGAAATCCTTGAAATGAAGGAAACAGTAAGCCAAACTGCCAAATTAAAAATTCAATAGAAAGCATCTCCAACAGACTAGATCACTTGGAAGACAGAACCTCATACAATGAAGACAAAATATATATTCTTGAAAATAACGTTGACCACACAGTGCACATGGTAATAAATCATTAATAGAAACTCCAGGAATTATGAGATAGGATGAAAAGGCCAAATTTTAGATGTATTGGGATAGAGGAAGGAACAGATATTCAAACCAAAGGAATGCACAATATTTTCAATGAAATAATATCAGAAAATTTCCCAAACTTGAAGAACAAATTGGAAAATCAAATACAAGAGACTTACATGACACCAAATATATGAAATTAGAAACCAATCTACACCAAGGCACATTATAATGAAAATGTGTAACAAACCATCAATCTTATATCCATCAAAATTAAACTTCAGATTTGATGATGACATAAAAGCCTTCTATGATAAACAAAAACTAAAAGAATTTACAATTTAAAAGCCTACACCAGGGAACATTCTCAGCAAAATATTCAGTGAGGAGGAAATAAAAACCAGCAAAGGGAAGAACTACACTAATGGCAAAGTCAATCAAAGGAAAAACCAAGTCAAGTAAAAAACCAAAAACAAACCAAATGACCACTAATAAAACCATATTTCAATAATAAACCTGAATGTTAAAGGCCTAAACTCATTAATTCAAAGACAGACTAGAGGACTGGACTCCAAAATAAGGACACAACAATATGCTGCCTTCGAGAGACTCATCTTATAGAGAAAGACATATACAGACTGAAGATAAAAGGGTGGGAAAAATATACTACTCACTTGGATTGTGTAAACAAGCAGGGGTTTCCATTTTCATATCAGATAAAGTAGACTTCAAACCAAAGTTGATCAGAAACCTTCTTCAAACCAAAGAAGTTCATTTCATACTGCTTAAGGGCATCACACATCAACAAGACATAATAATGATAAATATTTTTTCCCTAAACAATGGAGCAGCTATATGTAACAAACCCTTCTAAATTTCAAGAATGAAATAAAATACAGCATAATAATACTGAGTGACTTTAACACACCTCTCTCACTTCTGGATAGATCTTCCAAACAAAAACTAAGCAAAGCACTCAATAATACCATCAATAATTTAGACTTAACAGACAGATATAGAATATTTTATCCTTCAACAAGTGAATATAATTTTTTTCTCAACAACACATGGATTCTTCTCTAAAGTAGACCATATGTTTTGCCGGAAAACAGCTCTTAGCAAATACAAAAATGTAGAGATTCTACCTTGCATTCTATCAGACCATAATGAAATGAAAATAGAAATCAATGATAAAGTAAAATATAGAAACTACTCTAACACCTGGAGACTAAATAATACATCATTGAATGATGCATGGATAGCAGAAAACATCAGAGAGGAGTTAAGAAAAAAATTCTAAGAGGCAATGAAAATTTGGATACAACATACCAAAACCTCTGGGACATTATGAAGGTGGTGCTAAGAGGAAAGTTCACTGCATTGAGCACATTTATGAAAAGAATGAAAAGTCAACAAAGAAACAACCTGACATTACATTTCAAAGCCCTAGAAAAGGAAGCATGAATCAACACCAAAAGTAGTAGAAGATGGGAAATAATTAAAACCAGGGCTGAAATCAATGAAATTGAAACAAAAGAAACAATTGAATAAATGGACAAAACAAAAAGCTGGTTCTTGAAAAAATAAATAAAATTGATAAACCCTTAGCCACCCTAATGAAAAGAAGAAGAGAGAAATCTTTATTTACTAAAATTTGTGATGAAAAAGGAAATATCATGCATGACATGTACTATTGAAATAGAGAACATAATAAGAAACTATTTTGAAAATTTATACTCCAATAAAATAGAAAGTCTTGATGACACCAACAAATTTCTAGAGACATATGATCTGTCCAAACTGAATTGGGAGGACATACACAATCTAAATAGATCAATTTCAAGCAAGGAAATAGAGGATTCCACCAAAAGCCTACCAATCAAGAAAAGCCCAGGACCAGATAGATTTTCAGTCTCAGTTCTACAAGACTTTTAAAGAAGAATTAATATCAATACTCCTCAACTTATTCCATGAAATAGAAAAGCAGGGAACCCTTCCAAACTCATTCTATGATGCTAGTATTACCCTGATATCTAAACCAAATGGAGACACATCAAGAAAAGAAAACTTCACATCAATATCCCTGATGAACATAGATGCAAAATTTTCCCATAAAATTCTGACAAATTGCATACAAAACCATATTTAAAAGATAGTGTACCATGATCAAGTTAGGTTCATCCCAAGGATGCAAGGTGAGTTCAACATATGGAAATCAATAAATGTAATTCATCACATCAATAGACTTAAAGATAAAATTCATATGATCATCTCAATAGATTCAGAAAAAGCATTTGACAAAATACAGCACATCTTCATTTTCAAAACACTAGAATAACTACGGATAGTAGGAACATACCTCAATATTTTAAAAGCAATATATGCTAAACCCAATTCCAACATCATTCTAGATGTAGAAAAAATGGAAGCATTCACTCTAAAAACTGGAACAAGATAAGGATACCCTTTTTCACCACTCTTATTCAACATAGTCCTTGAAACTCTATCCAGAGCAATTAGATTTTAAAAATTAAAGGAATATGAATCAGAAAAGAAGAACTCAAAGTTTCACTTTTTTTGCCAACAACCTGATTCTATACTTACAAGATCCAAAAACCTCCACCACAAACCTTGTAAAATTAATAAATGAATTTAGCAAATTAGCAGAATATAAAACCAATACCCATAAAACCAATGCATTTCTATACATCAATGATGAAATCTCTGAAAGAAAAATTAGGAAAACTACCCCATTCACAATAGCTTCAAAAAATATTTTGAATCAATCTAACAAAAGAGGTGAAAGACCTACACACTAAAGAAAGAAATTGAAGAAAACCTTGGAAGATGGAAAGTCCTCCCATATTCTTTAGGAAGAATAAATATTGTGAAAATGATCATATTACCAAAAGCATTATACAGATTTAATTCAATTCCAATTAAAATTCCAACATTCCTCATAGAAATATACAAAGCAATCATGAAATTCATTTGGAATAAAGAAGACACCCAAAATAGCCAAAGCAATCCTTAGCAAGAACAGTAAAGCAGGAAGCATCACAATACCAGACCTTAAACTAAACTACAAAACTATAGTAACAAACTTGGCATGGTATTAGCACCAAAATAGACATGTGGCTCAGTGTTACAGAATAGAAAACACAGAGACAAATGCACACAAATACAGTTATCTTGTATTAGACAAAGGAGCCCAAAAGACACATTGGAGAAAAAATAGCCTCTTCCACAAATGGTGCTGGGAAAACTGGAAGTCCATATGCAACAAAATGAAATTAAATCACTCTTTCACCATGCACAAAATTCAACTCAAAGTGGATCAAGAACCTAGGAATTAGAACAGAGACACTGAACATAATGGAAGAAAAAGTAGATCCAAATATTCATCATGTTGGAGTATGTTCTTAATTCCTAAATCAGACTTCTAAAGCAGAAGGAAATAAAATCAAGAATCAGTAAATGGGAGGGATTCAAAATAAAAAGCTTCTCAGCAAAATAAATAATCAGCAACATGAAGAGAGAACCCCCACATAGAGGGAGAACATCTTACTACATGCACATCAAATAGAGCACCAATTTCTAGGATATGAAAAGAACTCAAAAAACTTAACATCAAAATTAATGAGTAACCCAATCAATAACCGGACAAGAAACTGAAAGATACTTCTAAGAAGAAGATATAAAATTGATATTAACAAATGTATGAAATTAACAAATATATGAAAAAATGTTCAACATCTTTAGTAATTAGAGAAATACAAATCAAAACTACTCTAAGATTTCATCTCACTCTAGTCAGAATGGCAACTTATCAAAAGGAATTCTGCTTTTGGCCAGCATCACAAAAAAAAAAAAAAAAAAAAAAAAAAAAAAAAAAAAAAAAAAAAAAAAACCTTGAAATAAGGAATACCATTTTTGTTTTAAATTTAAAAAGATATCCCACTTGAATCAAATATATGAAATATGATATGTCAAGAGATATGTAATGTTTTGAACAACTAATAATAATAAAAGAAAATCTAATAAACTAATTCTGAAGTTCTGAATTTTTTATTCTGGTCTTCTCACTTAGACCATATGTTCTTACATTGTTGTCCACTGAAATAATTCTAACTTATTATTTTAAATATATTAATATGATTTGCTTTGATTAAGTACATTTTGATAACATTAACTAGGATTTTTCTCTCCTTCAATTGAAAAACTATATCTGTGGGTTTCCTAGGGCAGCCATGACAAAGTAACACAAAATCAAAGTCTTAAAACAACATAAAATCTGTTGTCTCACAATTGTGGGGGTCAGAAGTTCAGATTTTATTGTGCAAGCAGAATCACTCTTCTTCTTGAACTTCCAGAGGAGACTTTCTCTGCCTTTTAGATATTGATAGCCCCAGGCATTTCTTGGTTTTTAACATTAAGTCCAATCTCTGCCTCTTCCTTCACATAGGCATCTTCAGTTTGTGTCTCTATATTTTTTTTTCATGCCTTTCTCATACATACTTATGTCTCTGTTTTCTCATCTTATAAGGATTCCAGTTATATTAGGATTGACTCATCAAAACTCATCATGATCTCATTATGTAACTTGATTACATATGCAAAGGTTTTCTCTAAATAATGCCCAATCTCAGGTTCTAGGAATTAGGATTTCAACACAACTTTTAGAGGAATACTATTGAACATAACAAATTCTTATTTTCAAAATTCAAGACTTATATATTTCAATGTACATTCCTTCTTCCAATTTTGAATAAATCCCTAAACTCTTCCACAGCTCTTTTGAAGTGATGCACAGCTAAATGTTTGAGAACTACTTGTCAATGGAACCATAGGCTAAGGGTGGAAATCCAGATACAACCCTGGCTGTAGATATTTTAGAGGGGACACTTTTTATGGTTTTCACATAAGAAAATCCAGAAGTACAGACTAATAATTAGGAAAGAGCTTCCAGGGTCTGAATACTAGACTTCACACATGTATTAAGTAAAAGTTAATTGTTTAGCTGGTGAGAAGCAAATGGCCTACTTTGACTAATATGCACAACTATATTATCTAAAGTTTTATTGTAAAGTATTCACTAGCAAATTATTTAACACAATATTTCAAATAAAAGAAAGTTTGTTGAATTTTGTTAATTCCACAATTTATGGATCATGTTATATTTGTGTGGCTAAACTTTTCCAAATATATAATATACACTTGATAAATGAGCTATATTATTGAAAATGAAAATAAATTAGTGATAAACAATTGTGGCTCCAAGTATTTTCAGTGCAATATAAAAATGAACTGTTTCACACAATTTCATCATATATGTTATTTAAATAGCTGGAAGGCCAAAGTATTACTGGATATTTTTTTCTGAAGATGACCAGTTATTACTTCCCTTCTTATTTGTTTGGAACTCATAGATATGTGCCATGCAGACAAGATTATATTAGTGAATCTATTTACATTTTCATTCATTTATGCATTCATACAATGACTTAACAGATATGTTAGTGCCCTATCGTGCTTAATAATTTGCTTACAGTTATTGGTAGTATAGTGAAATATATAGACAGGTCCTAACTTGCTTTGGGCCTGAAGAGCATGGGAGATGCTACAAATAAAAAACTAAGAATACAGGTGTATAATTATACACTGCAGAAATGCTATATAAAGAAAGAGCACAGGGAGTTAAGAAAGTAGAGAGCAAGGGTATGTGTTCAAACCTGTGTAGATCAAAAAATGTTTCCATGAGTATATGATCTCTGAGCTGAGCTGCAAATGATGAGAGAGAATTATCTAAAGTAAAGCAAGGTGACAAATAGGGGTTTATGCCTAGGGCAATCCAAAAGCACTGGGGGGAAGAAAGAGTACTTGATACTAGGAATACAGAGAATGTGTGGGGAAATGTGTGAAAGGAGACTGAGAGAAGATAGGAGCCAGAACTCTGAGCACTTCAACTTACACACACATCCTTCTAGAAATTTTTTCAGTGATAGGGTGTTTGCAAAGCTACCCTGATTAAAGGGAAGAGAAAGTTCAGAGAAAGACATAAGGAGACACCTAGAAAACATTCTGCCAGACTGAATATATGTCTAAATTAATTCTCTAAGAACAACCTAAATGTGCTTTGAACACCTTTAGAACATATTAACACATAAAAGATCACATGTGATTATAAATTCTTGCAGCTAAAAATGTTTAAAAATTTAAGCTCATTGATGAATTTTATCCCATTATCTTGACTTAGATACAAGAAGGTAAAGACTGATATTGGCTATTTTCCTACCCAATTTATATGAATTTTAAAAACACAATGTATTGATTTATTTTAAGATCTCTGCACTGTTTTCTTGGGGGTGGGGCATAACCTAATATTTCATACAGAAATACTGTAGACATCTCAAAGAAGCATATGAATATCAAGGTTTTTAAACCATGGGAGAGGCAGAATTTTAATAGTTCAGTGAAGAAACAATACTCCCAAGAGTAAATTTTTGCATTATAGAAAACAATATCCAATTGGTAATGCTTTTTATATCGTATTCATGTTAGTCTTTATATCTTAATCAATATCACTAAGCCTTTGAAATTTACTATTGAGATTCTGGCTTTTCTGTTTTTAAACTCAAGTCAATACAAATTCAATGGGCCTCTGCAGGTTGATGGTAGTTCTAAATGCTGCTCCCATCTAGACCACAGGCCTTTCCTTCTTAGTATAAACACCTTGAGTCTTTTTATTCCTTCAACAGAGTTAAACAAAGGAAGAAAACAAATTCTGATATAAATGACAGTTACTGAGCACTAATGTTCAGGGAGAGCTGTGGGTATAAACATTACATAGATATCCAACAGCTAAAAAGAATCTTGGTAAAGTGGACCCCAGCTGGGTTATTCTTCATGCCCATTTTCACTAATGCCCATTAGGACAGGCAACAAAGTCATTAGTGGATCTATCTAATGAAAGAAAAAAAAAACAGGTAAATCAAATTTTAAATGCCTGAGATTATAAGGTGATCTGCACAAAAAATATGGTAAAACATTATTTTTAATAATATTTCTCTAATCCTTTTTTAGTAACAAATTTTCACTAGTATAACATACACAATTTAATAAAATTCAACACCATAAAAAAATCAAAGGGCCTTAAAGCAGGAAGGATTATTATCAACAACCTCCTTACACCCCTACCACACAATTTCTTAAATAACAATTCTGTGTATCATAAATTAAATGTGACAATTTAGCCTGTGATTGGATAATTTTAAAAAATTAATAATAATAATAGTAAAAAACAGTATTGTCTAATAATGAAATAAACCTGTACATTGTGTTTTTAAAAGTTTATTTCATTATTAGACAACGCTGTTTTTTACTAAGTTCTTATTATTAATGGTTTGGCATCTGCACTCAATGACTTCCGAAAAATTTTAGCAATGCTCTTTAAGGCAAAGCATAAAACATGTTTATTTCCACATAACAAATCTTCAAAAATTTGGAACAAGAGGGTGTGGAACAGTGGTAATATCAGGGCATCCCCTCTCCGCCACCCCTGACAATTAATTTTTTTCTTTAAAAAATGCAAAAGAAACTAACTCTGTGGGTCAATACAACTAAGGGAAAGAGGAAAAAATGAAATTCAGAGCAAAAGGAAACTGCATCCTCATTTAGGCTTTTGCATTCCTATACCGCCAGTACCCATTAAGAAAGAACTTCATGACACAGAAGATCTTTGAATAGTAGCTCAGAAATGATGAGAGCAGAGTGTTGGGAAGTATTAAAAAATTTTTTTGTCTTTGTTTATTTTATCCTGGGATAAATAAAATTTACTGTACAGTCAGGTAAGGGAAAGTTACAACAGAAGACACCTAAATGTACCAAACACAGTAGTAAAACATACAAATAAGCAAACAAAACAGAATATATATATATATATATATATATATATATATATATATATATATATATATACTCCCAGCAGAACTGTGACCTTAAAGCATGGGGTAATCATCAGGTAGCTGAACTACTAGCCTGCTGTCATACCCATTCTATCCCCCCAAAATAGTACGGAAGTGTAAGAGTATAGTAGTATTTGATTCAACAAAGAAAGATAGTCTTTCACCAATTCAAAACAAACATTGCCAAGGCTACATGAGCCCCAGCAGGAAAAAAAAGGTGACTGTAAAATCACAGATGTTCCTAGTTCATCCCCAGTTATACTGAACTCCTACATTTATGCTACCTCCTCCTATTTCGTAATTGTATATTTTGTTATTCTCTCAATCTTCAGTGCCAGGATATATAGCACCCTAATTCAAAAAGAGCTTATGGAAATAAGAAGAATCTTCAAATAATATATACTTGTCAGTCCTCTGGGTCATACTTCAGAGGTGAAGTAGGTTCACTCACATTACATCAAACCTAATTTATGCCACATATTCTAATCTCAGTAAACCTGTTACTTTGGCTCCCAAAATTTTGATAGAGCTCTCTGTTTTGTTTTCTTTCCAAGTGGAATTGGGGTATCCCTAGCTATCTGTAGATTAGATATTTGTCCTAGAAAAAAAATAGTAGATTTTAACAAGTTTACTCAAACTGGAATCCTTTTATCCACTCTAAAATGGACAACATATAGATGGTAAGCTGGAAAAGGTAAGAAGGTTGTCCCCAGACTAGAGGAAGAGGTGGTCTGGTATCTCAAATCTCTTCACTGTGTATTATTTTTCCTTGAGTATCTTGAGTTACCCACCCTTCTGTGGTACATTACCAGCATAAGGGGGACTGTTTGTTGAATAAGTACAATCATCATTGTACTCATACTTATAATCATCCTGTGCTTACAGTGCTCATAGACATTCTGGAAAGGATCCTCGATTCTTCTGCAATGTATTCCTTGGTCTGGTCAGATAGCATTTCCAATGAAGGTTATTTATCTCAGAGAACATACACCCCAGCATTATGGCATTGGGTTTCCATGATGTCACTCCTCCCCAGCTATTTATGATAGGGTCATAGCATTCAGTGCTTCTCAGCAGGGGATCCCATCATATCCTGTGATTGCATTGATTTTGTGTGAAGCATGGTGGCCCCTATGTAGCAGGTAGTAAGAGTTGTCCAGAAATCAGTGCAAATGTTGTATGCCTCAATGGACAAGAGGTAAGTTGTACCATCAAATTCCTCCACCTCATCAATAGGGTCATTCAGTAAACTACTCCTGAACCAAGAGACTCGATAGCCATTGTAGTAGTATCTGTGTCATGTATGTGGATCATGTTTCTCAACTAAATTTAAAATATTCAAACCATCATATCCTCCACTGCCCATTACTAGACTCTGGGATTTTCTGCATATGTCCTAGTATTCTCCACTGGGAAATGTTTTGGTTATATTGCAGCACCAATTATGGCTTCCATCAAAGCCTCCAAAGATCTATATCATACCCCTCAAGGCGGTAGCTCCAGCAAGACCTTGTCAGACATTCAAAGGAACCACAGAATACCCAACACCATCCTCATCTGCTACAGAATCTTGAAAACCCATTGAGCTGAGATAGAAATGACTGTCATAGCCACCAATTATTGTATCTGATCATATAAGGACACTGAGGGTCACATAACATCTCTTGCAAGGGATTCTTGGCAAAAAGCTCCACTCCTGAGTCTTGGTGTCATATTTCTCTACTATATGAATGAGAGACTGCTAGCATCTAAAGACCCCAATCTCCAGAAGCACTTCACTGGCTCTTAGAAGAGACCTTGTCCTGAGTTCCTGTATCTGACAGTGAAGTTCAGGCCTCAGATAAAACTGCTTTGCTTCATAAACCAGATCTGACCAGATGAAAGGCTCAGCATCTATTACAACTATAATGTACCTGGGGGTCAGCAGGGGGATCTGCACATATTGTTGCAGGTCAAGCAAGGATTTTTCTCATTCTTGTTTATCACACTACACCCAATTGATGATGACGTCAAAGACTCGCTTTTGAGAATCCACTTGAATTTTATCAAATTTGTGTAGCTTTTCCTCATATCCTTGACTTGGAAAAGTGAATTCTTCATTCTATACCACTTCAGAAAAAAAAAAAAAAACTTCTAGCTAAAAACCTCAGCTGTAGCATCAGGTCAATACAATTGTGAGTTTCAGCAAAACCCCTGATATTCAGATGATTGGAAGCATCCAGTTTAATTTCTGAGATCTCACAGCAGGCCTGCATCACATCTTGCAGCTGAAGCAGACAGGCCACACAAAGCAGGTCTTGAACATTCTCCTCCATCACATTTACTCTTTCTGTGTATAAAAAATCCAACAGATTTCCATAGAAGAGGAGTTAAACCTTGGTATCAACATAGGGTGTTCCTTTCTCTGAAAGCTCACTTGTAAACATGGCCAGAAGTACCCATGACAGGCAGCCAGTACAGTCCCACTGGCAGGGAAGTCCTTCTACCCTACTCTCCTTGCATCACAGAGGGTGTTGCTTTTCCAGGGGGAGTTCATTGAGTTGAAAATGAATTTAGCTAGAATATTTATCATTATGTCTGGCAGCCATAATGCCTCCCCCATCAGATAATATGAAAAAAAAAAAAAGTCCTTGGATTCTACAACTCTGCTTCCAGACTCACACAGCTACACTGGCCATCTCCTGCCCATAGGGATGGAATACAATGTGGGAACAGCAGGCCCCAGAGCACTGCTGCTTACCCTACCTAGAAGCTCTGGTACGCTTTGTCTTTTTATCTGGTTTCTAATGTCAACATTCCAAACGCCTTTAAAATATTATTTCCATGAAATGAATAATTATAGAATTATACCTTTTTTATACCTCTTATTTCACTTCAGCTACTTTATGTGCACACTTCCTTATTTCTGTCCATGATATATAAAATTAAAGGTAGATTAATTAATAATATCAGTATCTTTTCAGGATAGGAAAACTTCATACAAACTTTACATGAAAAGTTTAGTTTATCCCCATTATTAAATAATATCTAGCTATACTCTTCCTGAAGTAACAAAGTTCACAGTATCTGAATCTCCTATCTTGAGGAATTCTCGTCTTCTTAGGTCAAAACTATCTTAATAATTGATTCATGTCTAATTGATAGAAAGAATTAAATGACATAAAAATGACATGAATTATTAAATCATTATACAATTTGATATGAGTTGGTTTTGGATTTTAAACTTTCTTTGTCTTTTACATACATGCATGATTATCCACTGATTTTAAGACTTTGATAATGTTCCTCTCTCTTAATTAAGATGAAGCAGTGACCATTGTATCTTTTCTTTTGATGCCCTTCTGAAGTATCCTGAAAAAGAAATAAATGTTGATAAATACTGAAGAAAGTGTTCTGAAAAATAAAAACTTAATATTCGGAGAAGAAAAATAGAATTGGTTAGATAAGTGAAGGCGCCTTCATTCAAAAATACAAAAAAAAATTACAAAGTAAACTAAAGCAATTATCATTCAGTTCCTGTGAGAAGTGTTTTCTTTGCTATTTAAAATATATGCATTCATGGGCTGGGGATACAGCTCAGTTGGTAGAGTGCTTGCCTTGTATGCACAAGCACCTGGCCCAGCACCATACACACACACAGACAAAAAATGCATTCAAATGTGTAATGGAGACACATAAAATGGATTGACTATTTGATGATGTTATGGAATTATTATTATCATTTTTTGTTTTAAATTGTGCTCATTTCTTAAAGGAACTTCATTTTTTAAGATTTACATTGATATATTTACTTGAGCATTAAATTTTATAAGATCTGAGATTTACTTCAAAGTAATCCATGGGAGAATAGATAGTCGATATGAATAAAAATGGAGATTTTTAAAAAATTCTCCATGAAATGATAATGAGACCTTTGGTTGTATTTTACTTTTGCACGTGCTTTAAATTGGCAGAAAAGCAGAGAATCCAATGATATTGAGTTAGAAAAGATGGTTGGAAAAAAAATCTAAGGTATTTTGTAGATGAACTCTTAAAGTTTAGGTAAATGAATCCTCCATAATTTACTACTTTTAATATTCTAAGAGGAAGAAATAAAATATATGTTAAAAAATAGTAGCTGAAGAAAACCTCAAATGTTCAAAACAGGCCACTCAATAAAAGTAGCATAAATGCAAAAAAAGGTTTAGTGACATACTTTATACAATAATTTTAAATCACAGACTTAAAAAAAAAAACTTTCAATAATAATGAAATGGATTATTAGCTATGTATTTCATACATGCACACACTCCTGTTTTATCAACCACACTGGATGCTAAAGGCTGGGTAATAAGAACCTAAAATAGGTGTATTTTAGAAACAGAGCATCATTAGCAGAGAAAGATGGAAGACAGCCATACATCTTCTGTCCAATAATAGTAAAAGAGAGAAAAAAAAAGAAAAAACTGAGTTGTATGGCAAGGTTTGCAGGCAAGGCAGATTCCAGGGGAAGAGAAAATAAAAAAATACAACTCAAAACAAGGGGACCTAGTGCTGCTGAGTTTTGCTATCACTGAGGCTCACAGTTAATTGAGCCCTCTATTTAATTATTTTCTCTTTCCATTTATTGCTGCCTTAACATACCACACACATGCCTAAGAGCTTTTTCACTTGCTTTTCTCATGCCTAGATGACTATTGCCCTGGAAACGGCAGGACTCCCTTCCACCCTCCCACTCTATTCAGGCTTCCTCTCAAATGTCACCTTAGCAGACAGACTTTCTCTAACCACATTATCCAAAATAATTGTTGCAGCCTCCTCAGCATTCTCTAGTTCACTCACTGCTTGCTTCATTTTTCTACATAATAATTAAAACTTTATGACATTATTTACCTATTTATTTGCTTATTTGTCTTTTCCCTCTGAGATGTAAGCTCCACCAAAGCATCTAGAAGAGTTTTTTAACAAATGTATGAAGCAGGAAACATAATTAATTATTTAATGTCTTGCAAAGGAAAGAACAGAGACCCCCCACTGATGCTTTTTTGGGGAAATGATGGTTACCTATTAACGCAAAAAAACAGAAAATAATAGAGAAATAATGTTATTTATATCTTTTTAAATGCTAAGGGAATTATATGGACAAAAATGACATATGAAATTCAGTAACAAATGTTTTTTACTGGATTTAACATTGTATTTCTAAAGTTATTACTTACAAACTAAATTAACAAATAAATTCAATCCTGCTTGTATTTCATCAAAGAAAATCTGATTTTCAAAGAGCCTATGTCTTGTATTTAACATACTCTGAAATGATAACTTAGCAATTATACTGCAAATTACAAATAATACCAAAATTATATATTCTTTACATATTCTCATCTTAAATAAATATAATAATTCAATGAAGCAGGATCTTCAGTGACAACCTCAGGCACTGAGTTAAATATTTATGATGTGAATGATTTTCTATGTGCAAATAACTCCTTTCTCCCTAGGCTTCTCTTTTTGATATGTATTCCTCATTACTTAATGATGGATTCTTATTGATTTAACATAATATATTTGAAATCATTTCCATTACCAAAAATGGTTTCCATTTGTTTCCTCCTGACAGACTACAGGGATATTACTTCAGTGGTGTACTCAGACCTTCCCTAAGGACGGGGCAGGGACCATGGTACCAGGCTTTACCATCTGGCCACTGCCTTCACAATGTGACCTTTATACTCAGTCCAAGCAGCAGAAATACAAGAGTGATTCAACAATAAATATTGGTAATATTTTAAATAGGTAATGACACTCTGAATACTCTTTAAAATCACACTAAAGATTCACTCTAATGACTATGAATAATGAACAAAGATTGTGAAAAGAGAAATCTTGTCACATCGGTATTAATCACTGTAATCTAAAATTGTGATGAAAGTACATATTGTTGAAGCACATGACTAGTCTTTAAAGTCAACTTCAAAAAGTTATAATTTATGAGCATCGATGCATTTGTCTAATATTTAACCTGTAGTAATTCACCAGATACTATCTATTGTATCTGGTAAATTCTGTTTCATAATTTACTTATTAATAGCAGGAAATTTATCATGAAATATTTAATTCAGAGACAAGATGTAGAGATACACAGATTCATATTTTCTGTGTACTTTCTATATGTTGGATCTAAAAATGTTAGATATATTTATTTTTCTCCCAAAACTTTGTGAAGTATTGTGACTTCTGTTTTAAAGGTTAGGAAAAGAAGTCTCTGAGAGGCTTTACTAATTATTTCAAGTTTATGGAACCTATTAAGTGCTAGACCTGGAATTAAAATCCATGATTTTAAGACTTTGAAAATGTTCCTCTCCCTTAGTTAAGATTAAGCAGTGACCATTGTATCTTTTCATTTGATGCCCTTCCCTATGCCCCTCATTATTTCAGCTTCTTCTTTCTTGGTTTACTCCCAGTTTATCATCTTTTCTGGATACTGTTCTGAAAGGATACAAAAAAATGTATAATGTATAGCTCAGTTTTGCAAAACTGCATAAGTCCTTTTGTTATTTTAATTATAAACATTTTTAAAAATGCCATTTTTTACTTATGGATGAGAGTTTCAATTTTTTTATTGCTTAGCCATACACATTTCCTGTATTAATCATTTCTTCTCTGGGCGAATTCTAATGCAGATTACAGTATAAGAAAGAGATGTACTAATAAATGCTATTGTTATGTATGTTATTTTGTTAATTTTAACAACTCAATGGAATTAATAATCATGTATTATGTAAAAGTGTGTAACTCCCTAAAGTTAAATTAGGGCTGAGGGCAGTGGCAGATTCCTGTAGTCCCAGTGGCTCAGGAGGCTGAGGCAGGAGGATCCAGAGTTCAAAACCCGCCTCAGCAAAAGCAAGGCACTAAACAACTCAGTGAGACCTTGTGTCTAAATAAAATACAAAATAAGGCTGGGGCTGTACTCAGTGGTTGAGTGCCTCTGAATCCAATCCTTGGCACTGCCCCCTGATAAAAAAAAAAAAATCATAGGATAAATGCACTACAAATCTTTAGTGTTTGAAAAAATTATAAAATTTACCTTAAGGAAGTTTAAATTGCAAGTTAAATGTAGACTACTAGAGGAGCAGAAGAAAATAAAATTGAGTTAATTTTCCTAAGAATGAAAATCAGCTGGTGGAAAAGTAAAATTTTAGAGATTCAGGTAATATTTATGGGATACCTTTCAACCTTTCAATTGGCTACTTATATTGGCAATGTAGGTTTGGATTCTACAATTCTTTCTTGGGATATGGTATGGTTTATCATGAACATCTTAATTACAGTGTTTACAAGAAGGGATTGGTGAGATATGGTACTTTCAGAAGATCTAGATTTTAATTCAGAAAAAGCTAGCTATTAATATACAATTTGCATAGGTTATGCCTTTTCTAATATTTAGGTTAATAAGTTAGAGAACAATACAGCCTCTTTTTGCCTTTCAAAAGTTATTTCCACAAACCTTTATGATTCATTCACCACACCCAGCTCTTTCCTGAGAGGTATTTTCATATAGTATTTGTTTTTATTCTTGCTGTTCCTTTGGTGTGCTTCTTCTCATCCCTGAGGCCTCGGCTTTACCATCATCTCTAGATTCCTGTTTAGTTTTAAAAAATCAGAAGAATTTATAAAGTGTGATAAAACATAATGAAAAATACCAATTCCTGGACTGCAATTTATATCTACTTATGAAATAAATACCATTTTGTATTCTAAAATTCCTACAATAATTGAAAATGAATCCTGTGTATGAAAGCAAGTGTTAGTGTCGTCTAGCTTCTTATTTCTGACTCTAGTTACCAATGACCCTTGGAATGCTATTATATCTTTATGTTGGAGTATAAAACATTTCTGAATGACCCATTTATTTGACTCTTATGTTTCTTCTATCTAGTACAGGTCATCTTTATTAAAATCTTAAATTATACATGATTTTCCTCCTTAAAACAAAAATTTCTCAATGAAGATATAATGAATACCCATTGTCTACAATATTATTTTAAGCCCTATAGCATACAGTGCACTCTCTTCCCACACACTCAACACAGGGCTTCATGCTCTTCCAATATTTGAAAATCCTTAAGGGTTGTCAGTAGCCACTTCTTCTTTGGTTGGCTCTTTTCCAACTCTTATTTTGACTCTCCCTCTGTTTTCTGGATTACAGATCTTTCTTCTCTATGCCTTCTCTAGCTCTTCTGTTATTTATTAGCTATCTCTTCTGTCCTTTAGATCTCATGGCAACTTTTTAAAGAGAACTTCTCTAAAGATCCTATTTAAAGCACAGAACTGCATATGCAAGGTTATTTACCCTCTTGCAAAGTTGGTTATATCATAACAGTGAACAAAATGCATACTGTTTTTGTTTGTTATTTATGGCTTCTCTGCCAAAATAACATGTAAAATCTGAGTGGACATTGGGTAGCTCTCTTCAAGGTGCACTGTTACATTATGGGTGTTCCATATGTACATTTTCCTTGATTGAATAGATTACAACAACTTTTGGACAAATATTTAATCACTTCTACCTAACAGTCTAAATTATTAGTATTATAAATTTAAATATACCAGACTGGACAATCTTGATCTAACTAAATGGCAGGTTAAATAAATCAGTAATTGTATTGAAGGTCATCAGTCCATCTCTCCATATTAATCAATTTATTATTTTATTATTTTTGTATTATAAGTCTTAAGGATTTTGTGATATTTCTTAATATCCTGATCATCCACATCTTAAAATTTCTATTTCAGAATACCCTATTGAAAGGGCCTATATTATATGTCATACATGTCAGGAACATCCTAAAAGCTGTCATAACCTCCATAGCTATAATAACAGCACGAAAAAAAAAAAAGTGACTCTGGCATTTAGCATGTAAGTTGATGATTTCACTTAAAGTATTGAAACTATTTTAATGCTATTTTTGTTATTTGCTACATATGTCAATCTACTCTCTGTTAAAAAAGAAATGTCAAACTATTTACACTTTAATGTTATAGATTTTATCATTCTCTCTGATTTGATTCCTTTCAAATTCCATGTGTATTCATGTATGTGCATACATACATGCATGAAATGCATTTGAATAACAAAAATAGTTTGCACTGTAATGACTGTTTAATTCTGAGGTTTTATTAGAGAACATGGTACATATCAAAGGAAGATCTGAATTGAGTTTGTCAAACATATTTTACATGAAGAAATTAGGCAACTTTATGAGTTATTATGTATCATGTGAAATTAAAATTTTTCAACTCTCCATAACCTGTAAAATTTTATCATATTAACCAAATAAGTAGGCTCATGCAGGGTTGATGAAGTTCCAAATAAATGTGTGATTGCTGCATAAGCCTCTCTGAGATTCATTTTTGCATAGCTGGAGAATAAACATAAAAAATAATTATGAAAAATGTTGCAAAAGCTGTATGTACCTTATAAAACTTAGATAAGTTTTTATTTTTGCATTAGTTACAAGTTAAAAATCTTTCTTTTGTGTGTTTGCATCTTTTACCACCTTCTATCCTTATTTCCTTCAATGCACAAAGTATACAGCTGATTCATTTTATTATTTATCATAGATGTAATATCTTTTTTTATTCATTTTTATGTGGTGCTGAGGATTGAACCCAGGACTTCACATGCGCAAAGCAAGTGCTCTGCCAATGAGCCACAATCCCAGCCTCAGTGTTGATTCTTAATGCTAATTCATTGATTTATTGAAGTATCCCAGTGGTTTCAATTAGTTCTGCTTGGCTAGACATTTTTTTGTCACAAATCATGGTGCAATGCTCATATAGAAGTATATGGATTTATAACAATAAATCAAAAATGAATAGATCTGGTTTTCTTGTTCTGTTGGATGTGTCAATCTTCCTTTCCCCACTCAGAGAATTTTAAGTCCATCTTATGATAGACTAAAATTATCCCAGTTGTCTACCATATCCATACCAACAATAGTAAGTGGAAGAAAGATGACTTATTGAAAAATTCTGTATTTAAAGCAAATTAATTTGGAAAAAAATTTCTGTGCCATGCAACACTCATTCAAAACCAGTAGTTTGACTACAACACATTTTTTTTCATTTGATTAAATTTTTTCTATAATGAAAACATAATGATGACTTTATAATGGATTACATATGGTGGATAATATCCATAAATTGCATATACCCAATTCAATAACAATTAATAGGCAAGTTCAATAACTGGCAAAATACCCTGTGTCCCTAGTAAAATTTATGCTATCAGGAATTTCCTCAGTGTATCTTCATTTCTCTCATAGTACCAGCCCAAATTTTGGTTACCTCTAAATTACTTCATTTATTCACTGCTTTCTCATTGTTTCCCCAACTTATGAGAGTAAATTTAACCTGTTTTTGTGAGATTCAAAGGAATTAAGAATTTTGTCCCAAGCCATATAGTCAGCAAGTGGGGGAGGATCGGGTCATGGTTTGATTGCAAAGTCTGTGATGTTTCCACACTACAATGTTGCTCTTTAGTCAATAGGTCACTAGGGACAATCAATATATGATACTTTGCAAATGTTATAAACATTCTTAGGCAAATCATTGTTGCAAATGTTTTGTAATATTGCAATATTTCTAGCTACTATTCTCTTAATAATTATGTTTGCTCCCATGTCATATTGCACAAAATTGTGTTATACTATTGATGTTATCATTATAAAATTGTTAGTATAGTATTAAACATTTTACTATTTAATGCTTTAGAATGATTTGCTTACAAATGTATCTACTTGCTAGACTTTGTGCATTCATATTTGTGTCCTTATTATCTTCTGCTGTGCTTGGCATTTAGAGTGTACAGAAGTGAGTATTTATCAAATGCATGAAATATATGATGACAAATTTGATATTTTCATTTTAATTAATTTATCTTTTTCATTCAATTTCCAAATTATGGACTCTTCAGAAATCATTCCTCAAAGAGATATGATGCAAAATTCAACATGTGTCAGTACTTTAATGTAAAACTTAACCATATACATAATAGAATAGACATAGTAACATCAAGTCCTACAATGCAAGAGGGATTCAAAAATGAGGTAAAGCAGATTAATTTTTTTAGTAATAACCCATGCATTATCCATCCAATATATATGAAATTTTCTAGATTAAATTCATCCTCAGATCATAGTAGTGTTTCAAAGAGCATTATAAACAGAAAAAAAGCTCTATTGGATAATAGGAACAGGGCTACAGATCAGAGATCAATCTCCTGGTTAGACTCTAGGAGACTCTGGGTTCAATCCCTAAAACCAAATATGTGTATGCATTATATTTTTACTTACTGGGAGAACATTTTATAAAATGAAATTATTTACAAACACAAGCAGTATTGTCTGTATTCAAACTAGAATGTACACTCATTCCAGGCTGTGACTACTTGCAACTTAGCTAACACTTTCAGTAATCCATGAAGTGTGAAGAAGAGCTTTGAATATCTTTCCTATGGAGAAAAGTATCACACTTTTCAGTTATTATTGTATCTACATTATGTTTAGAACTTGTATACACACACACACACACACACACACACACACGTCAAAAAACATATTCATCCCGTATCATACTTACCTTTGTATATATGTGTGTGATAAGAGCACGTATAATCTCATAGCAAATTTCAAGTGTATAATACAATATTTTATCTATCATCTTATGCTATATATAAATGTTGGGTTTATTCGTTCTACTTAACTGCAACTTTGTAACCTCTGTGATAACTCAATATAAAATGTAGATTATTTTATGATGAAGGAATATATCATTAACATCTGAGCATGACTTAGATAAAGTGAGCATCCAGGGTCAGTGAAGTACAGAAAGAAAAATTTTGAGTAGCAAAACATGAACAAGATTGTCTAAAACATGGAAACTATCCAGACCATCAATTCTGAGAAAAATCTATTTCCTAAGAATGCTAGACCTTACCACGTGTTATGATCGAAATTTCCATCATCTCTTTGTTTCCATAGTATTCTAATTTCCCTTCTCCTTACTTTGTTTCTCCTGTATATTCTTAGCATGGTGTCAGAGTGGTATTGGAAAGTATAAATCAGTTGCCATCACTCTGATGATCCTTATTCTCCAATGACTCCCCTTCTCATTCATTATATTAACTAACATCCCAGCACTTGCCTGAAAGATCCTATAAGAGATCTGGTAACTCTTAGTACCCTGAGCTCACATACTTCTCCTTTCCTGACTCTACTCTAGTAGGTTTGATCCTTTAAATACGTCAGAATTTATTTAGGTCCCAAAGTGCTTGATTTCCTAATCTCTCTGCCTGGGGTATAGTCCCATATACATGACTATCTTGTGCTTTCAATTCCTTTTTCAGATATGGAAATGCCACCTTATCAATTGATTTAGACCATTCAGATTACTTAAAGCTCGACCTTCTTCCTTCAAGACTCCCTGTTTTCTCCACAATTTATTTATTTACATCTTTATCATCTGATATACATGTTGATTTTTAATTTTCACATCTAACCTCACCTCAAGAAAATAATAAGGTCAATGAGGATACAGATTTGGGTCTTAACTTTTTTTTTTCTGTCACTTTCCTATCACCTTGAGCATGTTCTAGAATAAAGCAAGTGCTCAATAAAAAAATGTTTGAATATGAAAGGATGGAGGACAGATGGATGGATGGCATTTTTAATGTAACCACAGTTTGTGAATTTAAGTGGAAAGACTTTTAAAATAAAATTTAACAATTTCAATAAGAAGTCTTCCTAAATATATTACATATTGCATTGCCTCTTTCTGAAAATGTTTATGCATAATGTATGCTGATTTTTTTTTCTTGAGTATTTTTGAGTCCTTTAGGAATACAAATGACAGTACTGAAATATTCCAGAAACCACAGAGGTTTATAATTCTCTTCCTTCTTATACTAAGTAACCACAAAGTTTTATAACACTTTTTGTTTAAAAGTGCACACATGCTGTTAGGGTTTAGCTGTGATATTTCCCCCAAAATCTCATGTGTGAGACAATGGTGATAAAGTTAAGGGGTGAAATAATCGGGTTATAAGAGTACTAACCTAATCAGAACATTAATTCTTTGATAGGAATTAACTGGGTGGTAACTATAGAAAGGTAGGGTGTGAAAAAAGTGTGTCATCAAGGCACACCTTTGGGTTTTATATTTTGTCTGTAGAATGAGGAGCTAGTGCTCTCTCTCTCACTCTCTCTCCCTTTCTATGCTTCCTGGTGCCATGTTTCCTGCTGCTTCTCTCCTCCATGGCTTTTCAACATGATGTTCTTTCTACCTCACATCAGGCCCCAGGAATGCAATTGGCCCCAGGATTGAGACCTCTGAAACTGTGAGCTCCCAAATGAACTTTTCCTCCTAAATTTTTTCTTCTCAGTTCTTTTGTTCACAGCAGTGAAAAAGCTGACTAAAACACACACACATTTTGGATTCCTCAATTCTTATTCCCCAGCACCCAGTATTGGAAGGTAGGGCCCTTGGGAAGGGGGTTACATGATGAGGGCTCTCCTCTCATGAATGAATTAATTCCACTGTAAATTGAGTTTGCAAGAGTGGGTTCTCCTTCTGCTCTTCTGCCATGTGGGGTCACAGCAACAAGCTTCTCACCAAACCAAATTCCAGAATCTTGTTTCTAGCTCCAAAAACATGAAACAATGAACTTCTGTGTTTTTATGAATTAGTCAGTCTGTAGTGTTTTATTAAAGCAGCACAAAATGAATAAAAAGAAATATACACACAAACTAACAAGAAAGCTAAAATTTAAGAATACAGAAAATTTTTCTTTGAGCAAATCAAGTTCACATAACTCATGAAGTTATAGAGAATCTCTAGCCACAATGCCTTTATCATTTTTAAAATCTTCTGAACATAAATTTAAGAATAGGAGAAGAACTATACTTAAAGCGGGAGTGCCTTAGATACTACCTAAGAAGATTATTTATTAGTATTGAGTGAAATAATTGCCTGGCACTTAGTAGAATGACACTAAGTGGTAATCATCCATTTCCTGGATGATTTTGTAAGAAGAAATCAATAATAACCTATAAAATGTTCTGTTTCTAACTGTTAGAGAAAATATTCAGTATTTTATCTGAAACTCCATTCAATGTGAAGAGACACTATACAAAGTCATCATTTGTTCTGCCACTAACATCTTCAGCTACAATTTTGTCCTAGACATATACACTGAAACTTAAGTAGACCACAATTTCAGGAAGCATATATACAGTGGCCAGCATATATCTTTCTTGTATTTTTCAGACTTTATTATGTTTCTTTGTGCAGTACATGCCATATTTCCCCTACTCTATTAAAACTGAGAATTTTGGTGTTTTGCTATGGCTAACAGCTAGTGCAGCAGTGAAAAGGAGAGGTCACAGTAGTCTCAGGGGACAGGCCCCAAGGCAAATGGTCATTTCGTTAGCTTCCCACAGGATTCTTCTTTAGGGCTGGAAACCAAAGGCATCTTGACTCGAAATATTAAACATCTTGAGTTCTGAATTTCAAAGGAGATATTGAAAACCAATTTATTCATAGTAGCAATGTTCAGAAGGAATTTCATTTTTCAGAATAATCTCTTTGATACTATGTGAATACAGAATTTACTTGAATAAGACTCACTAGATTATTTCAAAAACCAAAATATATAGAAAATGTTGTATTAGGTTTTATTGTCATAGATTACTTGCATGTAAACTTTTGGGAGATAGATATAAACTTGAAAAGTTTGTTTGCAATTTTAGAATTGACTTAAGGAAAAGCTATTATACTAAGTTAATTATATTATTAAGTTAATAATTTTTTTGCCCTAGATTTCAAAAGAATCTGATAATAATGTGGATGAACAAAAATATAACGATTTAATAGACATGTATTGAGATGGAAAGAGCAGTATAGTAATCTGACATGAATAATTTTAAAATTTTATTTTTTCTAGAGCCTGTGTCCCAAAAGAGACGAGAGAAAGTAAAATATCACCTACAAAGTTCATTCAGTGTTATCTTAAAAGTAGAGGGGCATTTTCCAGTACCAATGAGAAAAAAAAATTGGAACATTGAAACTGATATTTTACACTTTTATTACTTTATTCATGTTTACATAGATAATTAAATGTTCTTTCTTATAACTTCAAATCTTTATTGTACCAACTCTAATCTTACTGTATTATTTCAACCATAATGATTAAGAATTCAGGGGACACACATTACCTCACAATGCTACAGACAAATTTAAGCACATCATGCAAAATAATTAAGTTATCTTATTTATACTAGGGAATTATTAACCTTTTGTAAACGTTTTAAACAGCATTAAAAGTATTAAATAAGCAGTGTTTTTTAAAATGATTTCAGTGTTGTACAAAATAAGAAACTAGTACACCCAAATGTTTTAATCTCAGTAAAATTTTTAAAATATTGAAAAATAATTGTATATATTAAATTTCATCATATCTGTATTAAATATTTTTTATCTATATATCTATATTTATATATTAGCTTATGTCTCAAAATATATTGATAGAAGATATAATATTTTCTTTAATCATGCTTCTATGAAGAGTATGTTCAACCAGCCAGGATCCAGTATAAATTCAAAATAATAAGTTACACAAAACATTGAAAGTTCTGCATGCAGGGCACGGTGGTGTACACTTGTAATCCCAGCAGCTTGGGAGGCTGAGGCAGGAGGATCCCAAGTTCAAAGCAACCTCAGCAATGGTGAGGCCCTAAGCAACTCAGGGAGACCCTGTCTCTAAAATACAAAATAAGGCTAGGGTTGTGGTTCAGAGGCCAAGTGCTCCTGGGTTCAACCCCTGGTACTCCCCCTCCCCCCAAAAAAGATTCTGCACAAATTTTGCACATAAAATAGATGAACATAAAACCTGCGTCAACATTTATATAAATACATACTTTGAAAAACATTTTGAATACATATATTCTTACAATTGACTCAAATATTTCCGTGAGAATTTCTGGAGTATGCACATGTATTCTAGATCTAATCAATAGGTGAAGTAACAAAGAGGTAGAGTGGATTAAAATGGCCCCTGAGGACCAATTAACATCTATAAATATTTTTTAAACAGTCACTTCATTGCTACCTAACTACAAACTCTACCTACATCATCATGAATATTAATAGACACTAAGCAGGTTATGTTTATTTTTGGCAAGAAATAGGAACCCTTCATATTACTCATAGGATAATGCTATATGGCATTATGTTTCAATCATTTTTAGTAAGAAAATATGTTTACAAAACTTCCTCATTGAATTCATACACCATAATGCTGTATACTTATTTTAAGTAGTTTTCACTAATTTTAAATAAATTTTATTTTTTTTCTATGTATGTAGATATACTTCATTAAAATTAATCAGACAAGCAAAAACATTGGAGTCATCATAAGCCATGAACTTTCAAACTGGAGCTTAATTATCCACCCAACTGCTTTTGTTGAATATTCTTACTTAGAAACAAATTTCTAGACATTTTATAGAGCGTCAAAAGAATTCGAGAGAATCAGAATCATTTTTCTTAGATAAATATATATTGAATTGAGATTGTTCTGAAAATGATTACTAACATAAATTTTCAGACAGGAAAACGCTTAAATCTAAATCCAAATTTGTTTGCTACTTAACTATTTGAGTTTTAGGAATTTTTAGGTGGTATACTTAACACCCTCATTGAATTTAATAATTACAAAAAAGCATATTTAAATATTATTGTCAGTATTTCAGTGTTTTGCATATTTTCTGTATCCTAATTAATCTTTTTTGACTTACATTGTTTCAGGGAACTGTGGCAACCATATGGGTAATCATTTGAAAGACCCTGATTAAACTGACAGTTCAATTTAAATCAACAATAGTGTTAGAATAATGGAGTTGGTTTTGTCTTTAAACAAAGTGTAATATTATTTTGCAGATTACTAAAAGTAATCTTTATTATGTCAGTGTCTTTTTCTCTATAAGTTTGGCTATCTTAAATCTTGATTTAATTAACTCACAAATCAATTATAAATCATGAACAGTTAAACAATTCTTTTGTGAGCTCTTCCAGCAGGCTGCAATGAGACTATTTTTTTTAATATCTGCCATTATTAAGCACTGGATCTGGTATATGTTAAGTGCTCATTTAAATGTTTTAATTTTGAAAACTGGATAAAATTAATAACTGCAATATTTCACAAAGTCTATTTTTAAAGGATTTTATCTAATGTCAAGTTAAGTCATGAAATTGAAATAAATCCTTTCTTCCCTTCCTTCCTCTTCTCTCTCTCTTCTCTCTTTCCCTATCAGACAAAGTTAATAAAACAAGAAATTAAGTGTATAAAAGTCCTACTTTCCAGGGACGAAAAATCTCTATTGTGCATTTTAAATATTGCTTTATGCCACAACAGCTGGACTGCAATCCTTTCTCTTTCTTCTTTCATCCCTATTTTATCTTTGCCAACAGCAGTATAGTAACAGAAAGGAAGATATAGTTTCACTCAGTGTATTTACAACAATGAGGATTGTGATTCTTTTCTACATATGAATTCTTGGTAATTTCTCATCTTTTTCTTTAATGAGAAAATAATATGATCATATTTGTCAAATATTTGTTTAGCATAATTTCATGCACATTTTGTCTCTTAAATCCTAATTATTTCCATTTAATAATTTAGATGAGTTATTTAAAACCTATTATATACAGATTGATAAATATATAAAGGTATCTATATTTAAATAGTAAGTTGCAACAATGTTTAAAACATATTGAATAGGACTACAAGTTTTTAAAATCGGCTTTACTAACCTGCTAAATATGAGAATATTCTCATTTTAAGTTTCTTTATAACTAAGTTCAATCTTATGTCTTCAGAAGGTCTTATATCTCCTTAAGTTTATATAAACTGCTAATCTTTAAGCAGACAAATTTTAAGTTGTGAAAGAGTAATATTAGTATTTCAGAGGAAAAAGGAAACACCAAATTCAACCTCAGAATAAAAATGCATGGATTTTATACTACAATATTTAAATGATATAGATATTAGTTAATAAAAATATATTTATTCAGGAAATTATTACAAGTAACTTTGTTAATACTTTTTTTTAAAAAAAATCAAGTTAGAAAATCCATGAAGCACCAATTTCTATAGAAATCATTTAATTATATCAACTTCAAATTTCCACATTATCTTTGATGGAAAGTTTTTTCTGTTCTCTTTATGATGTGTAATTTCATTTACTTACTTCCTTTCCTAAGGGAAATACTTACTTGTTTCCATTCTTGGATAAAAATGATCTGTCAACATTGTTTGCTTTAAAGGTTTTTTTTTTTTTTTTCAACACTGAATACTGAAAGAAAAATCAAGGCACAGGGGATTGCAGTCCAGCTGCTGTGGCATAAATCAATATTTAAAATGCACAATAGAGATTTTTTATCCCTTGAAAGTAGGACTTTTATACACTTAATTTCTTGTTTTATTAACTTTATCTGAGAAGGACTTCACATTCAGCTTGGGTTTCTGTTTAAGTTTTCTGGTCGACAATGGGGTAACAGAACAGTCATGTAAACCACAGTTTAATGTTTGGTTCTTCTGCCCTAGTGGAGTTGCTGTAGCTATGGATTTCAAGAATGGACAGCGACCATATTCCTGGTTGAGTTGGTGAACACATTGCTTCCCTGGTGTCCACTTCAGCAAAAGTGTTTCTATTTTAAAGCCTCATTAAAGAAAAAGATGAGAAATTTCCAAGAATTCACATGTAGAAAAGAATCACAATCCTCATTGTTGTAAAATACACTAATGAAGAAAAATTACATCTTCCTTTCTGCAAACACTTACTTACAGGATTGTATCTTTTGGCTATAATTGTGGATTGCTTAACCTCTCCCATGCATTTTATACCATAATTCAGGTACCAGAAGCTTCTGTCTTAAAACTGTCTTTTATCATTATATTCTATTCTTGGTTTCCAGCTGAGAATGGCGTTCATTCTGAAGATACCCACCAAATGTGTTGATTTTGCCAAATGGGTCCCTGTATTCAATCCATCTTCAAATATCTACCGTGCGCCTTTGGTCCCCAGGGTGAAGTACTGCCCGGGTGCAGTAGTAGCAGAATGACAATGTAAGTGTCAGGATGGTGGCATCATCACACTTAGACACCAGCATCCCCATTTCTTCTATATCTCACTACAGAGAAATTAAGGCTAAAGGTTAAAAGATGCGGTATATTAAATAATTCAAGCTATTAACCTGCAACCTGCACACCAATGGCAGCCTATTAAGTTTGCACTGCCATCCTTCGTGTGTGGTGTTTACTGATGTTAAAGCATAATGCCTGTTTGCTTTACTTTTATTGCTACACAGTAATGTAGTGAGGAAGGAGGTTGAAAAAAAAGGTGACAGGACCTACGCAAGGGGACAATAAGAGCAGCAGACTCACTTGCATAAAGAAGATTGAAGCCTTCCCACCCTCCCTCCATCTCTTGGTATAGGCCCCAGTGCACATCTGCGTCACTTACGTGGGAAGAGGAGGAGCTGAGGCAGAGAGAAAATTGTACTGTGAGGACCTTGACAGCTTCATGGCGGGCTTTTCCATTTGCCTCCCTATATTTTTCTGGCATATTTATTTTTTTTTCTTTTACAAACTGACTATCTAAAAATCACACCTTCTCGCACTGAAGAAAGCATTTGACTTTCTTATAGATACCCAGGAAGCTATCAGAACATTCTCCAAGAGAGGCCAGGGACAGGGGCGCAGGTGCACAGCGAAGGCTGGGGGTGTGCTTCTTGGCGACTTGGGGCTCTTTCTCTCTTTGCGCTTTCCAGGCACTGAACTCAGAGCTGCAAGGACAGGAGCACCGGCACCTTCCGGACTAAGGCTCTGCCAGGAGCGTACCCCAGTGAGGTGTATCCAGCTGCGGCCACCTCCCGAGCTTCCCAGCGCGCAGACCTCCCTCTCTCGCGCATCTCCAGCCTCAGGGTCTTTCCTCCTGGCCATAACCACTGGGTCCCCCTGCGAATATCCCGGATTCTCAGCCCTTGCGGTCCCACTCCTGCCTCTGCGTCCGACCAGTGGTTCCCTCCCGCCCAGGACCACAGAACCCGATCTGAGCTGAGCCGCTTTGCCGCCAGCTCTCCGGTCTTGGCAGGACACGCATCCCGCTTGGACTGGTTTGGCTCCGGAGGTGCACGAGGGCGCATCCCGCCTTCTCCTCCTCCGCCCCCAGGTTTTGCTGTCCTCTCCTGTCTGCTAGTCAGCCTACTTCTGCGCCAGCTGCGGTCCTTTTGCCTTTCTTGCATAAACCATGTCAGGCTCTGGGAGAAAAGACTTAGATGTGAAGCACATCCTGCGACTCCGCTGGAAACTCTTAAGCCATCCTTCGCCTTCCCCAGGCAGCCAGGCGGGGGGCGGCTGCCTGCAACAGGACAACAGCGGCAGCTTTGAACACTGGGGACCCAGTCAGAGCCGCCTGCTCAAAAGCCAAGAGAGGGGCAGTGTGAGCACTTTCTGGAAGAAACCTTCCTCTTCCTCCTCTTCATCATCCTCCCCATCCTCTTCCTCCTCTTCCTTCAATCCACTGAATGGCACCCTGCTCCCAGTTGCTACCAGGCTGCAGCAAGGGGCTCCTGGACAAGGCACCCAGCAGCCGGCCAGGACTCTTTTCTACGTGGAGTCCCTAGAGGAGGAGGTGGTGCCAGGCATGGACTTTCCTGGACCACATGAAAAGGGGCTGGTCCTACAGGAGCTCAAAGTGGAGCCAGCCAACTCCAGCCAGGCAACAGGTGAAGGATGTGGACACAGGTACAGTAAGTCCCCTTGGGGCATCTGGAACATTCCAATTTCCACTCTTTTATCCTCTTATTCTCTTGTAATTAGTAAGTCTAAAACGTTCCAGGTTGAAAATTTGAGTGAAATTTCAGCCTGACTTTTATTAACCAAGTCAAAATCTCATTAAAAGTTTGGTCGTTAATTTCTATTGGTTCATACCTGTAACTATATATTTTTTCCTTTTACTAATTTTCATTTATAAGTAAAAATTGAATACACATGCATTTTGGCACATCTCCAAGTGGAATGATTCTTTTACTTCTCGTATTATATTGCTATTCCATCATCTTCTGTCATTAAATTATATCAATCATCCCATTATCTGGTGTCAGCTTAAATTGGCCTTAAACATCATCAAACTGCATTTTATATACTCACTTAGTAACTGACTTAGCATTAGCTTTATTATCTAGGATCCCTGTGGTTTGAATCTGTATTCCAGGAATAATGAGATGGACAAAAAGCAAGGCCAATGGACAATAGCATTATTTTACTTCTGCTCCACCCCCAGACAGGGTTACTATTCCTTATGCCAACTTCTCTTTTTGTCTTTATACTTTTTGTTAACTTTTTTGTTAATGTTGTTGGAGATGTTGGGAATGGAACTCAGTGCCAGGTGCATGCCAGGCAAGCACTCTACCACTGAGCTGCACAACCAGACCCCCAGCCCACTTGTGTTCGCTTTTGCCTTTTTTCAGAGTAAGTCTTAGAATTAAAACTGTTGCTGATCCATTTTGCATTCTGCTGCTGTCATTTGCTGGCTTACTATTAGAAGTGTGGATGTCTAGTAAGCAGATGAACATTTATATCTAGTTTATTTCTCACATTGTACTTCATAAGTGTTCTGCTACTTAGAAGACATAGAAAATCTTTTCAACATAAAACTCTTGATTTTTACATTTTTAATAAATTGACTCATTATTATTCTACACTGTATCATTACTAGTTTGTGCATATAATGAGGATATGAAAGGATTTGCATTTAGATTCATATGATATCAGAATACATTATCAAAAAAGAAATACAGAAAAAGTACAGCAAAGGGATAATGAATATGCTATAAAATATTAACTATCAAGAACAAATTAGAAATATAAAACACTTCCAAATTTCATTTAATTGAAGCAGGGTATTATAAAGTTGAACAAGTTTTAAAAGAATATATGAAACAAAATACTATATGTAGGTACTATTTATGCTGACAAATGTGATGTTAGAGATACAGAAAATTTAACTATAATTGTATTATTATGAATGATGTGGATTTTTATTTTAAATTTAAGAATCATGATGTATTTTAGTGTGATAGTAAGACCTTTAATATTAGATTATTATATTAAAAGAAGAAATTTAATTTTCAATTTTCAAGTATGTTCAAAGTTTTCTATATATAGGAGATCTAAATCAAAATTTATTCAAAATAACTATAACTGAATACTATGAATATTATGAACCTATCCATTCACTTGATACTTATAATTTTTGAATTGTTAAAAGAAGACTTTTTAGGTTTTTAAATTTTCTTCAGTTGAAAAGATATAAGTGATTTGGGGGAGAGGGAAATTGTTCATAAATACTTAACAATGCACCTTATATATTTTCAAGGAAACCAATTTAGTCAAACATTTTCTAATTACTGCTTTAAAAGCAGTGATATTTTGTGAGTCAGCTCAGGAAAAAAATATACCATATATATGTGTATGTTTGTATGTATATGTGTATGTACAGGTATATATGGTGATTTTATAAGTATATAAAATCTATGTATATATTTTAAACATTATATATGTGCATATGAATATATGTGTGTGCATATGCAGATACATGAAACTTTGAATCTTCAAATCACCTGGAAATATCCGCCCTTCCAGGAATATTAATGTTTCATATTTACAAAAATAGTTTGCTGTTAGCACATGTAAATCTGTGAGGCATGTTTGGCATCAACAATTTATGAACACTTTCATAGGAGTTGGAGGATTTAAAAATACTAATGAATTACTGATTTAATGGATTATAATATATTTAAATATATAAAACTAAATTACTAGTAGCTCAATTAGGAACAAAACATTGATTAGACTTAGCTTACTTTAGAATATATTTCATTGTTTTTAATTCACAAATTTTTTTAAGTGATGAGAATTCTGAAAATAACACATGTACCAACCCAAATAATCTTTACTGTTGGAATCATGGTGCTTTATGGAATTCTGCATCTATAAGTATGGAAAATAATAACAATTTAATATATTGTAAGAGGAGGGTTCATTTCCCAGAAAAGAGAGTAGTTCCAAAGTAAAATACTGTATGGAAATTTTTTGTAATTCACAAATGTATGCAAAATAACCAGAAAAGTGAATTCAACTTTTTTTTTTTCTGTGAGTACACATCTAGAAAGCTACATAGTGCTTATGATGATAAATGTGTACAACAATATCTAAATCTTATAATAACTTTTATTACACAGATCATTATTATATCATCAAAATGACATATTTAATATTTAGTATTTTCTTTTATCTATTCTGACTTCTTGATGATTTAATCCCTATATACAAAAAGGGGTTTGTTCCTTCTTTTTATTCATTTGGTCTTGCAGTAGTTAGAAATATTGTTCCAGCAAGAATGAGGAGCTAAGCTGTTTAAACTTGTTGTTAGAACTAGAGATGGAGTTAACTCAGCAGAAAGCTGCCCCCCCTCTCAGAATTCTAGAAAGGTCTTACTACACATGGAGAAATGTAGCAGAAATACAGAAATAAACAAAATTTACTGCCAAAATGCAACATTTAACTCACCTACCCTACACTACACCAACACCCACTATAGTATCCCATCATGAACAAATATCTGTACTCTATTATCTTAATCACTGTATAGAATAAGAATATGTTTAGTTAGGTTGCTGATTTATGGTATTATTTTTTCTACTTTCCTCTCCAAACTTGGGTTAGAAAGTATGTGATTCCCTGGATATTCATATGTGTAAGGTGGATATTTTGTCCAAAATACCATATGCAATAAAGAAACCAAAGAGTAATATTTAAATTATTGTAGTTTACAGTGATGTGAGAGAAGATGTTTCCTGTTTTAACTGTTTACTATTTTCAATTTCAAATTCTGAAGAGTACAGTTATCAGATTCCATGGTTTTAGTTGCTATCCATAAACTATATTTCCAGATTTGCATCTAAACTTACACATCCCCCAACCTCTGGCCTCATGCCTACACCTTTCTGTCTGACATCTCAGATAGATGTACAGGGACTATTTCACTGAAATATATACAAAATTGTGTTTCTAATCTCCTTTCCATTCTTATTCAATATACTCTCTCAGGGAATACTGTTCCATGCAGTAGGTTGTATAAGCAACATATTTGTCAACCTCCTCTTTTGCCCTATTTCAAGATTCCATAAAACCCTGCCATTTGACTTAGAGAGTCTCCTTTGTGTCATCCCACATCTCTTCATCTCAATTTTTTGCACCCAATCTAAGTTACCATACTTTTTAGCAAAACTGTTATTTTTTCCACCTCTTCTCCATCTTGCCTCCTGTAATCCATTCTCTGCACAGAAATCAATGAAAATGATAAAAGGAAAAGCTGAATCATTGTTCTACTTCCTTGCTCCCCACTCCAAAGAGTGTTTACCACTCCCTTATCACAATATGCACCATGGAAAATTTCCTGATCACAATGTGTACCACAGACATCTTGGCCCTTCTCCTCTGTGGGCCCTTTCTCATCAAAATTCCCATTGGTCTCTAAATTCCAGACTCTGCCCATCTATTCAATTTTTCACTGCCCCTGGGCTTCACAAATTTGCTTTCTCTCCTCATACACTGGTTCCCCTTCCTTCAACCAACTCTTTCCTGAGTTTACCACAATTCATCATGGAGATGTCTTGAATAAAAACACTGTACCATTCTAAGGGAATTATTTCTTGATCCCCCAAACAAATTTGTATCTCCTGTTTTATGTTCTTAGTGTAAATTCTCTATCCTTTTCATCAACTCTTATTAAAGCTCATGTCACATGTTAATTTCTATGTTGATTTGTCTCTAAGTGAAATTGCCAAGTAGAGAGGACTATCTGTTGCTCTTCACCTTATCCCTAACAATAGAGCAAGTAATTACTCAATGAAAACTGTTGAATGAACAAATATTTGCCATAATAATATTTAAAAACATGATTAATAACATGATTTTTGCCAGATTGCATATTATGTAAGCTAAAATTTATAACGCTCTATTATCCTGATACAATTATGAATCTCTTTGGTATAGTAACTTGGGTATTATATAAATAGACTACTATTACATAAAACAGAACTAGAAGAAATGATATCTTCTTAGGAAAGAAATTATTTTATAAATTAAGATTAGTTTATCAATATTTCATAGTGTTCTTCCCCCAAATTCCACAATTTCTTGGCACTGTATCCTCTGAGCAAGTTTGCTTTAGACAAACTAAGAGTATAAGGAAAAAGAAATAGAACCTCAAAGCTGGTTTTGCAGGCATTCAAACCCCAGGTCTATCTGTAAGAAACTTGTGAATATCATATAGCAATAAGATGAAAAACAATTAAAACTTTTATTTATAACAAAAAATGCAGATTAAAGGACAATATTCCAGTTTTCATATATGTTTCTAATGAATATTTTATAAACTCTATTATTAGTAACCCTAAGGTATTATCTTAAATTATTTAGGAAAATTAAAGAAAATCTCCGTATGTAATCAAAGTAAGTATTTGATTAACACAAAATATAATTTTGTTCAGACTTTGTATTTATTTTTCCATAATTTGTGTCTATGTAGACTAGAAGTTTGTAAGAGCTACAAGTTGAATTTCCTTGGCTTTGAACAAGAACTCTCAAAGAATGTACAGAAAACTCATCTATATATTATTAATTAAGTTTTGCAACAGTTAAACCAGTATCAAGTTATTGACCAATATATCACATTATTGATTTATCATACCATCTAAAATAATTTTAGGTATTTTTGTAGTCATTCTACAAAGTAAATGCCCTGGAATTTACATATTTGTTTATTAAATAATAATTAACTGATCTTTTTTTAAATTTAAGGTACATAATTTAAATCTTTGAAGAAAAAACTGATGAAGACACAGATGATTTGAGCATAATTAAACATGGTTTGAAGATCTTTAAATTCAAATATTGAATGACGCACTAAATGGATTTGATGCCTCCTAATTTTAGTGATTTGGGGACAGGATATGAAAATAGGCTTATAGAAATGTTAAAGAAAGCTTGGTTATTGTACAATTGTCCCAAGAGAATGATGTGCTATGATTTTAGGACCCTAAGCGAAATGAATTTTGAATGTAACATCTGTAAAGCAGATCATTTTAACTAACAGATCCTGATAGAAATAGTGATTTTAAGAAATGATATGAAATTATTCAATAACAATGAAGATGGAATTAATATTAATTATAAATTGTTCTTTCTCATTTTTTAGGCGAATGAGAAAATATTATAAGATTATTCACAAAAAAGTATGTTATATGTAGAGAGATAAGGATGATGGACCATTTCTCATTGACAGTAATAAATGAGACGACAGTGAAGTAGAACCTTTACAGGAGTAGAACTGTACATTTAGAATTGTGTACACACTGAAGATATTTTTCAAACTGAGAATAAAATCTTTTTTAGATATAGAATTTTTGAAATAATTCATTAGCAACAGGTAAGTTCTATAAGAAATGTCAAAAGAAAGAATCCAGACACAATGAAAATGATATGGCACACAATAAATATACAAAAGAATTAAGAACACCACACAAAGCAATAGTATGGTTTAAAAAAACTCATAATATTTTTTCTATTTAAGTCCGGAAAACTCATAATATAATTAATTTTGGATTCATAACATAATTAATGTAGGATTGACCAGAGAGAATATTGTGCTATGATCTTAAGACCCTAGGTGAAATGAATTTTGAATGTAACACCTGTAAAGCTGATAATTTTAACTAACAGATCCTAACAGAAATATTGATTTTAAAAAATGATCTGAAAAAGAAGACTATGGTATTATACTTTAACCACATGTATGAAATAAATATGTGGTAATAACAGAATTCAGATTTGGAGGAGAGAAATCAATGTATAGTGTTTTAAAGTAAGTGTGTATTGATACATCACTTAAAGGTAGTCTAAGGATATATTATAAATCCTAAAGTAATCACTAAAATTTTAAAAGTGATAAGTATTTAATAAATCAAGAAAGAAGACAGGGAAAATGATTCTGTAAAAATCATTCAATTAATCTAAAAAAGAGAAAAAATGATAACAACGAAAAGATGCAACAAATAGAAAACACATAGCACAAATGACAATCTGACTCTTAACCAGTACCTATAGTAAATGTAGCAGTCTGCACCTCCACAATTAAAATACAGAGAATATCAGATTGGGCAATTAAAGCCTAACCATTACACTGTTTACAGAAAATGTAATTTAAATTTAAATATACAAAGCTGATTAAAAGTAAAAGAATAAAATTATTTGACTTGCTAATACAAAACAAAGAAAGTCAGGGTGGACATATTAATAGCAAAGTACTTCTCAAACCAAAGAGTCTCTGTCCAACAAAGGGAATCTATTCAATTCTTATCGCTAGATTATCAGGTTGAAAAAATAAGTGTGTTCCTTCTAAGGACAGGAAAAAGATGAAGATGTATTCTTTCACCACTTCTACTCAGCATTACATTCAAGATATAGTAAGCTCCATAAAACAAAGATAAATGAAAAGCATATATTTCAGAAACAACCAAATAGAACTATTTCATTTATTGACAAATTGATCACGTACATAGAAATGAAGAAATAAATTTATTTTCAGACATAATTGTCCAGGGAATTTTTAATGGAATCGTAATAGTATTAATACAATAAGAAGAACTTAGGAATATATAGTATACAGGATATGAAGACTCATAGATTGAAAATAACAAAACCAAGTGGCAAGAAATTGGAGTCTCAAAGAGTGACAGTTATACCATATTCATGAATCAGAAAACTCACTATAATTAAGTTGTCAAGTATCCTCCAGTTGATTTATAGTTCTAATAATTCCCCCCAGAAAGTCTGTATAAGCCATTTTTGGTACAAATTGACAAGATTATCCTAAAAATCCACCCCCCCACACACACACATTTGAAGGATCTGGAATAAACCAAACCATTTTGAAAAAGATAACCTAATTTAAGGACTAACAATCCTGATTTTCAGACTTGTTATGAAGCTATATTAATTAAGATAATGTTGTATCAGTTTTGGAACATATTTTCATACTAGTTATGTAGTAAAATAATATTCTACCATAAAAAGAATAAACATTATTCAACACTAAGTTTGAGTGAGAAAAAAATATTATAGTGAGGCAAAAGCTCACTGGATGGAGTATTTCTTCCGTAGCATTCATCCACTTTAAGTCAGATAGTTTTATTTCTTCAATTCTATGTCGATGATCAATTTGACTCAAATGAAATAGTTCTATTTGTTTCTAAAAATATGTTATCTATGTATTGATTATCTATGCTTTGAATAAAAGTTTAATTCTAACTTACTTCACATCATATATTGAAGTCAAACACTTATTGAATTTGATGTACAATCCAAGAAGTCAGCCACTGGCATTCGCCTTGCAGAACCTGATGCTAAAATATGTGCCTTGAGTTTTCTGTGCCTCCCTCTTGGCAGCTGATGATAAAGAAGAGAAGGCAGAATAGTTTTACATAAGAAGCTCTGCACAGCAAGAGGAGAAGGCTTTGCCACATAACCACAAGGGATCTCTACCTTTTATTTTCATTGCCAATGCTGGCAGAGCATCTGGGGAGCAGGGATACTGCCATGAGCTTTACCTCATGGCTCAGAAATGAATGAGCTGTGCTATCCAATGCTGACTCCTCTTAGTGTTTTATCAGAGGACTTGGAACCACTACTAAATAAAAATTTTCCTACAGAGAGAAAGAGTTCATTTTTCACTCTATCATTTTGTCTTAATGGTTATAAAATATTTAGATTTAATTATTCTAATGACTTTTGAATAGCCTGTGGTTTTTAAACTAATTTTTTTAATGGAAGAATTCTTCCCACTATAAAGTTGAACATGTATTCCTATAGAAGCTCTCAAAACACAAGTTAAAATCTTTTCTGAATGTATTTTTGTTGTTGTTTTCACAAAATAGATGCACATTTTGGACTTTTAACTCACATTGAAGACTGACTTATATCTGTTCTTACCCTATGTCCTCTCACATTTCATGTAGTTCATACAAAATTTAGTCTAAGTATGAAAAGTTACTTCATATTCATCAATAAATTCTAGAAAAAAATTATAATGCCACAAATTTAAAATATATAATGTATAAATATCAATAATTCTTTGTAGTTTGTATTTTTATGATAATAATATTGTTTGCCTTATTCTAATATGTTGTCATCTACAGTTGCAGCATATGATAGAAAGAAAACTCGCTTAATAATTAGAAAATTTATAATTCTAGAGTAAAATCTGCCTGTTTAGGAAAATGTCACCATTTAGTCATATGAATTGTTCTTTATCTTTTTTACTACTGGAATATGATAGAGAGACAAAAAATGCATCATTTTAAAATTCTTTCTATCTTGTTACCATTAAAAATGACTATGGCTCTATCATTGATTCTACTTGCTAGCATAACCACATGAATTGAGCTGTACTTTGGCTATTTAAGGTTTGAATTCAAATCTATTCTAAACATTTTACTTATATGGTGGGACAAATATACCCCAAGGAAACACTAAATATTCTTTCACTTAGTGAAAACTATTTTTAACTGGTTTCTTTCTCTATTCCAAGACAAATATACCAGGCTACCGGGATACAAGAAGGTCCAGTAAAGGTTCAGAGTGAAAATTTTGTACTAAAAAATTAACAGGTAATTATTTACAGAAATTAAACTTGTGATATACCAAAATATACATATCAAAGGAGATGTTCAAAGTAATAGAAGAGGAAGTCTCCATAAGGGACTTAATGAAATTCAGTTCAATCTAAATATGTTCAGTTATTAAGAAGAGGAAAAACTGTCAAGTATATTACCATGAACATGTGTAAAAATCAGGAGTTTGGCTTGCTGACTAAATCATACTCGAACAAGGAGGGGCCTTCTTGATCTTATTAAGGACTTTAGATTTTACTTACAATAAGGATGAAACAATGATGTTCCTGATGAAACTCTAACTTTGGTCAATCTTTCTGTTATAGCATGGAAGATGGACAAGAGAAAAGAAAGGTGTTGAAACTGAATTTAAAAAGTACATTAAAATGTTTAGATAAGAGTCTTAATGAGGAACTATTATTTTAAAAAGGAGTAGAAAAAAGACTTTGGAAAATAAAATACCACAATTGATCCCAGCGACTTGGGAGGATGAGGTGAGAGGATGGCAATTTCAAAGCCAGCCTCAGCAACTTAGTGAGTCCTTAAGTAAACTAGTGAGAACCTATCACAAAATAAAAAAGGGGCTGGATGTGTGGCTTAGTGGTTAAGTACTCATGGGTTAAATTCCTGGTACCAAAACAACAACAGTAAACATAAAAAAACAAATATTTTCAATTAATTAAAGGATTATTTGTAAAAGAGGGAGAAGTGAAAGGGTTCCTACAAGTTTGGATATGAAAATGAGATTTTTCCTTCTTGTTGTTTGGTTGTTATTGTTGTTCTATGAAGAGAACAATGCAAGAGATTGGAAGGTAGGAAACAGTTTTATTTTATACAATCTGAATCTGATAACTGACATACATTTATTGTTCAGGCAGAATAACTGGAATGGAGTAAAGAAATAATAGAAATAAAAATTTAGGAAGCTGTATTTAGAAAGTGAGTTGAGATTTAAGATTCCACAAGAAGAATAGACATGGAAAGCTGGTTGCAGTGATGCACATTTGTAATCTTAGGGACTTGGAAGACTGGGGCAGGAGAATCTCAAATTATAGGCCAGTCTTATAGCAAGTTATTGAAACCCTTTGTCAAAATAGAAAATAAAAGGACTAGGGATGCAAATCAGCCATAAATCACCTCTGGGTATTATCCCCCAGTTCGGAAAAAAAAAATACCAGACCTGGACATTGAAAACATAAAATACGTGGTCATCACAGGACTTGTGGTATTGCTCAGTGATAGAATACCTGTAGAATACCTGTCTTGGATTTGATCCCTACTACTACTTTTCCCTCTAAAAACAAATAAACCAGCAAAAATATGTGGAAATGAGATTGACATTGGGATGATATGGCATTCTAGAAACTGAGAGCAAAATATATTTTTTGATGAGTTGTCTATCACAGATTGAATATGCCCAGGATTATAGTTGGAATTAAAGGAGTGTTGATGTCTTTGATGGATTAGAATGCAAAATAATAGCAATGTGAGGTGCATTACACAAACAAGTCACTTGAGTCTTCAAAACAAAAATGATTTTTTTTCCTGATCATAAAAATAGGTTTATAGTATAGTCATAGAGAGAAGAATAGGAATATCCTACCCATGGAAAGGTTACAAGTGAGATAGTATTATGTATGAAGAACTTTTAAATGGGACAATGCAACTTTGAGACTGACAATCTCAACAAATCAACTAAGCTAAAAATATAAAGCTTTATATAAATTAATTTAGGAAATAACAGAATGAAAAATAAAGCTTACAGTTTGTGTGATGGTCAAAGATGCTTAGATTAAGGAGCACAAGTAAGATTAGAAAGGTAAAGTCAGTGATGAAAAATTGGTATAGATGGATCTATTATTCAAGGCCTCTTTAGAGGGTTTCATTATAACCACATATCTCACCAAGTAGTTGAGATATTTTTGCAAATGTTAAAGAGGGCATGTGTTGTCATTTTGAATAGGCTTAGGACCAGCTATGACATCTGTGGAGGTCAAAACAAAACTAAAACTCATTGCTTCTTTTTGAAAAGAATTCAGTATTTAGAGGCAGTAGAACATAGAAGTAAGCATGAGGGCCCTTCTGATCATAAATATTTTTGTGTCTGCACATGTCCAAACTCTTTAACTGACCTTGAAGAGAATTGTGATTATAGCACACTGTGCTAAAATAATAACCTTTCATCATAGTATTAGGAGAGAGATGGATCTGGGAAACCCAAGAAATGAAAAAAATCACTTCTGGTTGGAAGAGTTACATCTTGAATGAGTTTCAGTAAATAGAATTTATAAATATATATTTATAAATACATATAATATATAATTATTAAGCTCTTAAATATTTATTTATACATATGCCTTTATAATATATTAATTTGGGATAATAAATAACTGTCAATAGATTACAATACTTCTGAAACATTCAACACATTATTTATTTTAAAAGAAAGGTGATTAGAGTGCTGGAATTATGGCTCCAGAGTTATGTGCGTTCCGCTAGCACACATGAGGCACTAGGTTTGATCCTCAGCACCACATTTAAAAACATAATAATAAAGGTCTTTATAAAAAAGGTGATTAGAAACCAAGAAGGTCATACAAAAGCTTAGTCCTTGGGTCTCAGGGAAGTTGACAATTATGGAAATATTTATGGACTGTCATAATTCTACTTCAAAATATTTTTTCAATATTAAAACATACTCCTATAATTGTCTATGTGAATATGACCACATGAATTAAATAATTCCTATTTCTATTTCTTTAGAGAAAAATATATGGGTGTAGGTTTAAATTTCCTTTGGATTTATTCATTATGCACTAGGTTGGAGAATTAAATTGGTGTAAAACCTAGCAAAAGAGAAGGGGAGGTGATGAAAAGCCATCACTGTACCCAAGGATGCCTGCCACATTAACATGTTTACCTCTGGCAAATAAAAGGCTTGTCACAATGTCAGGTAGGATTCCTCTTATTTGTTACTGATTTCAGTTATCTTTTATTGAGAGGTAAAGTACAACTTTTCCTTTTAAAACTTATAAATTTCATTAAAATGTGCAGATAAACAACTAAATGAATAAATGTTGGCAATTATTTGGACTTTGGATTTTCAGATAAATAACTCTGGGAGTTAATATTTGTAAAGAAGGTTGCTGCAAAGTATCAGAGCTTTATTTTGTTATTATCAAATGGCAATTTAGAAAAATGTGGGCAAATCTTAAATGTTCAATAAGAAATATCTAAAATCCTTAAAGCCCCATTACAAAAATATTTCTACTTAAAAATTCTGGGATTTAAGATTATGGTCAGATTTCAGATGAACATTGAGTTTTTAGATGATTTTATAACAGCTGGTATACTATATATTAATTTTTCCATTTTAATTTATACATGTTACATAAGGATAAAGTACAATACAATCTTAGATCACTGTAAGAAAGTATATTTGTTTCTACCCAAATGCAACATCAAAATAATCTGAAAAAGAAAAATAATCAGTAAAGACAATCAAATATAGTTGTTATTAAATGCTATCAGTTATTTTGTCACTATAAAAAGGCAAGACATCAAAGAAAGTCACAAATACAATATGGATGAATATATATATAATATAACATGTATATATATATGTATATATATATATATATAATATTATTCATGATATGTATTTATATTTATAGAAATATTTGGAGTATATGTAACCAAAACAATGTTAATCATATTGAAAAAATATAAAGGTACTTTATATAAAAAATGGCTTACTGTGTAAATTAAAGATATGTCATATTAACTTTGGTACTTTGGTTAATATTAATTTTTAAGGTGAAAACTTCTTGTGATATAAGAATAAAATGATAACACCACAAAAAACATTCAAAATACTTCAGAATTTTTAAAACAAGAAGATTGAGAAGTGAAATGATTATTTCAATATCATCCATATGTTCAGTAGTATATGTACTTACCAAATCAAATTTAAAAAGGTCAACTAGTGTACTAGGTCAAATAGAAAACTCTTTTAACATAAAAAATTGAAAGTATTTAACAAATGACTTTTATATTTCTGAGCTAACAAACTAAATCTTAATAATTTAAATATTTTAACAATTAAATCTCTTCTGTAAAAATAAATTAATAGATATGCTATTTTACATAATCAATATATTGAATTATATATAGATTATAGTAATTTAAATTAACAGAAAAAAGAATGCTTTAAATTTAAACTGTGCAATTAGTTTACAGCTAATTGCAGAATTAAGAATTGAAGAAAAAATAACTACCACAATGAGACTTTAGTTCATACCTGTAAGAATTTATTGTTTTAGCCAATTTTGTGTCACTGTGCTAACAAGAATAACTTAGAGGAGTATTAAAGCTCTTATGACCCAATCATTTCTCCTCTGAACCTTCTTGCATTGTCTCACAGATGAAATTTTGGGGGACACTTCACATCCAAACTATAACAATGCACCACTTGCCTACAGTTACCACCTAGTGGGTCCATTTAAACTAGAATTGATTGATAAGGTTACAGCTCTAACAATACAATCATTTTACCTCCATACTTCTTGCATTAACACAGTAGCTTTGGGGACACACCTATTACCCAAGCCATAAGAGCTATTACCAAAATGACTAAAGGTAACAAGTACTGCTAAGGATCTAGAGAAAAGGGATCCCCAGAAACTGTCATTGTGAATATAAATTTGACAATCATTATAGAAAAATTGTGTGGATGCTCTACAAAGACTTAAAATACACATATTATTCAGCAATCCCACTGTTAGATACATATCCAAAGGGTATGAAATTATGATACACATGATATACCTGCACTCCAGGGTTCCTGAAGCATTATTCACAGTGTATGCAGTATGGAATGAACCACGGTATCCACTGGGGGTAAATGGATAAAGAAAATGTAGTACATATACATAATGGTATGCTATTATTTGCCCTTTATCTAGAAGAAATCTTTCATGTAACAACATGGATGAACCAAAGAACATTATGCAAAGTGAAATAAGTGAGGAACATAAAAACACTTATATGTGGAATAAAAAAGCTGATCTCAGAAAACAGTAAAATGGTGATTATAAGATGCTTTGAAGAAACTGAAGGATGTTCATCAAAGGACACAAAATCTCAGATAATAGTTTCAGGAGATCTATTGTATAGCATGGTGACTGCAGTTTATAATAAACATATTGTGGTACTTGAAAATAAGTAAATGAGTACTATTATCACCACAAAATTAGGTAATGAATATATGAAATAGTTTTTTTAACCATTCCACAATGTACACATATAAAAATATCATGTGTAAATATATAAAAATATTTCTTTAAAAATTTTCAAGTAATAAAAAGAGATATAGAACACAATGACTTCCTGCATTTTAACAAAAGAGAGAAAGAGAGAGAGAGAGAGAGAGAGAGAGAGAGAGAGAAATAAAAAATTAGAAAAGAAAATACCCAAAGAGTCTAAAAATGAAATTGATAAAAATTTTTTCAAAAATAATGATATAGGAGGGCTGAGGCTGTAGCTCAGTGGAAGAATGCTTGCCAAGCATGTGTGAGGCACTGGGTTTGATCCTTAGCACCACAAAAAAAAAATAATAATAAAATAAAATAAAGGTATTCTGTCCATTTACAAATACAAAAATAGTGACATAGGAAAATATGCCTAACAACCTGGTCATTTAAAAATATGTAAAACTCTGGCAGTCCTGATAGAAATGAAGAAAATGTACTTTATAAATAAGTAGATCTACAGAGCCACATATAAATAAAACTATGTAAATAGAGAATATTATGTAAACAACGTGTCAACAAACTTCCAAGTGCATTGCTTTATAATGAAATAAGTGTATATTATCAAATACATCCACAATAAAGGGTGAAAGTATAGACTTTCATAGTTTTATAAATTGTTAATAGATAGCATAAGTAATACACAAATATGTAAATATGGCCCAAGTTATATATCTCTATTTAACTTTAAAAAAAGAGAAAATTCCTGTGATATTTAAATGATTTCAATTATAACCATGCTGAATTATAATATTAATGCTTTTTTAAATAACAAATTAATCACAAAATATCATTAAATAAATTATATATATTTATAAAAATTCTAACATATATTAACTATCTAGAAACATATTAAAATATTGAATACTTCTATACTTAAATATTTTTTTTCTCAACACAATATCAATATACAAAATGAACCCTATCAGATAAAAGAATTTTTAATTACATCAGTAGATATGAAACAAAAAAATCAAAATTATTAAATATTTTAAAAATGGAAACAGTTTCTTTTTACATTTTTTATTTGTTCATTTTAATTATACATAATAGTGTGATTCTATTTTACATAATCATGCATCCTCACAATATAACAGTATAATAAAATCAATTTGCTCACTACTACCTCCTTTTTTCTCTCCTAACCCTAGGTCCTCTTGTTTTACTGTTCCCCCTTCTATTTTTATAAGATTTATCTCCCCTTATTTCTCTCCCCCTTTTCTTTTTCTCTAGCTTCCACATATTAAATAAAACATGAACCCTTTGATTTTTTGAGATTGGTTTAATTTGTTTAACATAGTGCTCTTACATTTCATAACTTCATTCTACTTTATAACAAAATAAAACCCCATTTTTAAAAAAATATTTCATGTATTCCTTATCCATTCATCACTTGATGGTCACCTAGGCTTTTTCTATGCTTTGGCTATTGTGAACTGTGCTGATATAAACTTGGGTATGCATGTCTCCCTATAATATGATGACTTTAATTTCTTAGGATATACACTGAATATGGTATAACTGTGTCATGTGGTGGTAAAGGATTTTCACCAAATATTACTAAAAGAAAACAAAGCAAAAAGAACACAGGAATTGAAGGAAACTACAAAAGTTATAGATTTTTTGTGTATAAAATTTTCAGAGTGTACACACACACACAGTATGGTGATATCTATTATAATTGTGGATATTTAATAAAATAAAAAATGAACTAATATTCTAAGTATTTAAATAAAAATTAAGCATTATTTGAAATTATATTTCCAGAATAATGGGAAATGTTGAAATCTTAAGAAAGAAGAGAAACAATGAAGAATTGCGATATCATTTCATTGTTAGATTTCCTTATACCATTAACAGGCACTTAGAAATACATGTGGAACAAATACCTCATTCACTATCTAACAATAAAAAAAAAAACAAAAAAAAACCCCGAAATACCTTGGAATAATAAAAATACTTTGTGAGAGTTTAAATGAGATTCATAAAGTTATAGTAAAAGTTTCAAACTAATAAGTAATTACAGAGATAAAATATATTTCTAATTGAGGATATAATGAACATTAAAATTGTTACAGAATTGTCACATTTATTCTAAAGTAAACATGGTAATTAAATATCCTAGAAAATCCAAGAATGGAAATGATACCTTTTTTGTTTTATTTTGTATTATAATTTCCTTTTTAAAAAATTCATTTATGGATTTATTGGATGAACAATTCTTTTTAATTTTACTGATTGTTTTTTAGTTATACATGATAGTAGAGTCTATTTTAATATAAGTACACAAGCATGTAATATATCTTACTCTGTTCCAATTAGGATTTCAGTGTTGTGGGTGTACATGATAGCAAGATTAACTGTGGTATATTCATATGGAAAATTACTTCAGATTCATTTCACTCCTTTCTTTTCCTATCCCTTTCCTTCATTCCCCTTTCTCTAGGCCACTTAATCTCTCCCCCACCCCACTTTATTGTGGGTCTATTTCCACATATAAGAGAAAATAATTGACCTTTGGTGGGGTTTGGGGGGAAGGGGGGAGGGATTGACTTATTTCACTTAGCATGAGAGTCTCCAGATCCATCCACTTACTGGAAAATGTCATGAAGTCATTTTTATTTATGGCTTCTTTGTTGTACTCCATTGTGTATATATACCACAATGTCTTTATCCATTCTTCTGTCAAAAGGACAACTAATTTGGCTTCATAGCTTAGCTGTTGTGACTTGTGCAGATATAAACATTGATGTGTATATATCACTGTGGTATGTTCATTTTAAATCTTTTGTACATATTCTGAAGGATGGAATAACTGTGTCAAATGGTGGTTCAATTCCTAGTTTTTTAAGGAGTCTCCATACTGCTTTTCAGAGTGGTTGCACCAATGTGCAGTCCCCCCAACAATGTATGTGTACCTTTTCACCACATCTTTGCCAATGTTTATTATTAATAGTGTTCTTAATAACTGACATTCTAGGTGGGGTGAGATGAAATCTCAATGTTGTTTCAATTCAGTTAGTCAAAGATGTAGTAATTAGATCAGAAACCATGCACCTACTAGAAGAACATGTTGGCCAGACATTCCAACATGTCAGATCAGGAGCAGACTTCCTTAACAAAACTCCTAATGTGCAACAAATAAAGCAAAAAAAAAAAAAATGAATAAATGGAACAGCATCAAACTATAAAACTTCTTCACAGCCAAGGAAACAATCAAGAATGTGAAGAGAGAGCCTACAGAATGGGAGAAAATCTTCGCCACCTGCACCTCAGGGTGTTAATTTTCAGGATAGACAAAGAAATAAAAAAAAATTAACACCAAAATAATAACAACAACAACAACCCAACCAGTAAATGGGTAAAGAAACTAAACAGGCATTTCTAAAAAGAAGAAATAAAATAGTCAATAAATACACAAAAAACGGTTTGACATCTCTAGCAATTAGAAAATATACTTTTCTATAGAGTTATTGTAATTAAGCAGCATCATAAAAGCAATAAGATCAAAAGATAGTGAACCAACCAAGGTAACTCCAGAAATAGATAAAAATATAAAGGAAAACCTAATGTATTCCAGGGGCATTTCAATGAAACAGGAAGTAAGGTTTTTTTGTTTTTGTTTGTTTGTTTTGGTTTTTTGGTTTGTTTCTTTGTTTTTTTGTAAGTGGTATTGATATAATTGGCTCTCCATACAGGAGATAACAGACCTCTGGCTCAACATTTATGCCAACTTAAATGATCAATGGGAACAACTTTTTCCTTTTTTAAAAAACTAAATTGAAGGGAAAATTTTAGGAAAAAAATCTATTGATAAATTTGAACATAAAAATTGATATGCCTTATACATTTTTTCAAAATATATAATAAACTGGAAAACAAATTTTTGTGGGATTTATGATGAGAAAATATCTCTTAAGTAAGTAATGTTTCTAAAGTAAATATTATATCATGACACTTCATTCTTATGAACCAAGTATGTGGCTTGACTTTATATAGTTACACTACCTGGGGTTATAAAAAAATGTCAGAAATATCTCATTGTTTGTAGAGATTTAAATTGCTCTAATTTTCTGGGGAAAACAAAGGTACAATATTTATTGGTATGAAAAAATTGTAAGTATTCAAATTTTGAGAATGTATCTTACAGGGAAAAAATAGAAACTCATTGTTGCTCATCAATAGAATTACAAAAATTATTTCATATCTGCTTTGTAGAATGCTTGTAGAATGTATGGAGATTACCTTATAGAAAAAAATATTCATACATGTGAAGTTAAAAAGAAATATAAAAAAAGCTCCACATACATATGTATATCTGGGGGGAAAAAAGAACTTTAAGTCAAATAACATTTTTACATGAAGGTTACTTGAAGGTTACAATTGTCTTCTGTGTTCTTGAAATGTTACAGTGAAATGTATTTGATATTAAACTTTTACATTCTGAATTTAAAAAGAAGTTCCAAAAAGTTAATTTATTAAATATTGACATTAAGTACAATGCTGTAATCAGTGTCAAAATTAGGTAAAGACTTATATGTGTTGAAGAAGAATAATATTGCCATCTAGTGGTTATGTATTCCCATTGAAGCTACATAGTCCCTTGAAAAAATGTGATGAGAGATAAGTAGTTAGAATTATAATGCAAAATAAATAATAGATAAGAAAATAAAGATACTCTAAGATGGTAATATATTCTCTGTGAAATACTTTTCTTATTAATTATGCTCAATTTTAAGTGTACTAACTCTAAAACCTCTACTTATTGATAATATTTTAAAGGAAGGCAATCTCATCTATTTTAAAATTAAAAATATTGCATTATCAATTAATAATGTTCAAGCTATTTTATAGAGAAAGCTATTAAAATGAATAAATAAAATATTTGTTTATTTCTAATTTTGTTAAATATAAAAATTGATAGTAAATTAACTGTCTACCTCATGAAATTTGAACTACTTAATATCTTACATTAATATCATGCATAAGTAAGACAATAAGAGGTCAGTGCCTATATTTCAAGTGAAATTTGTCCTTTTACAAAGAATACTCATGGAAATCATTCAGGACAATTTTATGGAACCAGGAGAATTAGAAGATAGTATTGATACTTTACTCTGTCGGTCTAAGTTTCTCTAAATCTCTGTCTTCACAAATTACATAAGACTCTTGAGTTTGCCTTGCCCACCTCACATGCATATTTACTAAGATAATCAGGGCACAGTATCTGAATCACTTACAAACTTTGAGACACTACACCCTAATAGTTGAGCTAGCAATGATGGTAGTATGACCCATAAATGCCAGAGTTAGTGAAAATAAATGGCAAGTTCATGTAGTATGAGAATTTTCCCAATTGGACAGAGTTTTATCTAGGCTTTAACAATATTAGGTGTAATTTGGAAGAAAATTTTTATATAACTTTATTATTAAAGCAAATAACCTTGCAATACATAACAGATGTTACTAAATACCCTGAAAGCATTCTCCACAATGATCTGTCATCAATTAAAAATTGAAAGTAAAAAAAGAAAGAAAAGAACAAAACATAAAACACACACTAGACACTATTCAAATTAATTTTATAGTTTTGAAGTACTATAACAGGACAACTCTTCAGAATTCTTATATCAGTAGCATTATTGCAACTCTAGATTTCACAGTATCACTTTGCACAAAAGCTAGTAATTTCAAGTGGAGTAGTCTTATTTAGCTGATTCTTGCTTAAATGAGTCAAGTTAGGTTTTGAATTCACTCAGATTAGGTAATTTGGAAACTGATTTTCCTCTTCACTCTGTTTCCTTCAGAAAAGACTCTAAACTGAAGATCTACTGCCAAATATACTTCTCTCATGCCTGACACATGAAGTCAAATTACAGTTTACAGAATAAATCACTTTTCCACTGCTTTGATGTTTTATTTTTATTTGTTTTTTTTTAATATACTCCTGACACCACAAATGCTTTATGAGATGCTGACATTTGGGAGATCCTTACCTATTTCCAAAGTGGAGTGGCTCTGAACTGTCATATTGAATTTCTTTCGAAGGGCAGCAGTGGGAAGGTCTCAAAAGTCTCATAATGTCTGCTAATTACGCTAGAATGAAACCATCATATTAGAAAAGTTTTTACAGTTCTAACTTGAGAATTATAGGAGACCATTTTATCCCCAATAACATATCTGGCATTGGCTCAGGGACTCATTTTATACAGCATGAGGAACAGAACATAATCTAACTACAAGCTATCTTGAAGTCAGGTATACATAATTTGCTAAGAAAATTTCCTCTGTGCTTAACCTCTTAACAGTGAGAAATGGAAATACATTTTGTGACTTTTCTCCTTTAAGCCTGTTCTGAAACAATCAGAAAATAATATTGTATTCTTAAGAGTATTACTTCCAGCAGTAAAAAGAAAGGTGAGAGAGGAAATTGGATGATATAAAGAAATATAAAGAGAAAATTACCAATTGCTTAAGTGTCTCAAAAAATATACTAAACTTTAATATATTCCTGATTGAGCCAGCTTCACTGGAGAGCAGTGTGTTCTGTCTCACTGCCCCTTAGAAGGGTTCCATACCTGGCTTAATCATCTGCTATGTGCCTTTTGAAACTCTTAATAGTGTTAAGATTCCCTCAAATTTATTTTGCAGTGTGTCCTGCAATTATGTTGCCAACTTTTGATAATCCTGAAAATCAAAGTAGAACAAGTTCTTCTTTTTCATAGGTTTAACATGTTAACTTTCCTCTTAAGAACACTGCCAATCACTGTCAAACATTTTATTCTGAAATTGATGCAGTAAACTGTGTCAAAAAGGGTCCCAATGTTCCACAATTTTCCAAAAATTTTGCTTAGATATTGTAACTAATATCATTGATTACATCAAATAGATCAATGATTGAAGTAATACTTAGTATGTGGTGCAGTGATTAAGCTTTTAATCACTCCAGGCTGCATAAATTAACATAGTCAGTGATGTTGTAACAACGACTGTGAGGAGAGAAGTCCAGAGGCAAACAGAAGGAAGAGGCTATTTTTAGTAGCCCCAAGGCTGGGGTAGAGGAGATAGATGGCTATTATTCAGTTGAACTACTTTCCCACTTTGCTTGTCATAAATTCCCTTTACTTACTCAGTTTTTAGGCAAGTTGGAAGACAGGGACTTTTTTTTTTTCAATTGGGAAAAGAATCAGAGGAAAAACAGGGAAGTCGACAAAAGATTAGCAGTGATAGATTTGCAATGCAGAAGACAAAGAAAAATATAATTGAGGGTGAGAGGATGGTCTAGTCTCATTTGACCAGCCAGGAGCCACACACAGACAGACTTGAAAAGCTTGCAATTCTGCACTTTTTTCCCCAGAAATCAAAGTATATCTAGGTAAAATGGCTCCTCTTGATTTACATGGGGAACTGCAATATGATGTCTCATAGCTTCAATCTATAACATTTGAGGTTTAGTCTTCTCCAAAGCTTATTGACTTGAAAGAGTAGGAATTCCCTACATTAGTCTATATGAGAACAAAATTTTACAAGGGGAACTTTTGACTTTTTCGCAAGCAGCCCCATTTTTCCAAATTCAATCCAATTACCAATGAATGAGCAAAAACATGGGTGATTTCATTGTATCTGTTTTACAATAAATCTTAGACAAGTTAGTGGATGCTCTGTAACTATTTCTCCACCTCTGATAAAATGGCTCATTTCCACATAATGACTGTCTAAAGGATCAAATCTTCTCTTGTTAAAAGAACTGCTGGTAATTTAAAAGAAAATTAGTTTGCATAATTGGTAAAATTAAGCATAGCCTTTAACTATATTTTAGTAAAATATTTATAAATCCATAATCAAATATGAATATTATTCTTAAATGGTATCATCAGAAAAATTATTCCAACTTAGCTGATTTTTTTAACATAATAACTTTGTGTACATATGATCTTTGTAAATTGTATAAGCTAGTTCACAGTTTAAACTGCAGTTCTAATTGCTGAATGGTTTTTATAACTTAGCTTCATACTCTATTCCTCTACTGCCTCCACCCACAGGATGATCATCCATTTGTGGCACAACACTTTACATCTGATATAGTTGATTCAAAATGTCAAGAGAAAACAAAGTTATAAAATGCTTTGTCAAAAGAAAATGTCAAATACCAAATTAAGTTTGGAAACAAAAAAAATTAATTTGCCAAATTAGCACTCTCCCACACTTATGCTCTTTCTGTTCAAGAGATTTTTCTGAATATAGTTTTCATACAAGAAGGCAAATATTTCAAGAAACCCAGAGGAGATTTTAAACATGAATTATTGCTGCTTTCTTTAAAAAAAAAAAAAACTTCAGTATATATATATATATATATATATATATATATATATATACTGGTGATAAAGTGATTTATGTGATTATATATATATATATATATATATATATATATATATATATATATAATTTATAATATATATATAATTTATGTGATTATATATATATAATAATAAATAATATATATAATAAAGTGATTTATGTGATTATGTGATTATATATATATAATCACATAAATTATATATATATTATAAATTATATATATATATATATATATATATATATATATATATATATATATATATATAATCACATAAATCACTTTATCACCAGTATTCCTTTTCTCTATATAAAAGGAAGAGCCTTTGGTTATCTAAATGACCCAGGATTTCAAAACTTGTCAATTTCACTTATTCTTTAGGGCTACTTGGCAGAGGAGGTGTGAATACTTATAGAGAAGCCACTCTAAACATGACAGAGTCCATTCCTCCATGTGTCCTTGAGTATCCTCTTTACCCCACTTCATTTTTTTTTCTCTATCTTTGGACTCATCAGGCTACAGTAGATGGTCCCCACTCCCAGGAAGAAGATAAGAGGATTCATCTCTCAAGGAGTGAACAGTTCCAGAAAAGCGATCTACAGAATTGCTTAAAAATCCCATGATGAAAATCTACAAAAACAATAGAAAATAGAGATTTTGGGAAGTACATGACAAAGCTTGGTGGAAGAAGTAGAATATAGACTTAAATTCATACATTACATGAAAACCAGTTATCCCCTGGGGCAGTGGGCCACAGATCAAAAAAAGAAAAAAAAAAGAACTCATTACATTGATATACTGTTGTAGCAGATTAAAAATTTTGGATCTGAGAGAAAAGTAGAAGCAGACTAGGAAATGATAAAAGTTAGTTGAACTCTTTAAGAGAGAATGAAAACTTGCTGACCAAGAAAAATAAATGCTCGTTTTTAAAGTAGGTGGGCACTTTTTGCTGGTAGGCTATGACAAGCCCTGGGGTGGATGACTGTTTAATTAGAAAGCACCACATGAGCTATGCCATGATTAGAGCTACTAGTGAAGAATAAAGATAATTTAAGGGAAAAAGACCTGAAGAGACAATCATGATGAACATTTTAAAAAGAGAAAACAAGTTTGAAAAGAAAAAAATAAGAGTTGGAGGAAAAGTGAGAAAAAAAGAAGAGAAAAATACAGAAAATGAAACAGAAGAAGAAAGGGTTCAAGAAGAAAGGGTTCAAGACAAAGAAAGAAGAAAGAGATCGGGCGTGTTCAGGGTGGTATGGCTGTAGACATTTTTTTTTTTGAATCTGCAAAATGTTTATGGGGTAAAAATGGGAGTTCATAATCCACTTGAATCAAATGTATGAAATATGATATGTCAAGAGCTTTGTAATGTTTTGAACAACTAATAATAAATAGAAGAAAAATAGAAGAAAAAAATAGAAGAAAGAGAAATTATTCACAAATTGAGCATTCAAACTCAACTTCTGAGTTAAGATTCACAATTCCCTAAACTATCAAAGATCAAGAAGTAGGGAAAGAAGGTCAAGCAGAAGGAGAAATGGTAAGAAAGCTGAGGCTATGATAGATAAGATGGAAAATGCAGTTGTCCTCATCAGGTCAAAGAAGATGAAGAAGCTGAGATTCAGAATCCTGTAAGCATGAGTGCAAACCTTGGATCAGAGAGCAAGATAGAAAATCCAAGTATGAATAAAAGAGGGGATTTTGTGATTAAAAAAGAAAATGTGAAGCCAAATAGTGAAAAAAAGTAGAGTCATGACAAAAACATTGAAGAAAAGGAAAATGATGCTAATTAACAATGAGGCCAATGTGACCAGTGAAAACACTAAATATGAAGGTGAAAATCAGTCAATTAAAAGTGATCTGATGAATTGTTCAGATAAGTCAGTAAATTTCTTTTTTTCTCTTTTGGTACCAGGGATTGAACTCAGGGACACTTAAGCACTAAGACTTATTTCCAGACCTTTTTATTTTGAGAAAGCCTCTCTAAATTGTTGAGGCTGGCTTTGAAATCGGGATCCTTCTGCATCAGCCTTCCTAGTTATTAGGATTTCAGGTGTGCACCAACCAAGCCAGGATGTCAGTAAATTTCTGATGGAAGTGTTTTGAAAAAATCCAAAAAAATGGAAGGCTCTTGCATTGCTGTCTATCTCACTTTCCTGGGTTAGGAGATTTGTGGGGGTCTTGTTGTAATTATTATTATTGTTGTTGTTTTCACTTACTCATAGCTGCTGGCCAGGTAAAATATTGCCTTGTGAGTAACTCTTATGAATTCTCACTCTTTTATGAATTATGGAAAACTATTGAATCTCGCAGGATCTATTCAGAATCAGGCTCAAAACTTGAGTACTAAACATGGTTTTATTATTTAAAAGTTATATATTGTTTATTAAATGAGAGCTTCTGAATATATCATTATTAAGAACCATTGTACCCCTAAAAATCATGATATTATATTAAATGGATGCATTTTTAAAATGTATGATTCCTTTTACATTTGTGTAACTATGCTTTTACCAAATTTAACAAGTGGTGCTGGCCATGGTCAAAAGATTGGATTTTGGCCTTATCCTTGATGTTCCATCTTATTATACATGAGTATTTTCCAATAACCTGTTTGTGTTGTTAGACTGCAGCTATGTGATAGCTTTATCTCACCCTGTGTGGTACAGGACTGACTTAGGAGGAAATAGAAAGTTTTAAAACTTCTTTCTCACACTTGCACAAATGCCTTTCTGGCTTCTGGCCCCTACATCAGTGTGAGAACAGGATTATAGCTGGTTTAGATTGTGTACTTTAAACCCACCTCAGAGGGCAAGTGACAGAAAGCAGGATATAATAACCTGTCAATAAATATGCCCTTAAATTCATGCTCTTTCTTTTTTTCAATAAACCCTGAATATAATAAATTTTTAATTAGTATGAAGAGGGGCTTGTGGATGCAGATACCTATACCTCTGCACTTTAGCTAGAGTCTTCTTTCCAGGTTTTCATACCCATTTTAAAGATTGCTCAAACTCACTCATTCTATGAAGCCTGTTTTCAGTTACCTCTCTCCCATAAACCTCAGAAACACTATGCTGATCATTAGTTTGGTATTTATGCCATTTTGCTTTTATTATTAGTTCCTGTTTTATGTATCTTCTTTATTCATTATATTTCCATTTCCTGTGGGCTGGTATTATGTTCTATCACAGAGACAATCTAACACATCCATAGAATTAGTTCCCTGATACCTTCAATAAGTAAGTTATTTAAATATCACTATTCACTTTCATTTCCCATTTAAATACAAAAATTTTAGAATTCCATGACAGTTAATTCTGTTTACAATACTACTGATTAAAGAGGCTTTTCAAAGGGGACTAAACAAGTTTTCAGGTGGGGTTGCTGGGAAAGGATAATCAAAGGATCATTGATAGTATTTATTTCTTGAACAAATGTATTCCACTTCCAATATGGAGTAATTAACTGTTTCTCATCCTTCTCTCAAGAAATCCTAAAGTGTTTTCATGACCATTAGAAGTAGACAAGACAATCTGGTTTCATGCAACTTTTCTACTGTTTACTTTGATTTCTTAAACATTGAGGCAAATACATGGTCTCTTGTGGAATATACCTAATATTTGTTAAAAGTCAGAAAATTTTGTTTTGGAAAATTGTGAGTAGAATCTGAAAAAAGAGTTTTATGTAACACTTTAGTACAATGTGCACTTTGCTATAATTATATCATTGTAAGTAAACTCAAGAAAATTTAGTTAAAATAAAACAATATTTTATCCAAATTGGAGCTCTCTTTCTAGTTTTTGTTTTAGTGATGAGATAGGCAGCATAATATAAAATCCACTTCAATTATTTGTATATATAATTATAGATATATCATGTAAATTGTACAATTTTGAAATATGTATAGCTAGAAATAAAGCAAACTTTTTATTTTGCAGTGTAAAATATCTGACCATATAAATAAATAAAAGATTCACATAATTCTCTCCACTTATTATTTTTGAAACAAAAATTAAGAATTTTAGGATATCTAAATAATAGGAATAGCACATGTAAATATAAGATGCAACTATCTGTCAGTATCCATGGAGTAATCCTTCAGAGCCACCCATGGATACTAACTTCTGTGGATGCTAATATTTCTTTATAAAATGGCTTAGTATTTAAATATAGCCTACATATATCCTCCTATATACTTTAAGTCATCTGTAGGTTACTAATAATATCTAATATAATGTGTTATATAAATAATTACTATATTGCTTAGCATATAATGATAAGAAAAAGTAATCAGTATGTGTTCGGGACAGATGGAATTTGTTCATATTTTGATACTCTTGTTAAACCTATAGATGCAGAAACCATGGATGAAAGCCTGACCAATTAAAAGTTTAGAGGGAAAAAATACTCTATTCTTTCGCAATCTTTGTTCCTCTTCCTTTGACTTACCTGTTTCTTTTCTGTGGTACGTTAAATCTCTGAAGTATGTTTTAATTGGCTGTCTTGAAGACCATCTGGAAGCCTCATATAGTTCATCTGCAATGTCTCTTAAGTCCAATAAAAATAATTGTGTACAATTTCAATCACTTTGGCCATAAAAACTCTTACCTCCAGTTCTCTCTCAGGATATGTATATCTGTACTCACATTAACACATCATCATACATACATACAAATGGACTGATTCATTTGTATACTTATATACACTGTATTCATAGGTTATATATGAAAATGTGGCTTCATTATGTTCACTTGGACATCCAATTTTTCCATTTTCATATTGTGAATGATATATTCTAGCCTTTAACAAAATTAAACACTCCCACATTTTATTTCTTGTATGCAAGTAATTAGAGAGAAATTGCTTAAAAATATGTGTAAAAACAGTTTTAATGTTCTTTAGAATACCAGTTATGATTTGAAGTAGATTCTTAAAAAATAGAAAATAGCAGTAGGACTGATAATCATAAAGCAGAAATATTATTTTTATTTTATACTTTAGTTTTAGGTAAAATTATTAAGTACCTACTATATTCCAGAAAAGGGAGGCCTAAATTTGTGATGCATTATTTCATTAAATAATCAGGTTCACTGTGTGTGTGTGTGTGTGTGTGCGTGTATGTGTATATATATGTGTATATATATAAAAATGTATACCCACTTATACAGATGCAATAAATTTATTTTAAAATTATAAAGTTATTCATTTATTTTAATATTCTTTACCTCTACCATATACTTTTATGTCCTTTTAATTTATAATATTTGTTTATTTAACTGGCAAGTAAAAATTGTATATATTTATGGTGGTATGATATATGAGGACATTGTGTATGAATACATAGCTAAACCAAACTAATTAAAATAAAAAAAATATCTCACATACTTTTCTTTTTGTGTTTAGAATACTAAAAAAAATCTACTCTCAGCATTTTCCAAATATACAATATACTATTACCTATAGGGTTTTTCATCAGTAACCAACCAAAATTTTTGTTTCATTATACTTTTCAAATAATTTTCTATTTTGTTCATTTTTTTCTTTTTTACTTCGGATATCTCTTACATTTATTTTCTGTACTTATGCCTAATTTATTTAGGCTCAATCATTATCAATATTTATATATTCTTTATTTTCCAATATGAAATTTAAGGTGATTTGTAAGCTACTACTTTATCTGAGTTTCATGAGGTTTGAAAGGTAGGTTTATTATTATTATTTAGTTTTAATTTTTACTACTTTACTTTCAATTCAAACCTAAAGATCAATATGTATGCCTTTGTGTATGATTTCTAGCAGGTTCACTATGTTTAAAAGCTTTTCTCTCTTAATTTCATTGAAGTCATAAGGCAGACACGATTCATGTCTTATCATGTTGTCTATTTTAAGTATTTATTAAACAAGGTTATTAATTATATACTTTTAATATATTAATGGAATCTTTAAAAATATATTTATTAATGTTTTAGATTGATTCCTATAATGTCAGAAAATCTAAAGTGAAATCTTCTACAATGATGACAGATCTTTAATATCTCCTTATAAATTTACCAAATGTTGTTTAAGTATATATTTTATTACAAAGTTCTAATCTTCCTCATGATTTCAACCAATTATAAACTATTATATTTTACTACATTTTTAACATAAAATCTACTTTGATATTAGTACTCCAACCACAACCTTTTTATTTCATTCAGCATTTTACTAAAACACATTTCACCATGTGTTTCCTATCATTTTAACTCCTTTTTGTTTCAGTAAGTGTCTTCTAAAGTGTGCCTAATAGGATTTATTTTAATCCAGATATAAATCCTTTTATTACAAATCATTTTATTAAAAAATCTTAGTTTTTAACTAGAGTGGTATTGAAATAAATATGTTTATTGTGATTTATCTCTATATAATTCTTTTTTTTTTAATTTTGTGATAGTAACGATTACGTCCAGGATTTCATGCATGTCACACAAGTATTCTACCCAGAGTTTCATCCCCAGCACTATTTATATTTTATTTTGAGATAGTCTCACTAAATTGTCCAGGTGGCCTTGAACTTGGGATTCTCCTGCTTCAACCTCCTGAGTAGCTGGAATTAAAAGCACCTTCCTGTGTCTGGCTCTGTCATCTTTTTAAAACTATATACTTTTACAATTTTTATATTTTAGACAATTTTTCTATCTTTCTGATTAAACCTTTTTTTCATATAATATAAAAATCATACATACTATGTCTGATCTTTTAGGGATTATCCTAAAATTTTCAAAAGTCATTTTATAAAGTCTAAAATTAATAATCTCTCTCAAGAAATGCATATAAAAACATGCATTCATCTAATTGTGGTAGACTGTTTTTATGCTACATGGTATTATTTTTGCTCTACATCATTGTTATATATTCCAAATTAATACTAATTATAACTTTTTGTAAATAGGCATTGAGATTTATACCTCTATAGTTTGCTTGCCATTACTTCTTTCTTAACAAACTTTTAAGTTTCTGGTAATGTTTTCTTTCTTATTTTCATCCTTTAGAATTTCCTTTACTGAATCATTTAATATAAACCCAACAACTTAGTTTTTGACCTTGTTTATTTCTCTTTTACTTTGGAATAGTAGTTTAACTATAAAACTTTCATTGGGATTTCTTTTTCTCTAAGTACCTTGGAAAGGTTTTTCTACTATTTTTTGGCTTCAGGTAGTGAGATATGAAATTTATTTGGTGTCTTAGGGTTCTTTAATTTCATCTTTTGAAAAAGCTTAAGGTTTAGTCCCTGCCTTCTTTCTAGACCTTAAATCCAAAGTCTACGTTTACCTTAAGACCTGACTTGTGTTGTGATTGATTTTGTTTTGTTCTTTTTCTTGTTCTCTCTCTCTCTCTCTCTCTCTCTCTCTCTCTCTCTCTCTCTCTCTCTCTCTCTCTCTCTCTCTCTCTCTGTGTGTGTGTACATGTACAGGTGCATACAGGGGGCTCCTGAGAAACTCTGGAATGACCAATTCTATCAGCCAGTTTCTCATCCTTGCATAAATAATTACCACAAACTCTGATGCCTAAAATAACACACTGTTTTCAAACTCTTTTGTTTGAAAGAAGTTTGAGAACAATTTAACAATTTAACCTGGTCCTCTGTTTCAGGGTCACATTGGGTTGCAATCCAGGTATTTGCAATTCAGAGCTCTATTGGCTGTTGAAGGAATTTATCTCAATTAGAGATTCTCTCCATTGTTGGCTTCTAGCAGGTGAAACTGTTAGATTGTGAGAGGACCTGTGGGGAGAATCACATGGTATGGAAATGTGGATGGCTTTTAGGAACTGGGAGCACATTCTGGCTGAAAACCAGGAAGAAGATGAGAATCTCAGTCTTAAAACAGCAGGTAAATGAGTTCTGTCATTAACTGGAGTAAGCTTAAAGAAAGATTCTTTTCCAACCATACCTCCAGATATAAAGCAGCTCAGCCAATCCCCTGCTGCCTCAGCTAATCCATACCTAGCTTCCTGACTTAACAAAACAGAAATAATAAATGTGTGAGTATAGTTTAAAGCTGTTAAATTTATAGTAATCTATATATGACAATAAAATAAATTAATACACGAACTGTCCAATATACCTGGAACCAAGGTGACGGATATGAGGTTTTCCATTTTAAATACAGGAAAGTCCTGGAAAACCTGGGCCAATTTGATTATCTTAAAATGCCATAATTTCCTTGTTGGCTAAATAATGTGTTTTAGAGGATATTTGTTATAATTCTCTTCTAAAATTTCTAAGAGTTTTACACAAATAATTATTTTCATGATAGGCACTTCCAAATTATCGGGAAAGAGAATTACCAAAATGGAGTGGTAGAAATAAAAAAAGTTGCTAGATTTCCAAGATAATATTGGCAATGATCTTTGAAAATGATTGAACACTGAAAAACCAAGTTATAACATGATTGTAGCTGGCCAATATGTTACTCTATCAACATAAATATTGAATTCATATAAGCCATGTAAGAAATGGAGAAACAGCAAAGAAAAGAAACAATATTAGTCTCTAGATTTTTCCAGTAGATTCAGAATGATGACTTTGTTTAACAAATTATAAATGATTTAATTTTAAAGATAATTTTAAATTATCATGCCTCTTTATGCATTTATGATTTCTTTTTGGGAAGTATTAATGATCCTGTGGTCACTTAATGGCTGTACTCTCTGAGCCTTTGCCAAATGTTGACAGGTGTCTTCAAAAGGAGCCAAGTCATGTTGGCACACTCCTCAGATTCATTCCCTGGTCCAATCAGATAGCATTCAGACTAGCAGCTACACAAAGACTGTTTGAGACTCATGCCAATATGTATTCTCTTAGGCTCTGCCAGAGTCTTACACCAGGCTGCACATTGACCAATGAACAGTACGCTATATGGGTTTTAGTAGTTACCACAGGAACACACACCATGGTATCAATCCACAAATCGTTTTTCATCTACTGAGCCAGACTTTGATTAAAAAACAATGAGATTCAACATCATGTCCTGCTGAGAACCTACACTTAGGGTCTGCTATGGAACCACTCTAAAAACCTTCTAAGAGAGTGAAGTAAATTAAAAGAATTGGGATACAGCATGAATCAAGAACTCAATACCCTGAGCTCAAATCAAAGCTCAAACACCCAGAGGTGTAGGATCATGAGAAAATAACCTCACTACAACATTTTCCTCATTCCTAAAGTGGGGATAAAAATAAACTTCATACATTTTTATAAAGAATAAATGATTGTCCTATTCTCTACTATCCCCCCTCCCCTCCCCTCCCCTCCCCTCCCCTTTTCTCTCTCTACCCCTTCTACTGTAAATCATTTCTTCCATTTGTATTATCTTGTCTTACCCCTCCTTTCCTCTTATATGACATTTTTTATAACCCTGAGGATCGCCTTCCATTTCCATGCACTTTCCCTTCTCACTCCCTTTCCCTCCCACCTCTCATCCCTGTTTAATGTAAATCTTCTTCTCAAGCTCTTCGTCCCTACCCTGTCCTTGTTTACTCTCCTTATATCAAAGGAGTCATTTGGAATTTGTTTTTTAAAGATTGACTAGCTTCACTTATTAACGACCAATAAAAAAATAAAAAAAAAGAATAAATGAATTAAGATTCTTAAATCACTTAGAGTAACATCTAGCATAATATAGTCATATAATAGTTCACTCATTGTAATTTCTTCAATGAAATTGTTGAACATACTAGGTGTATAGTTTTAGAAATATTGCATCAGGGGATATATTCCAAGACCCTCTGCAGACACTTGAAACCCTAGATAGTACTGAACTTTACATATATTGAACTTTTTTTACACATGCATACACAAATTTTATGTATTTTCCATTTTAACTATCATGCATTTTGGCTTCAAGCTTTGCAGTTTGAGATGCAACAAAAATAGCACAACTATTCATTTTTTCACAACTTTGTGGATAGGCTTGTTACCATAGATCATAGAAACCTCATAATTTTTCTTCTTTCCTTATTAAGAACTTTTATTTTTTCACTTAAAGGCAGAACTTTACTACTTCTCTTTGGCGTGTCCCAAATTCCCAGCATCACTACACTTGTACTCTTACTCCATTATTAAATAAAATAAGTTACTTGAATACAAACACTGATACTATGACAGTCAATTTGAAAATTGAAATGAGTGGTAAGTGACTAACGGGTGGGCAACATATAATATAGCATGAATATGCTGGACAAAGGGATCCTACAGAGCTTGGCATGTGAGATCTCATTACTCTGCTCAGAACAGCATAAGATTGAAAATTTAGGAATTGTTTTTCTCTGAAATTTTCAATTTAATATTTTCAGATTGGTTGACCACAGATAAAATTGTAGCCAAGGAAAACAAAACCATGGATAAGGGAGGACTATTCTACTCTGTTCTAATTAAACTCATTTAAAAATACTAAAAGAAAAGATGTTTATATCCTTGATTATATAAGATATTAACTAAAATAAGTAATTTTGAGACATTACAAAATGGCAATGAAATTGTATAAATTACATATGTATAATAAATAGATTTAGAGAGGTAGGTGCTGCTTGTTATCACTGTAGCACACATGACATATAATGTAAACTTCAGTGCATAGGAATTACCTAGTGATCTTGCAGATTCTCATTCGGTGACTTTGGGCTGGGTGCTGGGAATAGGAATTATTAAGAAACTTTTTTAATAGTTTGCTGGATTTTCCAGGTTTAAATACCATTGACCTGGAACAATTTTACTGGTTATTGAAACTACCTTATTCCGGGACTGCAGACTAAAAAGAGATAGAGTGCGTATTGACTATGGTAAGCATGACACTGTTGATAATTGTCTAATTTGCATTACTGTCAACTACTCTAGAGCATTCTGTTTTTAATTCATTGGGTTGAATATCCTCCAACTCTTTCATTTTTCTGACAGCCATCAAAATGCCCAACTGATCAAATGGAAGAGCTGATAGTTTAATGCTAATGTGAAAATCAGTGTGGATTTCTTGACATAGATCACAATAGAGAATTGGTTATTTAAGTTAACTATTTCAACACAAATTCTTTTCATGTTTCTTTTACTTAATGAGATTCATTAAGTCACTTTTCATATTTGTATTTATCTTATTTTTTGGTGAAAGAAATCAGTGAAATACTTTATAATGAAGGAACATACTTTTTGCCACTCCACTAAATAGGGTGATGGCATTAAAAGAACAGTAGAGCTGGCAATGATCTTGAAGTTCAGCTGAGCCCACAGTCTCATTTTGTAAAGAAAAGCTAGGAGACTAAGACTCTCAAATATTAATTGACCTTTACAAGGTCTCAGATCTCATTAGTGGCTTTCCAAATTCTAGAAAACTGTTTGTCTGACTGCCAAATCAATACCCTTCACTAAGCTCCGTGGCCTTCAAATAACACAGAGTTTGCATTTTTTTTTTTGCTGTTGCATTTATATTAATATTTAGAGAGGAAATTTGAAAGTTATACAAATGAAATTTTTATGATTAAATTTATCATTAAAAACTTATTTGGGTATTTAAATAAGTCTTTCAAGATAATTAATATGCTAATCCCAAGTACCTTCTTTTCACAAATGAGGATCCTATTTAATAAGATCCTTTTTAATATAAACAGATGAAATTGAATCTACTTTTCTTACTCTGAATATTATACTAAGAAGATTGTTGGTTAGTGTTTAAGTGGCCTACGAATTTCTGTGATTTTTTTTTCTTCTTTGCCCTAGTGAGTTAATTCCCTTCATTAGAGAATGATAGACAGACGTAGGAAGCTGAACTTTGCCAGCTTTGTAAATCTTCCCTTTCTCAGTTTAGGCCATGCAAAACAGATACAGAGACTCTGTTATGTAGAAAAAAAATGTCCATCTAGAAGGGTACCTGTACAGAACAGGTTAATAGAATATTTTCCATTATGGAATTTTTAAAAAGAATAATAAATATGGATTGAATTCTACTTGACCTTTTACTTAATGAGAAGAAAGTCTTTCAAAAGAACACAAAACCTAACAAGGTAAATATCACAGAAAGGGCAGAGAACTTATCCAGAGGTTTTGCATGCTTTTATTTCATTGTGTAAGATATTATTTTCTCTTAACATTTTGGTGTGAATAATGTAGTCCCTAATATTTTTTACTCTCGTATAAAAGTTTCAAATTAATAGACTTTCAAAAGCAGTTTTAGTTTTACAGAACAAGTAAGCAGAAGAATACAGAAATTTCCATTATTCTTCCTCTCTGTCTCTTAATTCCCTCTATTATTTATACTTTGAAATGGGGTGGTACATATATTACTATTGATTAACCAATATTGATACATTATTATTAACTGATTTCTGTACATTACATTTTTACTTTTTGGGTTGGTAAAATCCTATGGGTTTTGCCATGAGTAATGTTGTATCCATTATTCCAAATCATACACAACAGTTTCACTGCCCTAAAAATACTGTGTTCTACACGGCTGCTCCTCCATGCCAAGTGCTTCAACTGACTTCTCTTTTTTTTTTCACCTTCTATAGTTGTGGATTTCATACAGTTGAAAGGATGTCATACAGTTGGATGAAAATTACAAATAGATTTTCAGACTGGCTTCTTTTATTTAGCAATATGCATTTAAGATTCCTTCATGTCTTTTTGATATATTTGTGGCTTTTAAATATGTTTGTGCCTTTATATATTTAAGAGAATTTAGGAGGATTTAAGACAATTTATGAGGATTTTAAATAATGTCTTTTGCAGAACAGAAGCTTTAAAATTAACAAAATTTGAGTTATAAATTTATTTTTGTTCATGGATCAGGATTTTGGTGTTGCATCTAAAAATCCATCATCAAACCTGAAAACATAATTTTCTTCTGTGTTACTTTTTAAGAGTTTTCCAGTTTTGCCTTGTACTTTGTATCTAAGATCCACTGGTTAATTTTTGTGAAAACAGTACAATGCCTTCTTTCTTTCTTTCTTTCTTTCTTTCTTTCTTTCTTTCTTTCTTTCTTTCTTTCTTTCTTTCTTTCTTTCTTTTGAATTCTGCTGGCCAGTTTTTCCAACATTTTTGACTGGTTCTATTTAGTTATATATTAGTAGAGTACATTTTGATAATATTATACAAGCATAGAATATATCTTATTGTAATTAGGACCCCATTCCTGTGGATATACTTGATGGTGGGATTCCCTTAGGTATTTTCATAAATGTATATAGGAAAATTGTGTGTCAGATTCACTCCACAAAGTAATATCTTTCCTCTTCCCATTCCATTTCCCTTTCCTCTTTGTATACTCCACTGAACTTCTCTTCTTTCCCTAACCCTTTATTGTAGTTTAGCTTGCACATATCAGTGAAAACATTCGACCATTGGTTTTTTTGGGATTAGCTTATTTCACTTAACATGATGGTCTCCAGATTCATCCATTTAGGCAAAAATCATAAAGTCATTCTTCTTTCTAGTGGAGATATATCTAATTATATTTATCCATCTATATAATATATATATATATATATATATATATATATATATATATATATATACACACACACACACACACACACACACACACACACACACACATATAATTTCTTTATCCATTCATCTGTTGAAGGGTACCTAGTTTACCTCCAGAGCTTAGCTACTGTGAATTCTGCTGTTGTTAAACATTGACTACATCACGGTAGTATGCTAATTTTAAATCCTTTGGATGTGGACCAAGGAGTGGGATAACACCATCAATGATGGTTCCATTCCTAGTGTTTTAAGGAATCTTCATACTGCCTTCCAGAGTTTTTACACCAATTTGTAGTTCTGCCAATGATGTAGAACATATCATTTTTCCCACATCTTTGCCAACATTTATCATTACTTGTATTGTTGATAGTTGCCATTCTGATTGGATTAAGATGACATCTCAGTGTAGTTTTAATTTGCATTTTTCTAATTGCTATAAATGCAAAGTTTTTCATATATTTGTTGACCATTCATAATACATCTTTTGAGAAGTAACTGTTTAGTTCCTTTGGCCACTTATTGATTGGGTTATTTTTTTTTTGGTGTTAAGCCTTTGGTTTCTTTGTATATCCTGGAAATTAATACACTAGCTGAGGTGTCCATTCTGTGGGCTTTCTCTACATACTCTTGATTGTTTCCTTTGCTGTCAAAAAGCTTTTTAGTTTATGTTATCCATTGACTGATATTTTTATTTATTTGTGTGGTTTAGGAGTTTAGTTAATGAAGTCAGTTCCTGAGTCAATAGGTTGAATTGTCCAACATCATTTTTAATGATGAGACCGGGCACTATGTACTATGCTAATGAGGCACTCCAGTACTGTTTTATTTTTTTAATAAAAAATGACAGAACTTTCTCCTCTGATTTTCTTTTACTGCTTTGTGAAATATCAGTTAAATATATTTGTGTGATCTATCAGTTTTGATTCATTGATCTATATATCTATTATTTACAAGTACTATACCTTCTTGATCATTGTAGTTTTATAGTAAACCTTGTCAAGTGTTGTGGTACATACCTGTACTCTCAGCAACTTGGGAGGTTTGAAAAAGGAGGATTGAAATTTCATTGCCAGTTTCAGAAACTTGGTGAGGCCCTGAGCAACTCAGTGTGACCTTTTTCAAAATTAAAAATACAAAAGTCTGGGAGTATGTCTCAGTGATAAAGCACCCCTGGGTTCATTTCCTGGTACCAAAACAAAGAAGCAAACAAAAAAATACAGAACACCTTGATAGGGTCAGTCTTCTGACTTTACTGTTTCTCATCAATATGGTATTTGGACTTATGGATTTGAGGCCTTTATATTTAAACTTTATAATCAGTTTGTCACATGCTACAAAGTCTGTCCTTGAATTTTGATCAGGATTGCATTTAATTTTAGATAAAATTTGGAAGAACCAATATCTTAGTAAAAATTTTGAGTTTTCCATTTATTTAAAACTTTGATATTTTGTATCAGAATTTTGTAGTTTTCTTCATGTAGATCTCATGCATATTTTATTAGAGTTTTACTTAAGCAATCCACATTTTTTTCATGAAAATGGTGTTCTAAATTTAAAAATTCAATTATTAATTGTGACATAAAACATTTTTGACTTTTTATATTAGCCTTGCATATATAAATATATACATTATATATTTATTAGTTCATATTTTATTGAGGATGTTATATATAATCATGAAATATATAGGTTTTAGTTTTCTTCCTTCCTTTCTTTCTTTCTTTCTTTGTTTCTTTTTTTCTTTCTTTCTTTCTTTACCAGGGATTGAACTCAGGGGCACTCAACCACTGAGCCACATCCTCAGCCTTATTTTGTATTTTATTTAGAAATAGGGTCTCACCGAGTTGCTTGGCACCTTGCTTTCGCTGAGGCTGGCTTTGAACTCACGATCTTCCTGCCTCAGTCTTCATAGCCACTGTGATTACAGGTGTACACCACAGCACATGGCTCATTTTTTTAATACACCTCTGTTGTTGGTTTTAGTGTATTAATAAATTAACAGAATGAATTAGGAAGCATTTCTTCTGCCTCTACTAACTATAGATTGTGGAAAGCTATCATAATTTCTTCCTTACACATTTGGTAGAATTAATCAGTGAAAGCATCCTGGGATTGTGTTTTCTGCTTTAGAATGTTACCTATTTTTATTAAATTTCTATTAGGGCTATTTTGGTCATTTACTTCTTCTTGTGTGAGTTTGCAAATAATGCCTTTCAAGAAATTGTTTTCATCCAAGCTATCAAATCTGTGAGCCTAGAGTTGTTTATATTATTCTTTAATTGTACTATTAATGTCCATGAGATCAGTAGTGATAGCTCCTACTTTATTTCTGATACTAATAATTTGTATTTGCTTTTGTTTTGTCTTATTTAGCCTGGGAAAAATCAATCAATCTTTTTAATCTTTAAAAAGAAATAGCTTTTGATTTCTTTGATTTTCTGTTATTTTCTGGATTTCTATTGTATTGATTCTTCTCCCATTTTTTATTTCTTTTCTTATTCATCCTTTAGATTAATTTGCTTTATTGTTCCTAGTTTCTGAGTGTTTAAAAACTGTCATATCAAGATGAGTTTTATGGCCCAAATTTTCATCTAGCTTAGCGGTTTTTCCATATGATTTGAACATAATGTATATTCTGCTATTGTTTGGATATTTGCTGTATAAATGTCAATTAGCTGCAGTTAATTGAGGGTCATATACAGTTTGACTATACCCTTACTGATTTTCTTCCTGGTATATCTGTCCATTTCTTTCAGAGGGTTGTTGAAGTCTCCAACATCGTGGATTCACCACTTCTCTTTGTAACTCTATCAGTTTGTGCTTCACATATGTTGAAATTCTTGGTAGCAATAAACATACCCCAAAATATTATGTCTTCTTTTAGAACTGACCTTTCTATCATCATTTAATGCTTATATTTATCCTTTTTAATGCTCACCACTCTGGAGTTCACTTTGACATAAACTACTGCAAATAATCCAGATTTCATTTGATAAATGTTAGCCTGGTATTATCTTTTCCCTTCATTTACTTTTTACTTCCAGTTTAATTACATTAAAAAAAAGATTATGGAGCTAGGGATGTGGCTCAAGTGGTAGCATGCTCGCTTGGCATGTGAGGAGCGCTGGGTTCGATCCTCAGCCCCACATAAAAATAAAATAAAGATGTTGTGTCCACCAAAAACTAAAAAATAAATATTAAAAAATTCTCTCTCTCTCTCTCTAAAAAAAAAGATGATAGTTGTTTTTTTTTAAACTCTGAGAATCTCTGTGTTTTATTGGATGTATTTAAACTATTCTCAACTAAAATAATTATCAATATTTGCCTTCATATCCACAACATTCAAGTCATATGCTTATGTGTAGAGATTTTAATTTATCCTGTCTTTCATCTTCTCTTAGATTATTTTCAGAAAACTTTCAATCATGATTACTCAACTATTTCTTCTTCAGTTATTATCTTTAATTCTTTTCCTTCTGGTGTTTGTCCATAAGTTTCATCTTTTGTTATTATTTAACATTTCTTGAATAATCTGTTTCGGGTATCTCATTCTCATATTTGTTTCAGTTTGGAAGTCTACTGCCACATACTCAATGATTTCTTTCCCCTTTCCTAGTGCATGTCCAATCTATTGCCGAGCTCATCAAAAGAATTTTTCGTTTTTTGTTAGAATGTTTTTTGATTTCTAGCATTTCCTTTTGATTCTTCCTTAGAGTTTCCATCTCTTTGCTTACATTTACCATCTGTTCTTCAGTGTTGCCCATTTTTCCGATTAAAGAACTTTTAAATTTTTAGTCTGATAATGCCAAGTTCTTTGCCATATTTGATACTGGTAATGATGTTTACTTGCTTGCTTTCCTTAAGACTGTGCTTTAGTCTGTTTGTTTTGTTGTTGTTGTTTGGCCTTTTCAGCATGACTTTAAATTTTTGGTTGAAAGCCATACATGATTTACCAAACAAAAGATGAAAGAATTTGAGGTTTTATATCTACCTGGCTAGAAGTTAGAATATGTTTACTGTTTGCTGTAGCTAAAGTTTCAGAGCTTAAAATCTCTTCTGATGCCCTGGTTTTTGTTTTCCTTATGGTCTGGGTGTCTCTGAAGACTCTCAATACAATCTAAGGCTTTATGTTTTGTTTTGTTTTTAAAACGTGATTCCAATTTATTTTACAAGAGCATTATTTATGCAGTTACAGAGTTGGAGAGATTTGGAAACATTCTGTTTTCCTCTGATTAGATACCAATCTGTGAACTTGGGCTCCGTATTTCACCTCTCTCAGATCAGTTAGGTTTTGATAATACCTGAATAAGCTAGATTCTGGTAAAATAGTTTTATAGATTCCATTAAGCTCAGGCCCTGTTAAGGAGAACAGAGAGCTCTGCAAAACTCTTTATGTAGCTACTTATTTGCCTCTTTCTGTGCTACAAGCAGGAAAAGGTTTTACTTAGATATTCACAGTAAGAAACTGGTAGGCATCCTGGAATTAAAACTTAAGAAAGTGTGGGTAGCCCCTGAGACTGGGCCTCTAGAAGATATTGAAAACTGAGTTGTAAAGTTAAATTATATGCTGATTATTTTTATTTGGAATAAAGACTGATAGTAATAGCAAACAAGACAATTTATTACATGAAGTTATTACTAAACTTTTACATAAGATTTTAAATAAAGCCATATGCTATTAAGTTCTTTTATATGTGAACAGAAATATCATCTCTATTTAACAAAAAAGGTACATTTTTATGCATGATTTCATATACACACTTACTGCATACAAAATATAAAGCTGGAAGTTCTTAGAAGATGATGAAATATTTGTGAAACTTAACTTGGAGTCTAAAATTCAAATATATGCCACTATTCAAAGACAAATAATTAAAAGCATTTAGTTATATCCAATATGTGATTTTCTATAGGACCTTAATTATTCTAATAAAATCATTATACTTTATTTCTTAATGTCACTATACATAAAATTTCAAATTATTTTTGCACTTATATCCTACAACCAACGTTCAAATCCTTAGTGACAACACATGGTTTACCATTACTAAATAAATGTTTGAAAGGGAACATAATATACTATTGAAAACATAACTCTGTGACAGATACAAGTTTATAAATACAAATTTTATGCAATCAGTCCTGCATATTGGTGGGTTCCATATCCACAGATTCAATTTAAAAATTGCATATCTACTATTTTTTATCACTATTCCTAGAGTCATACACTATAACAACTCCTTACATTGTTTTAGGTGATATAAGCAATCTCAAGATCATTTGAAAGATATAGAGAATGTTTTTAGGACATATGCTATGCAATGTCATTTTATATAAAGGGCCTTGAGCATCCATGAATTTAGTAACTATAGGGGATGCTGAATAAAATATCTCTCAATTACCAAGGAATTGTAGTACAATATTTAATAAGACTTTCTGTTACTTTTAAAACATGTTCTAATATTAACTGAAATAATATGAAAAGAATAATTTGAAACAAATCTCATAAATTATAATTAATTATGTGATAATACTTAGAATTTAAATTAAAATAAAATTAAAATTAGCTTAGAATTCATATGATAACAGGGTGTCTTGACATGCACTGGCCTTATCATTAGTCATTTTTATTGAGTTATCAGAAAAATTAAACCTGTATCCCATTTCCCCACAATGATAGCTGGCAAGTAATGAGCATTAATGTACCTGAGATTGTTTACATATTCAAGAGAGTTGGTTTATCTGCACAGAATTGCCAGTGTTTCTGAAATTGTTTTGTAACAATTGTGGCTTCCTATTACTTCTGTACATCCTTCCAGGTTTGGATAAAATTTTACACCACTGATTAGTCATTTTATCAGAGCGTTGAAATGATGGCAGTAGAAGTTAATAGTGGGAGATACTGCTTTTGCTGGCTCCAGTGCCAATTCTGGGTTCTGCAGGTCTTGGAAAATTCTATTTTTTAATTATTTCAATCCATTTCAAAGAGCTATGGAGTCCAAGCTACATTAAGACCATTTCATGTAGGATTCTGACATCTCTTCACTCTGCCTTACCATTACCTGCCTTCTTCCATCTGTACAAAGCAATTTCACTTGAAAGATTTGCCTATATTTGGAACACAGCCTATTAAGGGCATAAAATGGATTCCAGACTCACTCCTAATTCTTCATAGGTTTACCCTCAATGAGGCTCAAGTTCCTGTGTAACTATTTAGTTTCAGTATGACATTTAGCAAGTCTTTCACCTTCTTATAGCATTACTAATTTATCTACAAATTAAATCATAATATAAAATAAAAATAATATAGACATAGAAAAATTGTACCTGCCTCACAAAGTGTTGGTAAAATTAAATGAGATATGTTATTAGTTCAACACTTTGCATATATTGACTGTAGGGTAAATTGTTTTTATTTTTCTTAAGTATAATATCAAAATGTATAGACAATTTTTCTTATTTCTAAGACTGTGTTGTCTATGTAGAGATTGAAGTCGTATACTATGGCCATTTGCATGATCATGCTACAACAAATTTGTCCAGTTGAACCAGTTATAAAACTCAATCTTGTGGAAACTATGAGGGCATTAACTTGCTTTTTTTATGATATAGCTCCAGTGAATTACTGAGTGCAAACATGTATTGTACACATGATAATGATTGCTTTATATTTAAAACATAAAAACTGTGCTTTTGTAACCAAAAAAATGTAATAATAAACAAGGATAAGCATGCCTAGGTAGGTGGATTGGCAAATTAGTATTTAACGGTTGTTATATAAAATCATTATTTTCATTCTATTATGATATAATTTGGTCACTTTCATCAGAGGTTTAACATGTACTGTTGCTACCAATAGGAATCTAAGAATTCAGCATAGGTAATGTTTTAAGTAAAGTACCTATTATAATTCCAACTGAGACATGTGCTTTGTAAGACCTATAGCTTATGACATGAAGAAGAAAATTAGAGGAAACTTCCCCAGCATTATCAGGGTCTGGAACAAATTCTTCTAATTTCCAAGGAAGGATTATAAACTCAGGTACAAAACCTATGCTTATTAAAAAACCTGTGCTTCTGATTATAAACCTGTGCTTAGTGTATATGTAAAGAGAAATTCTGCTCATTTCTTTGGTTTAGTAAGTCAGTAAAGTGAATTTCAACCACTCATCAAAATTTTTATTCTACCTCCATATTTCATTCTATTTGTGATGGCTTATTTAAATCCACATTCCCCAGCTTCACATTGTTCCTGGAGTATACTAGTGCCCAATGAAGGGGCTTGTTAAACTTGCTCCGTAATGATTTTTTTTAAATGAAATCTCCCATTGCCAGATGATTTAGTGTTACTAAATTAGTAATTTTATTCATGCTTAATATGCTTCTGAAATCTGCTTCAGTTTTCTACCACCTCTTGAGAACTCAAAGCATGAGTGTAAATTCACAGCACAGATAGTAAAAAGCACAGCTGGTAAACAACAGGGTAAATTTGCAAACCCTCATGTTGCTTGATTTAGTTCAGTTAATTCCTGTTTATTTTGAATGATTATGCCATAGTCTGTAGTTTAAAAAACATTTTTGTCAGATCAAATTGATAGAAATATCTATCAATGTCTTCAGTTAATGCTTTAATTTCCCCCAAATAATCAAAATTTAGCTCTCTAGTCTCCATAATAGGAGTTGATATATGCTTAGCCTTCTCTTTTAAATATTTTTTGCTTTATCTTGGTTTTGATGAAGCAATGACTGTTAGTAGTAAACCTGGGAATTCTGACTACCATCTGCTTATCCACCTGCTAAGTCCTTACATCAATTGATATTCAGATATCATTGAACAAAAGCAGTGTTTCTGAAATTAAAGTGAATCTGTAAAAGATCTGATTTTCATAGGTTTGAGTTAGTCCTCTGTGCATAATTTCTTGTCTCAACACAAATGGATTTAAAGTATAATATCTAAGAGAAAATGTTTTGTTCACTAAAACTTTCCACTATCGTCAAGATTTTATTTTGAAGAGTAATTGCTGCTGCAGGGTGTATTTCCTTCCCAGTGTTACTGAAAGATAAAATTAGATACAGGAATAGTGCTTCCATGTAACTGGTTACAGTAGAAATAAGCAAGCATTCCAGCATTCAGTCATTGACTCTTTTAAAAAAAAATATGTATTGGATCTTTTTAGTTATAAATGATAGTAGAATCCATTTTGACATAATTATAGAAGTATGGAATATTTCCTGTTCTAATTCAGTCACCAATACCTCTCCTTCCTCTTCCCTAGCCTCTTTCCATTTTCCCTTCCCTCTACTGGTCCTTCTGTCATTTTCAAATTAATTTCTTGTAGATGTACATAATGGTGAGATTCACTGTGGTATATTTATATATGTACATAGGAAAGTCATGTCAAATTCATTTAACTCATTCCTTTTCCCATCTACCCCTTCCTTCCTTCATTCCCTTTTGTATATTCCACTAAACTTCTTTATTTTTTCTTTCTTTCTTTTTTAAACCACCTTCTCTCTTATTGTGAGTAATCTTCCATGTATCAGAGAAAATATTCAACCTATGGTTTTGGGAAATTGGCTTATTGAACTTAGCATAGTCTAAGATATAGTCTCCAGATCCATCCATTTACTGACACATGTCATAATTCATTCTTCTTTATCTATTAATTTGTTGATGGACATCTAGTTTGGCTATACAGCTTGGCTATTATGCAGATATAAACATTGATGTGGCTGAATCACTGTAGTGTGCTGCTTTTAAGTCCTTTGGATATGTACTGAGGATTGAGATAATTGTGTCAAATGGTGATTCCATTCCTAGTTTTTTGAGGAATCTTCATACAAGTTTCCCGAATGGTTGCACCAATTTGTAGTCCCCAAAACAATGTATGAGTGGACACTTTTTCCCAAATCCTCACCAAATTTATTTTTGCATGTATTCTTGATAGTTGCCATCCAGACTGGAGTGAGATAAAAACTTGGTGTAGTTTTAATTTGCATTTCTCAAATTGCTAAAGATGTTGAACATTTTTTTCATATATTTGTTGACTGTTCATATTTCCTCTTTTGAGAAGTGTGGGTTTAGTTCCTTTGCATTTATTGATTGGAGTATTTGTGGGCTTTTTTTAATGTTAAGTTTTTTGAAATCTTTGTATATCCTGGAAATTAACACCTTATCTGAGGTGCAGTGGCAAAGATTTTCTCCAATTCTGTGGGCTCTTTCTTCTCACTAATGATTGTTTTCTGTGCTATGAGAAAGTTTTTAATTCATGCCATCCCATTTATTAAATTTTTAATTTTATTTATTGCACTTTAGGAGTCTTGTTAAGGAAGTCATTTCATGAGTTGGTATATTAGAGTGTTGGGCCTACATTTTCTTCTAGCAGGTTAAGGGGTTCTAATCTACTTCCTAGATCTTTGATCCACTTTGAGTTGAGTTTTGTGCAGGGTGAGAAATAAGAGGTAAATTTCATTCTACTACATGTGTATTTCCAGTTTTCCCAAAACTATTTACTAAAAAGGGTTACCTTTTCTCCAATGTATGTTTTTGACACCTTTGTCTTATATGTTATATGAGGTAACTGTATTTATGTGCATTTGTCTCTGTGTCTTCTTGCCTGTTTCGATGCCAATACATACTGTTTTTGTTCTATAGCTCTAAAGAATAATTTAAGGTCTGGTATTATGAGGCCTCCTACTTTGTTTTTTTCTTGCTAAAAATTGCTTTGGCTATTCTTGGCCTCTTATCTTTCCAAATGAATTTTGTAATGGCTATTTCCCCTATTCCCTATGCGTGTGAGAACATTCATAAAATTTATATTCAGAGACGCCTAATGACATCAATGACATAGGCTTGATAATCTGGTGGTTAGAATTCCAAGTGTGTTAGACCAGAACCAGGAAGTCAGTAGCTGTGTTTAAAATGGCAAAAATCTGCAAACAATTCAACAAGGGAATGGGTAATTTTATAAAAATTGAAATGTTTATATAATAATTTTTTGTGTTTATGTGGTGCTGGGGATTCAACCCAGGGCCTTGTGGATGCAAGGCAAGCACTCTAACTGAGCTATATCCCCAGCCTATATAATGAAATTTTAAACCAGCAATATAAATGAATTTTTGAAATATGCTGAGCAAAATAAGCTGGATATTAAGGATATATATTCTGTATAACTCTATTCATATAAAGTCTTTTTAATTACAAAAGTAAACTTATGGTGATAGAAATAAGAACAATCTTCACCTGATCTAGTGGTTGGGTAGGAAGGAGACATGACTGCAAAAGTGTGCCAGAAAATTTTCTTTAATGGGGGAAATAAATTGTAAGTTGGGATAGTGGTTTCACACATAAACATTAGTCAAAATTTGTCAATCTATAGACTTAATTCAGGGCTCAGCAACAGTGTCAAGGAGAAACATTTCAGGAGTCAATTTCTCTCACCATGCTTTATAACTAAATTAAGAATGGTTAGGTGTATCCTTCATGCACTACATGGATAGGTGGCTAAGTTAATCATTTTTACATTTCTTTATGTGTTCAAGGTACATTCACTCTATCAGACACTGTTTTAAACACTACAACTATAATGACATGGAATGGTCACTCATCTTGTAAAACTTTCAGTTAAATAAATACTAATCAACCAACTGAAAATATGAAACAGTACAACCATAAGAAATACTATAAGGAATATCATAACTCATAGGTTGGGGGCAATGCCTAGAAAAAACTTCTGAACAATAAGTTATAACATTTCTGAGAAGAAGAAATACGCCATTTACTATTCACCTCTGAAAAGACCATCTAACATGATCCTCAACTATGTATCTGATGATATTAGTATACAAGTACTTTTACTGATTTCCCTGTTCTCACTTTTATTCAGGAAATTTAACATATTTTAAATGTTCATGTGGTGTAAATAATACTTCTAAAACAAATTATTCTCTTTGACTTGAACTTTTTTTTTTTAAATCTGAGATTTCTATCAAGTTTTCTGACTACAAAAGGTCAAAATAAATGCTTGTTGTTTTGCTGATGTTGTTTCCATTCTGGTTAATTAGTCCTCATAAATTATTGCTCTGTTCAGTCTATTTCCAGGTGCATTAGTCAGTCTCTAAGGAAAGCTTGATAATCGATTCTCAGAATTAGTATTATTTTATAATCTATGATTAGGGGATTAACACTCCAGTGGATGTTTTCCTGAAAAAAAAAAAAAAAGCAATTTCGTAGTTTTAGTTTTAGGGGTTCTTGCTGAGTTTAAGAATGACTCAGACCTTAGGAAGAAAAAGAAACTATTCCATTGCATATGCACCTCTATAAATATAGTCTAAGTGGAAACTTGAAATTTTTACAATGTATTCTCCAAGGCAGTATTTCAAATGCAATGAAGTAGTCAGTCAGTGTGAGATAGTTTGCAAGAATACACTATTATGCAATGAAGTACTGAACATTTTCATATGTTTTTAGAATAATTAGAATGAAATAAATATTATTTGGACAATGTTCTTTTCTATTTCTTGGAATTTTTTGGAATTAAATGGTAAAGTGACAAAGTTTTATAAAATCACAAATTTTTCAAACACCAAATATTATTTTACTTAAGTTCTGTTATGATGGTATGCTATTCATTGAGTTAAAATTTGAGAATTGTCGTCATGCACAATAGGTTATTATTTTGAATAATCAGATGCATAAAGAATGGAGAGCATGAGGAAAAGTGACAAATGCAAAAGAGTTCTTTAGTTATAGTTATTAAATTAAAATTTTAAATTTATAGTTATTGAATTAAAAGTCATTTGATGCTAATAAAGTCTTAGTGAATGCTAAGCTCTGTAAAAGCTGTTTTTTCCAGTTTTTATAAAGAACATAAGACTTTTCCTTCATACAAGTAAAAATTATGCAATTGTAATTAGTGCAGTCTGTGGAGTAACTGCTTGAAACAAAAATCACTCTTAGAAAAACATAATATTGGAATACAGGAAAATCTTTTATCCCTTAGGATCTTCCACATTCTACCCACAATACTCTCCTAAACAGAAGCAGAGATAGATCAATATTTAGAGTTTTAGGTGATGGTGGGGAATCACTGTCGAATTAAAGCTGAGTTGTATTCAGAGGAAATTGATTTGCAAGGTTGAATGGTCAGCCAAGTATCTCAACAAGGCAACTATAAAGTGATCGGGAAAGTCAAATTGAAAACAAAAGTTTTAGAAGACAAAATAAAATTGCTTGTTAAAGGAACACATCACATTCCTTAGAACATGAAAAAGTTGATAACTGAAAATGTAGATGTATTAATGTTTTAAGTTTTTATTTTCGTGCTGGGGATGTGGCTCAAGCGGTAGATCTAAGTTCTTAAGTAGAAGGGAAACAAAGAGTAGGGAGCCTGACATTCTGCCCACATTTTTTTCTCCTAAAAAAAAATCACTGGGAGGGGTTTGTGGCTTGGTGGTAGAGCCCTTGCCTAGCATGTGTGAAGCACTGGGTTGGATTCTCAGCACTACATACAAATAAATAAAAATAAAGATCCATTGACACCTAAGAAAATAATTTTTTTTAAATCATTGATTAATCCACTCACTGTTTGTGCTTTGGCAGTGACTCCAATGAGGCAAGCTGTAAAGAAACTACTAGAAACAGAAACCTTAGAATATATCAGGTAAATAATTGGAAAAAAAATGGGTTTTGTACAAAGTACAGCCAAAAACATAACTCTGGGTTTGTAACTATGACTTCTTTGTTACTATAGTCAATGGTTAGGTGCTGAGTGCAATAAAACTTTCTGACTTGAAAAAAAGCGCTCTCTTCTTACGTCATCTTCTCACCAAAATAATATTAAATCCGCTCAGGAGAAAGATAAAAGAATCTTTACAATTTTTACATACATTACCTGGTCTTCAATAAAATATATGAAACATACCAGAAAAAAAACAAAATGAAATGACCAAGAAAGAAAATTAAGCCACAACAACAGCAGCAGAAAAACTAAACTTATCTGATTGATCTAAATTAATGAATTAACTCAATAATGTTTCCAGATGCAAAATCACTATGTAAAGCCATTGTTCTCTAATTTCCACATTAAAATGAACTATCAGAAAAAAAAAATCTGTAAAATATATTATAGTAGAAATTATTTTAGCCAGTGTTTGCATCACTGTCACTAATATACCTGACAAGAACAACATAGGAGAAAAGTTTATTTTGGTTCATGGTTTCAGACATGAAGTTCAAAGCTGGCTGACTGCATAACTCTGGGCCCAAGATGTGGGAAAGCAGCATGGAGAAAGTGCATGATGGAGGAAAGCAGTTCAGTACATGAAAGTCAGGAAGCAGACACACACATACACACACACACACACACACACACACACACACACACATATATATATATGGACAGAAAGAAAGAAAGGGCAGAGAGAGAGAGGGAGAGAGTACACTTTGTTCTACATTAACAAAATATAAGCCCCAAAGACACCCCAAATGGCTACTTCGTCTATCTAAACACTACCTGCCTATAATTACCTTGAAGTTAATCCTTATCAGTGGATTTATCTACTGATTATGTTGTACCTTGCTTAATCTAATCATTTCACCTCTGAAATTTCCTTCATTTCTCACATGTGGGCTTCTGGGGATAACACATATCTAAAACCACAACAGAAATTTAAAATGAATTGAAATATAATTTTAAAATGTATTTAAATATCTACACTGAAAACTATGATAATTACTATGAGAAAAAATTGGTTATAAAAAACCTAAGTGAATAAAGAATATACCATTTTCAGGAATATAAGAGTTAATGTTTCGAAGAGATCAATTCTTTCTAAATTATATACTGATTGAATTCTATTTTGGGTAGAAGTTGTTAAGATGACTCTATAATTTTGAGGAAGTATTAAGGTTTCAAAACAGTTTAAAAAGTCATAAAGAATTACTCTACAAATGTCAAACATACCATAAAGCTAAAGAAATTAAAATATTGTGTTATTGGTGTTCAGATAGGTGAATAATTAATTAAAATAGAAGCAGACTATACATAGACAGTTATTTGATATATGACAAAATCACCATTGAAATTCCATGGGGGAAATGATCTTTTTAACAGATAATGCTAGTAAAGTTGGTTATCTATGCAAATAAGATTCAATATGTTTTCCTTTGTTTCACACTACATTTAAAGTAAATTATAGAGGAACCAATCAAAATTGAACTATTGCTATATGCAGTAAGGATGTATTAGTCTGTATGTCACTGACCAAACGAGCTGACATGAAAAACTTAGAAGAGGAAAAGTATATTTGGGGCTCATGGTTTCAGAAGTTCATTCTATGATTGTCTAACACCATAGGCCACCTGCCTACACTTACCATCCAGTAGTTCACTCAGTATTTTAATCCATCTAGTGGACTAGTCTACTGATCAGGTTACAGTTCTATATTAGATTCTTTTCACCTCTGAAAACTGCTACATTGCCTGACACACGAGCTCTTTGGGGGACATTTTTAACAAACCACAACAAAGGCTTAATTTCACAGACATAACTTTGAGGAAAAATCCAGACACAAAATAATACACACTGACCTTACATCACATTAATGCTCAAAACAAACATGTATACTTATGATGTAAGTATTCTGTTGTTAAGATTTATCATGATAGGTAAGTTCTCTTTTCTGATATGTTTTTTTTCTTCAACATAAAATGGAGGTAATAATGCCTACCTCATTATTCACTCACACCATTCTCACTGACTGTAAAGGATATGACATGGGTACAGTAATTAGCATAGTGAAGTGACAGTGACACATAATAAATGTCAATGAATTTTCTTCCCCAACTCTTTCACCTGAACCTGTTCAGAGTGTATTTGTTTTCCTAGGTTTCCTATTTTTCACAAACTAGTATTGTATGTGGATCATAATTTATAGAGGTGATTGAATAAGGATACAGAAAAGATAATGATATTCAAAGTAAGTTTTTAATGCTTATTATTCTCCAGGACATGTCATGTACATCACATCACCAAAGGCCATACTAAGTTTGTTACATACATGTCCAGGAAGCAGCATTCAGAGAAGCTGAGATTTTGCCCTTATGACTAAGGCAGGGGAAAATAAGTAGGTGGAAAGGTTCCATATGGGATACTAAGGCAAAATAGGCAGGTCAGGGTAGTAATCCAGGAAATCATAATATGATTTTCTTATTCCTGAAAAAGCTAAGTTGTAAGGAAAATGTAAAAAGCTCTACTCTTTAGTGATGCAGCAATCTTAGAGAACAGTTGGGAATAATAGATTCCTAATAGCCAATACTGACTCTAAAAATATGGCTAATGCAATAACTTGTAGAATTCTTTATTGAATTTCCTTGTTTTCTCTCATACTACATCTGTCTTTAAGTTCTTTGGTCTCTCAAATGTTTCTACAATCTCTGTTTTTCTTTTTTTTAATCCATTGTTTTAAGTAGAATTTCAAAGTAGCATTCTATTTAATTCCCCAGTCTTTAATGTCTCCCTGCTAAAATAAACCCTTGGAAAAATTCTGTGAATTAATTTCTAAATACATTTTATTTTCTCTTTTTCAAATGTTTTCAGTGTCTCTCATTGCTTACACAATAAGGATTAAATTTCATAATGCTGCATTTAATGTTTTCCTGGTCTGGCTCTCACCTATCTTTTATGTCTTGAATTAACCACTATATATTTAAAATTGCACAAAACTAAGACTCTCAATTACTGCAGAAGACTTATAAGAAAATAACTCATTCTATGTTTTATTCATGAAAACTGCTATCCTCTCTATATTCTTTTGATCTCACATCTTATACTTTAATTCTACATTTTTGATCAAGACTGAAGTGAAATTTTACCTGTACACATAGCTTCTCTATATTTTCTCAAATATAAGCTAACAGTCTGTCTTTGTCTACTTTGAATATTTTATTGGGTACTTTACTTTCTTTTATGTATACATAACTCTTAATTATGTAGTTAGCTCTTTTTTTTCTTTAAAGAATACTTTCATGGTAATCAAGCACCGCACCTTATTCATCTTTTTGTAATCACTTTATTAAAGAGTAGTGCTTTGCCTCTCCCACCACCAGTGATGTTGAAGTGAAGTTAATATTTTAGAGTATAAAATAATCTGAGATTTTCTTTTTTTTGAGAAAATTTAAAAGTGATTATTTTAAAACACATTTAATAGTTTATATTACTATATATTATCAAAGAAATTAAATATATTAAAAAGTTACATTAAAATATGTAATCATGCATCTAGGATCATGAAAAATTTTAATACAATATTTATTAAAATCAAATATTGACTAATACCTTCAAATTTTGGAAGCTTTGTGTTTGATAATGATTTTTGCTAAACTTGGAAAATAGAAGATAAAATATATTAAAGTTATGTTCTTACCAGGTTAGCTGCCATTTCAGATGGTCCCTCCCTAGGCCAGACACTTCCTACAAATAGTGGAGAGATGTTGAAAATAACTTAAATATTTTGCAGAATTAGACCTTTTGTTCTTGCTAGTTCTCATAGGGCAAAAGAAGTGTTTTATCTAGATGTTCATGGCTAGGGAATAATTTGTATCCTTTAAAGAGCGATGCTAAATATACTATATCAATCACAGACAAAACTCATATTTCATTGTGGCTTCATTAACTTTGAATTTCATTGCTGATTGAGCAAAGATCTTCTGTGCATCAAAGTTTTTGCTACTTGAATTGGATTGAACTTCAATGTCATATAGAGTGGCTAAGAAAGCAGAGATCAAAGATAAATAAGAAAAATATCTGGTTTTATCAAACACTGAAATATTCCTCACATTTATGACTAAAATTTGTCTATGAAATATAATTTAATAGAATTTGAAAAATCAACTTTCTACAAAATTAAAGATGGAAAACTACTTTTCCATCCATTAGTTAAATCAGGATATTTTTCAGCCCACAAATAAACAGATTTTGATGTAATGTATTTTCTTAACAATCAACAGTCATTTCTGAAATGTTAGTAGAACAAATAAGCAGACACTCCATAGCGTCATCATAGAATCCTGAATCAAAGACAGAAAGGGCCCCAGAATTATCAAATCACCTACTAAACTAATCTGAGTAATTTCTCATAAACAGCTTTACCATGTACCCCACTATCTACATTTAAATATTTCAATGTATGTGTCTATCTCCTTTAGCCAATGTCAATGTAGGAAAATTATTTTTTATTGAGATAACTTGGATTCATAATTGTTATCATAAAATCATTGTGTTTAACAAGAAATGTCCACATGATTCTTTATTGTGTTTTTCAGTATCTGTTGTGCTGAATTTTGCAAAGTTAAAAAAAAAGAAGAATCAAATAATGTGTAACACTTTGCATAAAGAACTCTAAAGTAACACTTAGATTTTCTCCCATTATAAGTAAAACCTGATGAGGAAAAGATAATTATGACTGATGGGTACCATCAACTATCATTTATTTTTATTTGCCAAGTATGAAATAGAAAGGAGATGTACTATAAAATGGTTATCTTCTTAAGTTTTGTGTATATAAAAAGCCCAGTACTACTAATTATATTTAAAGGAAATGCTACAAAATCTCTATATGGCATACTTTATACAAAATTAAGAATACATTATCAGGCCCCCAAGTTTTGCATGAGGAAATAACTCAAAAATTATTTGATGAAACATTCTAACACTCAACCCCACACACTTGTTTTTGTAAAAATCTGTGAAATAGACTTTCTTATCTTACATCTTTCCTACTTACACATTGTATATTCAAATCATTCAAGGATAGCATTGGAGCCCAACTTACCTCTTTATACTCATAACTGCTAATTTCTCCTTAAAGGTGTAAGTATGATGTTAGAGAAAGAGCTGAGTTTATCTACTACAATCAGTTATGGAAAATAGGAGTGCCAGTTTCTCAAGGACAACAATTATTACCACAAATTAGTTCACACATATAAAAACAATTCCAAAGTAGTAAAATGACACTCAGATGTTGTCAATCGTATGATAAAAAATACTGTTAAATCTCCCTCATTAAGACATGCTTTATTTATGTTTTGATCAGTAAAAATTACCAGGTTGATATTATATTTTGACCATGAAGAATATTTTTATATTGTTGCATATACTAGAGAAGTGGATGTTTGCTTAACCATAATTAAGAAGAGATATAATGAATAAATTAGTATTCCAAATCAGTGTAGTAAATGGCCAGAATAATATTTCAACTGAGTCTTAAAATATAAGCTATGACACATAAAAGGGAAATTATTCAGTTACCATTATCCTTCTGGGAATTTCTGACATATATTGAATTTTTTCTGTAAAAGGAAAAGCTTCAATTCCTTTCCTTTAACTGAACATATCAAAACTTCAACCTTCATTTTAATATTTTATAAGCTTAAACTTTATAAAACTTTAACTCTACAGATAAAATTTTAATACAGAAGTGCAACTGATTTCTGGAGAATTTTATTGACTGGTTTCTTACAGATGGAAGAAGGCACCAGAATCATGTGAATATTTTATGTTAACATGAGTTAGTTTCAATCAAAAAGTTTCCTATTGATAACATAAAGTGCATCAAAAAATTAGTTTTGAACTTTGGATGGATTCTATTACTAAATCAAATGATAAAATTAGGTGCCATTTTTCTTTCTTTTTTTTTTGTTGTTGTTTCATGTAGTTAATTTAAAAGAGTAATAATAGGTAAGAGTATTTTTACAGTAAAAAAATCAAGACAGAAAATTGATTGTTTATAGTTTTAATTCTGTATTTCACATTCTTAAAAATTATTTTTTGAAACTCTACTTTTCAAATAAATTATCTATTAATGATATTTATTCCTCATCTTTTTTCCCCATTTATTATTTTTCAGTTTCATATGTATCTTGGGATAAAAGCATTGTGGTCAGTACTTATGTTCTATCAGAGGAATAAAAGTAAGATTTTTTATTTGTTTATGACAAAACAAATTTTAACAATATTAAATTTTAACTTCTAACTTCAGGTTCTTTGAACAGAAGATCATTTATCTTGATCTTATTTTCCTCATATCTATAATGGAGACGAACATCCTGTTGGCTTCTAAGTTTGTTTTTTTTAAAATTAAAATGGGGTAATGCACTCTGTATAAAAAAAAAGCATATTGTGAATCATTAGATCTGTATAAATAATGTTACGTTTATAGACCATGGCATATGTACATATGTAATAAATAATAAATACTCAAGTTTATGGTGATAATAATTATGCCCTTCCCCAGATTAAAAAAAAAAAACACACAAGTGAATGGCTGAAATTTATTTGTGTGCTGATTAAAGGGCTTGTTAATGTTTTAATTAGTAATTTTGACCAAGGTCAATTAGTGAATGCTAAGAACTTCCAAATCTGATAAATTGTCATCTACATATTTTAAAATGTAAGTAGAAGGACTTAAAACAGGGGGAAAATGTGGTTAGATTCAATTACATTTAGCACACCTGGTTTTATCAATAAGCACTATGATGCCTATTTATCGAAAATTTCTATATCCGCAAAATGAGTTTTGCTGTAGAAAGAAATGTAGTGAGGAATTTAAAATTAAATAATAGAAAATAAATCATTTTTCTAAAGTATAAATTGTTTAGTTATTGTAAGTACTAAGTACTTTGCCTTCAATATTCAAGAAGCCATGAATAAAAATTAAAAAAAAAAAACTATACACATGATGTAGACCAACTTCAAGCCATACAGTATGTCAGTCAGTTTTACATCATTGTGAACAAAATTACCAACAAGAGCAACTTAGAAAGCAACTGTATTTGGGCTCATGGTTTCAAACCATGGTTTCAAATCAGCTTCACTGCTTTGGACCCAAAGTGAGACAAAACATCATGGCTGAATAGCAAGACATAAGAAATCTGCTCACCTCATTAAATCAGGAAGCAGAGAGTTGAAAAGTAGGCCACTGGGAAGATCAACCCTTCCAGGACACATCCACAGCAACACACCTCCTCCAGCCATGCCCCACCTGCCTACAGTTACCACCCAGTTTATTCATACTCTAATGGACTAATTAGGCTATGCTCTCAAAATTGACTTATTTCATCCTGGAATATTCCTGCATTAACAAGAGTTTTGGGAAAATACCTCATATCAAAACCATAACAATTCTGCCTCCCCCAAATCTCACAGTGCAAAATACATTTTGTTCATCTACAAGAATCCCATAGACATAATGGTTCTAACATTGTCCAAAAGTTTGAGTCCAAAAGCACATCTGAGACTCAAGGCAAATTCTTGGCTATGAGGCCCTGTAAAAATTAGACAAATAATATATATCCAATATATAATGCCACAGAGTAACTGTTCTTATTCCAGAATGAAGGAATGGGGTCATGCAAAGAAGGAAGGGGCAAAAGCAAGATCTAAATCTACCTGGGCAAAAACCCGGGCACATGGTATCAAGATATGATTTCCAAAAGACTTGGACAGAACTGCCTCTTTGGTCTTGCTGGTTGGAGGGCAAATGTGTTCTTTTTTGGCCTGGCTTCTCTGCAGTTAGCAGCTTTTCTCAGCAAAAAGTCCATGTTATTACATCCCTTAACTTCTCTATTCCAGATTTGTCTTAGCCTTCACAGCTTCATGCATTGCTCTCTCAGAGGCAGCCACAGGGATTCCAACCCTGCAATACTTTTCCTAGTCTCCCAGGCCTTCCTTTGGAATCACAGTGGAAGCCTGCACAATACCTTAACTCCAGAATCCGTCATTAACACAGAACAAAAAACATAAAGATGAAGTCAAGTTCTGCCATCAGCTCATGTAACACCTGGATTTCCTGGTATGGTGCCTGCAATTGTCTCTGAATGCCTGCTTGATTGAGCATGTGGAAATAATTTCCTAGGCCCCACTGTGCAATCAGGGTACCTCCACATATCCTTTCGAAGGAATTTTCCTTCCTATACCCTGCAATCTGCAATGGGTGTGGTCTTGCAAATTCCTGAGATGTCCTCAAGCAGTCTTTCTTATTGTCTCTCTGTGAAGTACTTAGCATCTCTTTAGGGGCTGAAATATCTTCAACAAGAAATTATGCTACTTGACCCAAAATTTGCACTTTTCTGGTAAAACTGCAAATTTAAAAAATTCATTATCTCTGTTTTCTGCTCCTGATTCCCATAGTAAATCTGTAAATGCTGTCAGAAAAATTTATGCCAATGATGAAATGCTATACTGCCTTCAATTCTCCTTTACCAGATTATGTATTATATCATCTTTAGATTCAACCTCAAAGAAAGTCTCGGGATATGGGCAAAATGTAAACAAGGTTTTTTTTGTTTTGTTTTGTTTTGTTTTGTCAGAATATAACTTGAATGGCTTCTTGTGCAATTCCCAATACAGTGTGTTTTCTCCTTTAAAACCTCATGAGCACAGTCTTCATTTTGGATGGCATTGTGTTTTTCTGAACTTCCACCATAATCAGCCTTTAAGCTCTGTTTACAGCATTATAAAGCTGATCCACATGGCCATATTAGTCACAGTAAGGACCCCACTCCTCAGTACAAATTTCTGTGTTATTTAGCTTTGTGTTGCTGTGACCAAAGTACTTGACAAGAACAAGATGTTGTAGGGACAAATGAGGCAAGGCAGCGAAGATAGCAGGAAACAGTTTCATTTAGCTGCAGCCACATTCAGAGGGCACAGTTCTTGATGTAATCAATAAATCTCCTGAACCCGCCTGAATTCCGGTAGTTTCAGAGTATTATGCCCAGCATGTAAGGGGAGGGGCTCAGAATTTCACAGTTTGCAGAAGTTCACATAAAAGCAGCTTTTTCTTTCACTGTTTTTGGGCAAGTTAGCCCTTTAAGGATAACACCTGAGAAGGGGAGAGCTTCTTCTCCCCTTTCTTTTCTCTCCCTGCCAGTTGTTGCCATGGGGCCCAGTTGGTAACTTATCTTAAAAATGTAGACATCTCTGTGAAGCCTAGCTCAAGGTCAGAGGCCTAGTTTGCACATTTCTACAAACTACTATACTGAATATGTTTGAAAAACTAGTAAGGGGGTGTCAAGCACCTGGAGTGCTGATATCTTCCCAGCCAGTGGCCAAGTAAAACAGGGCAGCAGGAAAATAGGAAGTTTATTTACACTGAAGTCTTTTGCAGAGACTATTTTGCTGATAGTTCCAAAATCAGCCACAGTGAAGGTTTTTGGAGAAGCCCATTTAAGATGTTTCTGTGGAGAAAGGGGCTGCCACTACAAAAAATATAAGAAGAAAAGTTTATTTGCTGCTCACAGTCTTAGAGATCTTAATTCATAGATGGCTGGCTCCATTACTCTGGGCCCAAGGGAAGCAAAACATGGTAGTTGAAGGTAATGGTGGAGGAAAGCTGTTAACATAAAATAAGGTGGTGAGTGCAGTCCTCTCTCTCACTGCACTCCCCATCTTATTTTTCAAGGTATTTTATCTTATGACAAGCACAAAAAATATTTTCAGTTCTTTTCTGGTTTTACTGGTTGTATCCAAAGCTTCCATGTTCTACAGTGCTTGTTTCTTTGAAAACTAAAACCTTTCTAACCAGTGTATCATGGTATCCAAAGGAGATTCAACATTAGGTACCCTTTGCATCGTAGAGAAAGAAGTTACAAAATAACAAATTAACAATTTTTTTTTTTTGTTTTGAAGAAGTCAACTGAAAATTTGGTTGAATGAAAATGACTTATCAGGATGAAGGGGCCTAGGGGGATCAGATTTATCTACTTGAAGGAACTAATAGGAAATTGATTTTGCCAAACAAGGAGATATGTTTTATGAGGATGTTTTTTTTTTAATATTTAGAGAAAAGAACTATTTTGAAAACTAGATATGCATTTACAAGAAGAAACCTAGCAGTGTTTCAAAGACATAAACATATTCTGTGCCAGACAAACGTAGTCCAAAGCAGATGTTATGTGTGCTTTGCTTTTTTTGTTTTTTAATAGAGTTCAAATGTGATGTTCTTTTGTTTAGATTTTTTTACCCCATATTGTTGCATGCAGGTTGTGAGCCATTCATCTACATATCTTCTACTTCTAGTAATATGTATGACAGATGGTAATTTTTCATAAACCAGTAAAAAATGAATGCAACTAAAATATTTTAAGAGAATATTTGTTAAATAATTTTGAGAATATTTGTAATTAAAGGATCATACAATAAATATTACAAATTTAAAAGTCAGAGTAGTAACATAACAGGGTATTTGTGTTTAATTTAAAATAGTTTATTTTTCCTGGTTGCAATATTTGACAGTGATTTTAGAAAGTAATCCAACTTTTTCCTTAGAGGATCAATAGAAATAACGTACAACTTTTTAGATGATGAACATATGAATCAAGGGCAAGTTTTCTGAATTGTGTGTTGACTTTGGTGTAATAGTTCGAATAGCTATTTATACCATGTACAAGTGTGTGGAGATCTTTGAAAAACGTCTTCAAATATGAATAACTAGACATAACACCTGTGGGAGTTAAATGTTTCTATTTCTTTTTTGTAACAAGGTAACTTGGTCACAGAAGGTTAAGTGACTTTCCCAAGGTTACTCAGTGAGTCATAATCGAAATTGGGAATGGAGCTCAAGAGTCCAGTTCAGTTCTATGACTCCTTGTATGCTGACTATTTAAAAACTGACAGATTGCCTGGTTGATCCAGAGGCTCAGGGATGAGGTGACATTTCTTTTTAATCATAAAGACAAATTTTCTAGTCTTACCTTATTTCCAAATTATAATTTCATATTAATGAATAAAGTAAAAACTTCTAATATTCCAAAATAATATACAAAAGTTCATTTGAATTAGTATAGAGTAACTCAGTTCTTTCCATTCAAGGAGAGGAAATCAGTTTTGTTCCAATGTTTATATATTTGCAAATGTGAATGCTATTTTTTAAAGATATAAATAATATAGCTCATACCAACGCATACTTTTTCTACCAGGTATTTTGAAAGGAATTTTCAAAAAAATCCATAGGAAAACATAAATTATAAACGTTTCTATGAGTGTATTCTTTCATGTGATCTTGTTTACTTATGTAACTTAATTTAATTCAAGTAATATTTATTTGATGATTGTTGGTTTACTATTTTTAATACAAATTAAAACAAGGTAAGGCAAAAGGAAGTTATCAAAATGGTAGCACTATTCTAGACAGACTGACCAGATAATAAGCCTCTCTGAAGATTTTACTTAAGCAGAGATATAAATTCAATGAGGAGATAAGCCGTGTCAAGACCTAAGGAAGTTGTGTTGCAGGAGAAAGAACAAATGAAATGCATTAGAGAATACAAAAGGGAGGGAATATTGAATGATGTAGTGTTTTTGTAGCATAAAAAGACTCCAAGAGTCCCATGTGGACTAAGATGGGACAAAAAAATGGTAAGAGAAATAAGAGAAAAGAGGTTAAATAGAATTAGGTTATACAGAGCTTTATAATCCACAATAAAGAAATGGGATATAATTCAAAGTATCATGAAAAACCATTTACAATAGGATTATCAGACCATACTTTTTATGCAGCTGCAGAACAATAGTATGAGTCTTCATAAGTATTTCTGGAAGTGTATCAGTATAAAAACAACTGCAGAAGTGCAGATGAGGGCGATAGCTGGGTCAAATGGTGGATCCATTCCCAGATTTCCCAGGTATCTCCATACTGCTTTCCAAATTGGCCTCACCAATTTGCAGTCCCACCAGTAGTGTACAAGTGTACCCTTTTCCCCACATCCTCGCCAACACTTATTGTTGTTTGACTTCATAATGGCTGCCAATCTTCCTGGAGTGAGGTGGTATCTTAGGGTGGTTTTGATTTGCATTTCTCTGACTGCTAGAGATGGTGAGCATTTTTTCATGTACTGCTGGAAAAGTTTCAATTTTACTGCGTTCACCATCTCTAGTGAGATCTGACATATGTTGAAGTTGTTTTGATTTGGCACACAGCATGTTCAATGATGGTTACTTGCCTAGTACAAGATATGGAGAAGAAACCTTTGGACACAGAGCAGATGACACCTCCTTCTGTTTTGTAGTGTATCCTGGTGTCATTTTCTGTGAATGTGGTCAGGTAGAGTTGTTTCTGTTGTTGTTGTTCTCGCTGGAAGTTGTTCCTCCACTTATGAATCTTCACTCTTCCTTCTAGAACAATCTTGCTTTTCCCTTATCCTCCCTGGCTACCTGTAATGATAGAATCAGTAAATATGTAGTCCCTATGACCTTAGCAGAACTTTTCAACTACTTCTTGTCTGTACAAACTTGAGATACTAAGGGTCTAGTACTTTAAATTGTCATTGTCTCTTTTAATCCAAGCTACCATGATAAAAAAAAAATTAAATTTTCAATCCAGTTGGCTCTATCTTCCCCAAACCTTACCAATAATCCTTTCTACAAGTCATTCCTCTTCATGTAGAAACTCAGGTACAGGTTGAGAAGATTAATCTCCCATGGATTTGAAAATGGTCATCTTTTATTGAGTTATCTTGTCCAACTGAAAGCATTTGTTTAGAACATATCAATCCAGTTATAACTCTTAGGAAAGATTTTATGATTCTAAGTATATCTGAATTTTGTCTTTCATTGTTAGAAGAGGCACAGTCATTTCATTTCTTGTCCCTCTAAATCCTGTACTATCTGGATTCTTTCCTATTCCTTTTACTTCTTGAAACAGGACAACTAGTTTTTCTTGCCCCACTTAGTACTTTCAGTTCCAACTAACTTTGTCTAGTAACTTTCTTCTGGAAATTTATTTGGCTGGATCCATAACTTCACTAAGTAAACATTCTGCCTCTTAAATTTTCTTAGTAAGTTTTCCAAATACTTCCCCCACAATACAACATGGCCACTATTGTTTTAACTTCTGGAAATTCTTCTTTGTATACCACATGGGACCACAGCCAATTCTAAACAATTATTTAGTCAGCTATTTCAATGATAAAACTATTTAACAAACTCCAAAATCTCAGAGGCTGACAACGTTAAACATTTATTTCTCAGTCACAGAATACAAGTATGAAGAGGTTATGTTCCAAACTGGTAAATAATAACAAGACCAGCAAAATTCTTCTTCAGTGTATAAAATTTATTTATACATTTTTGCCTTTGAAACTGTTCTCTGTTAGGTGGTATTAAAGAGCATTTGAGAGGGTAGTAGCTGTCACAGTGGAATAGCAATATTGCTTTTTGTTATTTTCCCCCAGCCTGTTACATGAAATGCAATCACTTCAGACTGCTACAGTATAGAACTTATATTTGTATTCATATCTTGCCTTGGTCTTTTGACTGCACAGCTATATCCTGAAGAAATGTGGGCTTTGTTGGGAACCATGGAGGAAAGGAAAAGAGCAACGGTTTCTTTGAACTAATTCTGAAAAGGATTTAACTTCCTATGGTTTTCCTTGGGCTTTTTTTTTCAGCAAAGGAGTCACTGTATCCCTGTGCCTTCTTATTTTGTCTCAGTTTCCAGATCATATTCAGGAATATGAAATTTATAAATAAGAGGTAGTTCTTTTTTCTACCCTTTAAAAATGTTATACATTTATAGAGAGTAAAAACAAAATCAGTCGTTTAAAGCATCTAAACCATCCCATTCTCTTTCTTTGTTTTATCTTTCAGATTTGCTCTTGTATTTAAGCAAATGCCTTTACTCCATCACTTTAAATGATGCTTGGTTATTCACATGGTGAGCCACCTGTCACATGCACAACCCATGGCATGAAGTCAATAGCTACTGCTATTTAGATGTCCTTTAAATACAAAATTGAATGTGATCACACAATTTGCTAAATTATAGAAGTCCAGTCCAAGTACATAATTTTCCATCAACTGTCTCATTCTCAGTTTTAAAACTTTCATGCTATACTTGCCCATTTTCAACAATTTAGCCTTTGAGGTACAACTCAAATGATATCTTCTTATTTAACCATCCTCTCTCTCTCTCTCTCTCTCTCTCTCTCTCTCTCTCTCTCTCTCTCTCTCTCTCTCACACACACACACACACACACACACACACACTCATACAAAACTCTCAGAATCATAAGCCTTTGAATTTCTAACCACTACACAGTTCTTGGCCTTTATTAGGTACCTTATCCATATATGTTTTCTTCTTTTTTTCCCCAAGGAGGAATAGGGACCCAAATTTGTTATGTGACTTATTCAATGTCACAGTCAACTATAGGCAATGTTAGGATAAGAATCCAAATACATTAATTTTCAATCTAATGTTGTTTTATAGGTAATATAAAAGTAAATATAGCACATAAATATAAATTAGAGCTTTATAAAGCTCTGATGTGTTACTGAACCCTTAAAACTGAATTTCTGAAAAAAATGATTATTTCTAATTTAACTAAGTAATGATGTTTTTAATTATTGAAATAGACATGCCTAAAAACAATAGGTACAACTGGGCTTTGTAATATAGGAATTTTGTTCTTTAGGTTTCAATTATATATTCATCTTAACATTCTAAAACAACAACAATTTGTGACTCTTTTGAATTTCTGTGTTGCTGTCAAATATCCTTTTATCCATATTGTTTATTTATTACTGATCTTGCTTTAATAAAAAGGTCTTTTAACACATAAATTTTGGCAGTCAAAGGATATCCTGTTTTCATCTGACTTCAGGATGTTCCTGCAGTGAACAGGGCATTTTGGATTAGCTCAAGGGGAAGGTCAATGTGAGGAGAACAGGCTGAAGCCTTTCCAAGACCTTCAAAATATTTCACCTGAGTCAGTGCTTTGGGGACGGGTGTTTTATTAGCTTTAGAACTTCCACTGACAATATTCTGTCTCTGTTATTTTAGCAGCCAAGCAGATAGTGGTTTGTGTGATGATGCTCAGGGGAAGATTACATATATAGGGCAATTTAGACATTCAAAACTGATTTTAATTTGAAAAACAATTTCTGTATTTATATATATGTATCACATAAAAACAGTTTATGTAATTTATGATTTCAAATAGGAGTGATATTCTGAATTCAAAGAGCAACTCCCAGTTTACTTTTTCTTAATTTACAAATATACAACAGTTAAGTATAAAGACTTAAGGTTGTGCGTCTTTCTCAAGAGAGAACTCAGGACTTAAATATTCCATTCATGTTCTTGGTCAGATGGTCTGTTCAACAGGAAAAGTACATAATTATTTTTAGAAGAGAAAATTTAAAAAATAAAAAGGAAATTAAAACCCTATGTATTATATGTCATAATTCTTGAGGATAATATCAAAATGAAATATCAACTACAGTGTCTGTATTGATGCTTATAACATTCAACTAGACAAGTTAACCGCTAAAAAACCAGTACAAGTTTTCAATAAGTAAATAAAGACATTGATCCCATTTAGCATATCACACTTATAAAACATATTTAAATCCTCAATGAAAAACATGTTTATCACTATAAAAGTTTTGAATTTCATTAAGATAAATTAACCAAAAGACCTTAACTATAAATATATAAGTCTCAGTTTCAAATAGAAGAGAAAACTAGAGACTTTGGAGCCTCTTGATGTAGTTAGATTTCTGCAGGGTAATATCAAATTCATATGTATGCAAACTGAGTGTCTACTTTAGAAATATAATATCACCTTCACTGGGTGGTCATGAATTTTATAAATAAAATATCTAAACTATCCAGCATATATTAAGAGTTCAAAAAACATTAGGTATCTTTATTCTCTATACTTTAGAACAGAATTTTCACACTAGTGTCTATATATTCATGGATATAGGAAGACATTTCTGCAGCAAAGAGGATTTTATCTTTAAGTGCATCAATTTGTAGATCCTGAAGTTTTTCAAGTTTAATGTATAAAAACATTCATTTTGCCTGACAAGGTAGTGCAAAGCTCTAATTTTAGCTATTGAGAATGTTAAGGAGGATTACAAGTTTGATGCTGCTACCCTCAGCAACTTAGTGAGACATGGTCTAAATCAATCAATCAATAAGGCTGGAGGTGTAGGTCAGTGGTAAAGTCCCCACAGGTTCAATTTCTGGTATTTAAGAAAAAATTGATGAATTTGTGTGATATAAATACTTCTATTCAACTTCTTTTAACAGTTGTCATTATAAGAGAGAGAGAAAAAAATGGAAGGTGGGAAGAAAGAAAGAAGGAAGGAAAAGTCTATTATCTGACTACATTCTTGCAATGGAGCATTGGGCGAGAAAAGCTGGACACTAAAGAGATAATTCTAGAGTAAATATATGTTAAGGAAGACCTCCTGAAAGTAAAGCAATTTGAAGAAAAAGAGAAAGAGAGTGAGGAAGAGAGATTATAATTTAAAAACATAAAAAGACAGAAAAAATACAAAGACATATTTGATTAACCTCCTTATTTTTCTCCAATCTGTCTTTCCCCCTCCCTATTATCCACTTCATGTTTGTTTACATGTTATAATTTAGGATGATATGGTTATCAAAAAATATAAATATTATTTTCTTTGAATTAAAAACTTTGTCAAAAACTAAAAGAAAACAAATTAAAACTTATCAAACTTTTAAAATTAAAATTGGCTAATTTAGCCAGGTCATTTCCTGATTCAGTTGAGTAAGAGATATTTTCCAAATGTAATAAATATACTGAATTTGCTGACTCAAGGTTTTAAAAATATATTTATTTAAACACATAACATATCTGAAACACTAAAAATATATAATTTACAACTAACTAAATTTGTGATAAACTTTTTTGACATCAATATAAAATATTTAAAGAGGCTAATTATTTATTTTAAACTTATTTTAAGTTTAAAATGGAGGGACCTGCTGTTCTTCTCTTAAGCAAGTTATCAAATGTAACATAACTAATAAGGGACAACTTGGCACACTGTGCAATCTGATTAAGGCAATGCATCACCTTTACTTGTCCAAATATTTAATTTGAGGATTTAAATGTCCTTTTACTGATAATAAAAATAGAGCCAAAGAATTTGGACAATGAAAAAGCAATCAACCAATGACATATTCTGATGTCATAGAAAAACAAAATAATTACAAAAGAAAGTTTAGAGAATTTAGATGGAAATCCAGATTAAAAGAATATGAACAAAACAAAAAAGAAGCCAAACTGTGAATTTTACTGGATCCTACATTAAAAAATAATGGCGAAATAAATTTTGGTGGTCACTTAGGAAAATATGAATGCAGATTGTGTTCAGGAAAAACTGATGATTGTGGAGAAAATGATGTTGAGTTTATGTTGCATAATGCTTTTATTCTTAAAAAAATTATACCATGTAATTTTGGAGTGAAGTATTATTTATGATAGTCTAAACATCATTAAGTGTTTTAGGAAATAATAAGGATGTGGGTAGGGAGAGAAAACTCATGTGCATACATATATGGAGAGCTATTCATCAATAAACATATATGTCAGCAAAGGTGGCTAAGGACATATAATCACAGTATTTTTTTCAACTTTTTAGTATGTTTAATAGGGCTGACAGATTTGAATACTTCATAAATAAATGTTACAGTTACTCAGAAAAAAACTGTGAAAGCAAGATCTATTTTCCAACATTCTATAGATACACTAAAGGTATTACCAAAGGCATTAAAAACAATTTTTAAATATAGAAACATTGTAAGAAGATATGGATGTATTATTCATATAAAGACATGATCCAAGATTCAACTTACATAAGCCATGATTAACTTCTGAGCTTTGTGATATGATTTTACTCAGTGTAGATTTTATTTTCTTTCAGAACTTTTAATATAGTTAAAGATTGCCAGATTGCCTATCAATCACCTATGTATCAAGGAAAATACAAGATTAAGGCATAAAAGTCTTAAGCTTCAGCATATGCTTGAAGAATAACTTCACATCTGTCCATTTCAGATGATAGAATGTAAAATAGCTGGTTCTCTCTTTTGCTAATTCTCCCAACTTCCCTGTGTAGCCTACTAATTTTCATACATAATAAGCAAGTCTTTTGTGTATTTTTTATTACTAGATTATACCTTTAAAATCAAGGAACTCACAGTTTGGGGAAAAATTTAAAATATCAATTGATATTTTAACCATTACTTACATAATTTTAATAATATTCCTGTTTTCTAACCACATTTTATTGGGTGTGAATTAACTTTCATTTTTTAACTAAAGTAACATATACAGTACAATAAAACCAAGGTCACAGAATATTTAGATGTGTTCTGTATATAAGCTTTGTTTTTCATCTCATTCCAATGAATAGATGAGTGTCATTATTCACAGTGGTGACAGGAAGAAAATATATAGGAATCAGATCAATAGAACAAGAAAGAGAACCAGAAATGTATATAGTCAACTGATCTTTAACAAAGGAAAAATACAATATAATGGAGAAAACTACAAATGGTACTAGAACAACTGTATATCCACATCCCCCCCCCAAAAAAATGAATCTAGACATAAATCATACATCCTCCACAAAAATTAACTTAAAATGGATCATATGCTTAAAAGTAAAATTCCAAGCTAGAAAATTCCCATGATAAAACAGGAGTTTTAAAGAATCTAAGTGTCTTTGGCTTTGGCAATTAATTTTTAGGCAAAATAACAAAAGCATGAACCATGAAAAAAAAATTTGTAATTTAGACTTCATTATATTTACAATTACAATTTTAGCTCTACAGAAGATAATATCAAGAAAAAGAAAACTAGCTCCACACTGAAAGAATATATTTTCAAAAGGCCCACCTGATAATGAACTGTTATTTAAAATTAATGAAGAACACTTGTATCAAGTGATAAGAAAATAAAAACTAGTTTAAAAAAATGCGCCAAAGGATTTAACAATGTCTTACCAAAGAAGACATACTGGTGGAAAATACTGAAATGAAAAGATACTCCACATCATAGAACATTAAAAATACAAATTAAAACAATGATTCCACTGCATATTTATTAAAATGGCGCCTATCCAGAAAACTGACACCACTAAACATCGACCAAGATTTAGTGTAAAAGGAACTGTCATTCATTGCTGATGGGAATATAAAATGATACACTTTGAAAGACAATTTTACAGATACTTACAAAAATAAATATATTCCTACCATGTGATCCATTAATCCTTTTCCTTAGTATTTGCTCAAAGGAGGCAAAAGATATGTCTACACAAGAAGCTTCATGGAGATGTTTAGAGTAGCTTTATTAATAATTCTGAAGACTTGGAAGCTATAGGGATGCCCTTCAGTAGGTGCAAGGATAATTTATTGTCTTTATTCAGAAAATGAAATACTCTTTAATAGTATAAAGAAATGAGCTATGAAACCATGAAAAGACTTGGAGGAAACTTACATGCATGTTTCTAAGTGAAAGAAGATAATCTTATAAAGCTGTGTGATGTATGATTACAACTATATGAATACTGAAAACAAATACACTAGAGAAACCATAAGAGGTTCAGTGGTTTCTAGGATGGGAGAAAGAGGGTCGGATGGGAGGAACATAGATAATTTTTAGGGCAGTGTACCCTATAGACATGGAATTATACCTCTAGACACTTGTTTAAAAACCATAGAATATTTAACACCAATAATGAAGCCTAATGTAAACTGTGGACTTTGGGTGATTAATGTTGTTATGATGGGGGTTGTGATAGTGTCAGAGGCTACACATATGGAGAAGCAGCAGACATATGGTAAATTTCTAAATTTTACTCAATTTCACAGTAAACCCAAAGTTGTTCTAAAACATTAATTGTATGCATAAAATGAAATATATGTAGAGAAGTGTATATATGCACACATGCATACATATAAGTAAATACATATCACAATACAAAAATAAAACAATACTCTGAGATATGTTAGTATCATCACTTTAGCAATTTGCATGTAATACATTTAGTCAACTTGTGATGAAAGCCATTAAAAATGTGGATTATCTGTGCATTGGAAATCAGGATAAAAGATAATAGCTCCTGCTCTCTAGGGAGGCCCAGGATAGAGAGAGAGATGCTCAATTCAAGTAATGGTAAGAACAAAGGTAAGTGTAATAGTAGACTTACATCCAAGGAATTATATACTGAGAAAAATGCTTAGTCATCAACATAAAGGCAAGGAAATGGGGTTCTCAAATTCTTTCTAAGGAAGTATGATTTTGTGAGTCATGACAGACTGTAGCAAAATATATTGTAAGGGACCAGTGAAACGTCAGAATAAGAGACCACCAAGAGACTGCCTCATGCAACAACAAAGGGTTTATTTGGGGACCAGCATGCTGGGGCTCAGAGCTCACTAGAGCAAAGAGAGATAGAGCCCTGAGAACAGCTTAAGCAGAGCTTATATACTTTTCTTGGAGAGGGCAGGGAGGGAAGTTCATTGACGGGTCAGGGCGAGTGGGCAGTTTGCCTGCAACCAAGTGAGGGAGTGCATTCTGCAGTTTGGCAGTTGGGGACAGCACATTCTGGGAACAAGATTAGCAAACAGTTCTCAGGATTTCAACAGTGTTTTGTTAAGTATACAGAAAAACGGAGTGACAAGTACCTATTTTATTAACCTTCATTTTCCACTTTTTTTTCTGGCTACTTTTAATCATAAAAGTGATCATTGGGGGGTGTCACACTTTGTGTCTACTAGTGGGGTATATTATTGTCTGATTACCATAAGTTTGACTTGTCCAATTTGGGCTTGGAGAAAGGAAACTACATGGTTGAGCAAACAGGGTCCTAGAGTTAGCAAAAATATAAGAATTATTAAAGGACCGGCCAGGGCTGATAAAAGCATAGTTAACCAGGGGGACTGTGTGAACCAAGACTCATACCACCCTTTTTGGGCCTCTCTCTCTTGCTGATGCTCTTTAAGGTGTCTTTTTAATTTACTTATAGATTTTTTTATAACTTTAGTATGGTCTGCATAAAAACAACATTTTTCCCTCAATGTAGTACAAAGGCCCTCTTCTCTCATGAAGAGGAGGTCCAACCCTCGCCTGTTCTGTAAAACAACTTCAGAGAGAGAGGTTAAAGATTCCTGTAAAGCTGTGATGGAGGTTTTTAATATCTTTAAGTTTTGGTCCATTGCTGTTTTTAATTGGGTCATTTGTTGTGTCCCATGGACCAGGGCAGTGGTCCCTTTGCCCACCTCTGCAGCAATTCCCATTCCTAATAAGATGGTTAAAGTGAGGGATACAGGGTTGTGTGTCCCCTTATTTGATCTTTAAATGGAACTGTGTCATAATAGAGCACTCTGGGAAACATCTGCACCATTATATAATTAATTACATCTGTTGACCATTTTATGAAAACATAAATAATGTTTAAGTATATAGAATTATACTGTTGTAGGGACAGACAAGGCAAGGCACCTAAGATAGCACTGAAGACAGGGGAAACAGTCCTATTTGGTTGTAACCGGATTCAGAGGGCATTGCTTCTGTTGTAATCAATTAATCCCCTGAACCCCAAGTTTAGGTAGTTTCAGAATTTTGTACTCAACATGAAAGGGAAGGGGCTCAGAAGTTCACAGTCTGCAGAAGTTCATAAAAAGCAGTTTTTGTTTCTATTTTTTTTTCCTCTGTTCTGGGCAAGTTAACTTTTTAAGGACACCTGGGAGGGGGAGAATTTTTATTTTTTTCTGCCAGCTGTTACCATGGAGCCCAGTTGATAACTTTTTTTATCTTAGAAATGCAGCCATCTCTGTGAAGCCCCAACTAAAGGCCAGAGGCCTTGTTTACATATTTTGAGTGGGGTGTCTAGCTTAGGAGTGCTGATTTTTCCAGCCAGAGGCCAAGTAGAACAGGGCAACATGAAAAGAGGAAGTTTATCTATACTGAACTCTTTTATAGGGACTCTTTTGTTGAAAGTCCTAAAGTCAGCCATGGTGAAGACTTCTGGAGAAGGTCAGTTAAGACTTTTTTGTGGACCTGGTACAGAGGGGGAGAACAGGGAAGGCAGTGCTGAGAGCAGCTCCGTAGATCTGAAAATGAGGAAGGAGAGATGTAAAAGAATAATGGGAAAGGGGTTTGGGATTTTTTTAGCAACAAAAACTTGAGTAGTAGAACAGGTAGAGCAGAGGGGAAGACTGGAGTGAGTATCCCAAAAAGCCTGTGAGGGACTTTAAATTTTAGTAACCTGTTTTCAATGATGACAAAGCAACTTTAAAGGCCATTTTTATTACATCTTGGATAGGGGTCTGAGGGCTCTCCTCAGCTGGTTTGAGCTTTGGGTTAGCTGGTAAGAGGATCTGGTGGGACCCGGTGTGGGCACTGACAGGAGAAGAGAGGAGTGAATGGGTGGAGAGATACCTCAGTACCTGTTACTTTAGCAAGGGGGCAATGGTCTGAGAACTGGTGGAGGTTTGGGTTCCATCAGGTAGCCCCTGTATGTTCACATCCTTATGACTTACAGAAGAAGTCGGTTTTTCCCCCACACAGCTGTGACTGTTTTTGGCTTTGATAGTCCGCCAGGCAAACATAGTAATTTAGGTTAGCCAACCTGCATCTGGCTCGCGTGTCCCTACATCCATAATGTTTGTTTCTATTATCTATGGTACGGAAGGGATTTAATGGAATTTTAGTGGGATTCTTTTTATCAGGGATACCCAATAGGAAAGACCTATAGACAGCTGACAAATGTCTAGGTGGAGAGATGGCCACCAGGTCCCTAAGGGGGCTGTATGTGAGATAGATCATACTTTTTGTCCAGTAGGATTTCTGCTTAGCCATCCCTGCTGATGAGGGTTAGGACTACTGGTGGTCAAGGGGAGAGTCTATAGCCTTATCCACACGGCAAATATGCAATTTGAGAGGGTTACCAGTCTTTTTTAATTTCCAGCCAGAGTCTGGACAGGGCGCAGGCTTGAGATGACAGGCATGGATCCAGGAAGTGATTCCGTTTACCTTTACTGCTGTAGGTGTTATAAGTAGCACCTGGTATGGTCCTTTCTAGCAGGGTTCTAGGGATGATACCAGATGTTGTCTTACATAGACAAAGTCTCCCACTTGATATCGGTGTGGAGTCCCTTCGTCCCCGGATTGGTAGGCAGTGGCCAGCTGTTTTCACAGGTATCACTGGGTTCTTTCAAGAGCTTTAAGTCTGTCAAGCAAGGGGGTGTGAAAGGAATCGTTAGGTCTTAGAGTTGGGGTCAGGTCCCTTATTGGAGGAGGGGCACCATAGAGAATTTTATAGGGGGTGAAATTACACAAAGAAACAGAGGGAGTATTTCTTGCATGAAACAGTGCATAAGGCAGGAGCATAGTCCAATCTTTTATGCCAGTCTCCAAGCTTAATTTTGTCAAGGTCTCTTTAATGGTTTTATTTATTTATTTTTTAACCTGTCCTGAGCTCTGGGGTCTATAAGCGAAATGTAACTTCCAATTAATCCCCAGGGTCCTGGTTAACCCCTGACTTACCTGGGCCATGAACGCTGGTCCATTATCAGACCCTATTACCTTAGGCAGGCCGTATCTTGGAAAAATATCTTTCAGGATCTTTTTGACCACCATTTGCGCCATTTCTTTTTTTGTGGGGAAGGCTTCAATCCATCCTGAAAATGTATCTACAAAGATTAGGAGATATTTAAGTTCATATCTTGCTGGCTTAATTTCAGTAAAGTCCACTTTCCAAAATTGTTCTGGTCTGATTCCTCGAAGGTGCCTTCCTACAGGAAGCTTGGAGGGGTAAGCATTAACCAACTGATAGACCCGACAGGCTTTTGTTACCTGTTCAGCTATTTCCTTTCGCTGTGAGCCAGTTAGTGGAAAACTCTGTTCTTGATCCTTCAGGAATGCCTGCAATTTCTTTGAACCAAGGTGAGTGAGTTGATGTACATTTTTAATGCAGTGTAGGGCTTTCTGAAATTGCAGGCTGGGCTCAATAAAGTCGAGGAGTTCAGTGTCAGTGTCCTTATGTTCCCCCGGTGTGGAAAGTGTTAACATGTTTACTCTGTTTAAGGCTGCCAATTTGGCCTCTTCATTTGCCCTCTTGTTAGATGGGGGTGGTATCTGCACAACGGTTTGTTTTCTGGGCTCAGTGAGCCATCGTTTACCGCCCCTAAGGGAATAGTCCAGGAAGACTACTTCTTGCTGGCAAATTTGGGCCTTTTTGGCAGAAGCTCTATAACTGAGTTGAGCAAGCTCAGATAATAGTGCTTGGGTCCCAGACTCACAGTTTTCCTTGGTATTGGCTGCCAGTAGCAGGTCTTCCACATATTGAAGCAGAGTGACTTTGGGGTGCGTAGTTCTGAAGTTGTTGAGATCTCTGTGGAGGGCTTCATCAAAAGAATGGGGGAGTTTTTGAACCTCTGTGGGAGTCTGGTCCAAGTTAGTTGATCAGAATTTTCAGTTTCTGGATTTACCCATTCGAAAGCAAACAGCAACTGACTATCTTTATGCAGAGGTAAGCAAAAGAAAGCATTTTTTAAGTCCAGGACAATATACCATTTTCAGGGTGCTAAGCAGATTGTATGGATTAGGTACTGTGGGGTGAATGTCCTGCACTCTGTTGTTGATCTCTCTTAGGTCTTGAATGGGGTGATAGACCCCAGTTCCTGGCTTTTTTACTGGTAGCAGGGGAGTGTTCCAGGCCTATTGACAGGGCCTTAGGACCCCTAAGGCCAGATATTTCTGAATATGGGGCCTTATCCCATCTTTAGCTTTTTTGCTCAGAGGATAGTGTTTAATATTAATTGGGGAGGCTGAGGTTTTTAACTCCACCATTATTGGAGGTTGTTTTACGGCTAGGCCTAATTTAGCAGTTTCTGCCCAGGCATCTGGGTAATCTGTTATCCATTTCTGAGATAGCTTGCCTGTTTGATCAGTCTTGGGGGGTATGAAGAGTTGATGTTCATCTTCTACTGAAATAGTTACAGCCATGACTATAGGAGTTTTTACTGAAGGATTTAGAAATTTCATTTGGGGGCCTTCAGGGTTAAAAGTTATTTTGTCCCAGAGTTTGTTGAGCAGATTTTTGCCCACCAATGGGGCTGGGCATTCTGGGATCACTAGGAAGGAGTGATGGACTTTTCCTTTCCCCAGGTCCATGGTCTTCTTAGTTGTCCAAGCCCGATATTTACTGCCATTAGCCCATTGAACTAGAGACCTTTTAGTTGATAGAGGGCCCAATGGGGCCTTAAGGGCTGAGTATACTGCCCCTGTATCCACTTCAAAGTTTACTGGGGTCCCCTCCACTTCAAAAGTTACCCTGAGCTCGGGGAGGGGATCCGAGCCCCGACTTTCCTAGTCATCCTCCAGAGTTAGAATGGCTGGCTGGTGTGGCTGTTTCTTTCTAGGGCACTCTTTGGCCCAGTGTCCTTTTTATCTACAGTGGCACATTGATCTGAGGCCAGAGGTGGCTTCTGGCATAAGCCCAGGTATCCCTTTCTGCCCTGTCTCTTAACTTCTGGCCCATTTGTTGTTGTGACCAGGACCTTAGTCAATGCCTTAGCCTGTCTTTTGTTTCTTTCATCCTCCCTTTGCTCCCTTTCTTTCTCCCTCCTTTGTTCCTTCTCTTCCTTATTTTCTCTCTTATAGAATACCTTCTCGGCTTCTCTGACTAAATCTCTCAAAGTCATATCTTATAATCCATCTAAGCATTGTAATTTTCTTTTAATATCCAGGGCAGCTTGCCCAATAAAGGCCATTGTGACAGATGCCTTTTGATCCTCTGCCTGAGTGAGTATCAAAAGGAGTATATCTCCTATATGTCTCCATAATTCTCTCTAGAAACATAGAGGGAGATTTATCAGGCCCTTGAATAATCATCTCTCTTACCTTGGCCAAATTAGTTGGCCGTCTAGCAGAGACCCATTATTAGAGCCTGGCGATAAGTGGATAGATGCTCCATACCTTCAAAGGTGTTGGTGTCCCAGTTGGGTCAGTTTAAGGGGATGTTGTGTCGGTCACCCATCTGGTCCGAGGATATTTTTTTTTCTAGCTTCCAGGAGGATTCTCTTTTGTTCCTCTGTCATGAAGAGAGTCCCTAGGAGTTGTTGGCAGTCATCCCAAGTAGGCTGGTGTGAAAACGCTGGCAGGTTCTTTGAGTTCTTTTAGTTGGGCCAGTTTCCTCCAGGGGAGGAGGGGCTGAGTCAGCATCAGGGGAATCACTTAGAGGGTGTTGGGGGTTGGGGGACGAGGGCAGGGGATAAGGAAGGAGGAGGAGAGTCCATTAAAGTCAAATCTTGAGATTCAGGGAGAACAGAGGGTGAAGGAGGAGGAGGAGCAGAGGGTTTGAGAGACAGAATCATGGGGGAAGGAGTAGGAGCATGGACAGGGACAAGGAAAGGTTTCATCCATGGAGGAGGAGATTTGCAGAGGTCCTGTCAAGTTAAGATATACAGCTATTGATATGGATGGCTATGTGGTCCCAGCTGAAAGACTTTTCAAATTAGTGGGAAGTAGAAAGATCCTTCTGGGGGCCATCCGACTCCAAAGGTGGGCCATTTTGAGGCACAGAGAGTCTGCCAGGTCCGGCGTTTTACTGAAAAAGAAAGATTCTGAGCCCTTAAGTGGACTTCAGTCCAGTGATTAAGGGTCAGGGACAGAGGCGTGGAATGGCTTTGTCTCATAATGAAAGTTACTTAACAAAGACAGGGACAATACAAACGTGACACAAACACGGACACACACAGTAAACATGTAACACAAGTTTAGAGGCAAAGATTAAAAACAGACAGTGAATTTAACCTGAGAGAAGGAATTGCCAGCAAGACCAGATGGGTTGGCAGCAGAATATACCCGACAAGGGCGTTTTCGTCCCTCTGAGGGCGTTTCTGTCCCTCTACCAGATGAGGGCACTTCCGTCCCTCCCAGAGTCCTCCAAGGTGTCCCTTGAAGGACGTGGCCTGTGGCTTCAGGAAACGTATGTCCACCACTGCCAGGGGGAGCTTATGCTCTTTGCTGGCAACCACACTCTGTCAACCCAAATCGAAAAACCAGAAAAGCTCTGAGAGCTCATGCTCTCCACTGAGCCAAAAAACAAGCTCTGAGCAATCGCAAAGTAAAAACAAGAAGGATAAGAAGAGGAAGAAGAAGAAGAGGAGGCGCCTTATTTACCCCCTAAAGGAGTCTGTTGGGGTCTCCCTGTCTGGTGATGTGCACTTCCCGGCCAATGCACCAAATGTAAGGGACCGGCGAAATGTTGGAGGAAGACACCACTAAGAGACTGCCTCATGCAACAACAAAGGGTTTATTTGGGGACCAGCATGCTGGGGCTCAGAGCTCACTAGAGCAAAGAGAGATAGAGCCCTGGGAAAAGCTTAAGCAGAGCTTATATACTTTCCTTGGAGAGGGCAGGGAGGGAAGTTCATTGACGGGTCAGGGCGAGTGGGCAGTTTGCCTGCAACCAAGTGAGGGAGTGCATTCTGCAGTTTGGCAGTTGGGGACAGCACATTCTGGGAACAATATTAGCAAACAGTTCTCAGGATTTCAACAGTGTTTTGTTAAGTATACAGAAAAATGGAGTGACAAGTACCTATTTTATTAACCTTTCAATATAAATTAAAGTAAGAAGAAAGACAAATAATGACGGTAGCAGTCTCCGCTAGAGAACCATCCTGGAGAAATCTTAATACATGGTACATTGATTCCCCTACAGATAATTTTATTTAACTTCAAAGTATCTATTGATATCATTAGAATATGATATCATATTTTCTTAAAAAGTATTCTTCTCCATTTGTCTTGCCTTCACTTGTTTTATGAGACTGGGTAATTTCTGAATAACAGAAATTTCTGCCTAACAGTTCTAGAGGCTGGTAAGTGCCAGATAATGATGTGCTTGCTGACTCCTCAGGTGACAGATGAGCAGGAGAATCCATTCATTGAAACCCATTTTAAAATGATATTAATCATGAGGGTGTGTGAACGTCTAGTGCGTTCGGGTCCCTGGGTAAGGGTCGCGAAATCACCGGGACACAGGGGATGCAGAGCCAAGGCAGCAATTGCAACTGCATGCTGAGCTTTATTTGCATGTTTCTTTTATATTCTTCTTCTAACAAAGCAAGCAATTCTTCAATAACACTTCACCCACATAGCCCAAGTATCATGCCTCAGCGGGTACACAGAGCTAAATTCAAGTTGTTCCTGTTCTTTTTGATAAGTACCCTCCCAAAGTTCTTTGTAGACATTATCTAATCCCCGAATATACTGTTCCCAGGTCCAGTATGCAGGAAGCTTCTTCCTCTAGGCCAAACCATGCAGAAGCTTTTTTCTTGTGATAAGGGGAAAAGGACCTTTCCTTCTCCTAGCGAGGCATGCCTTCAGCTGACCTAAATCACAGCTACAGCTTCTTGCAAAGTGTCAGGCTGAGGGAGCTAAACTCTGCACACTTAAGCCCCAACAAGGGTGGAGTATGACTAAAAACCTCACAAAGTTTATACCTTTTAATACTGTTGTATCTGGGATTCAGGTTCCAACACATGTAATTTAGGAGACACATTCAAACCATAATACCATTTAAATTATTAGAGAGCTTTAGTATCCCAGAGACAGACTGTATAACATACATTATAGGAATGAAGTCAAATTGCCCATTTCCATGCCAGTGTTGTGGAGAAACTGTATATCTTTTGTCAAGTTATTTACCTGTCTGTGTAAAATAGAGGTGATCTTGTAGTGGCACCCCCTTTCTCCACAAAAAAGTCGCAACTGGGTTTCTCCAGAAATCTTCACCATGGCTGATTTTAGGACTGTCAGCAATAGAGACTCTACAAAACAGTTCAATGTAGATAAACTTTCTATTTTCGTGTTGCCCTATTTTACTTGGCCACTGACCTGGAAAAAATTGCCACTCTAGTGCTGAACACCCCTTTATTAGTTTTTCACAAACATGTCTCCTGTATAGTAGTTTGTAGAAATGTGTAAACAAGGCCTCTGGTCTGGAGCTGAAGCTCCACAGAGATGTCCACGTTTCTAAGATAAAAGAAGTTACCAGTTGGGTTCCATGGTAACAGCTGGCAGGGGAAGGAAAGGAAGGGGAGAAGAAGCTCTCCCCTTCTAAGGTGTTGTCCTTGAAGGGTTAACTTGCCAAGAACAGTGAAAGAAAAAGCTCCTTTTATGTGAACTTTTGCAGACTGTGAACTTCTGAGCCCCTCCCATTATATGCTAGGTATAAAGTTCTGAAACTACCTGAACTCAAGGTTCAGGGGATTGATTGATTACAGCAAAAGCTGTGCCCTATGAACCTGGTTGCTGCCAAATAAAAAACTGTTTCCTGCTATCTTTGGTGCTTTGCCTCATCTGTCCCTACAATAATATTAACACCTACTTTTAAAAATAGCTGGAAAGATTAAAATGATTATACATGTAAAGTATATAACACATTATCTGTCATGAAGTAAATATTGCATAAGTACTAACTATTATTTTTGTTCTTTCATCAAATCTTCCACCCATTTATAATCATACCAGTTATGTTATTGAAGTAAGTAAAGCCAGTTGGTGAAAAAGTGCTCAACTTTCCCTTAATTCTTGTTGAATGCTTGAAATTGGGCCCTTCCTGAAGTGTTAATGGTTTTCCTAGAGTTGTGAGTCTCTGTCTGAATTCTGTGTATACTCTTTCTTCCTTTCATTACCTCTCCACAGCCCTACCCCTTTTTTTTCCTTCTGAATTTCCAAAGCATTATTTTTCTACTGGTCTCTTCTATGGGCTTTTGAACATGATCTTCTGCTCATTCCAAAAAGAAAGGCAAATAATAGAATAGATACTTCTTTCTGTGTCACTCTCAAGGCAATTCATGGTTTAAGTGTCTTTCCTGATTGGCCCATAGTGAAATCTCACCATTCCTTGGATTGTGACTTCAATTCATGATAATACATTGAAATAATTATAGTTAAGTAATCAATGACCTACAATCCAGTGAATATTTTCGTTGAAATATTACATTAATTTTCTAGGACATTTAATCAGTCACTACCTCCTTTATTTTTGAAATGGGTTAATCTATTTTCTTTAGTGACACTTCTTTCTGTTTTTTTCTATCTTCCCATCCCTTTAATTTTGGTGCCAATAAAGTCCCTCTACTTTTCTAACTTCACAAAATATTCTTAAGTGACCACATTCTAATCATTGGTTTCAACCCTGAACTATTTATTATAGAATTTTAAATATCTATTTTCATATATATATATATATATATATATATATATATATATATATATATATATATATAGCGATTAAATCCAGGGGTAATCTATCACTCAACTACATGCCCAGCTGTTCTTAAAGTTTATTTTGAGACAAGATTTTGCTACGTTGCAGAGGCTGGCCTTAAACTTAGAATCTTCCTACCTAAGCCTCTTGAGTTTCTGGGATTATAGGCTGTGCCACCAATGCTAGCTAGACCTTTCTTTAAATATTCAGTCTTGAATATTTGAAAAATACTTGCCTCTTGAAAATATTTGTTTGATTATACGCATATACCTCCAACTCCTCATTTTAAGAAATGAAGTAAGGGTCTTTTATCCGACCTGCTACTTTGGCCTTTGTTTCTCTTCTCACTAAATTGCACTATCTTTCAACTTCACCATCACTGGAAATTTGTCTCTTAATCAGGCACTAATTCCTATAGATTTTCCCTCTTCATTTGAAGGGATGTGTAAGTCCTTGTTATCCCCAGTCACCTGGAACTAAATGTTCCTGTCTTTCCATACCACCACACTAAGGACCAAGGTCCCAACACATGACCTTTGTGGACAAAGAACATTCAAACCACAGTGGAAAATTTGTTTTATCTCCCAGTTACAACTACTTAATTTATATCAAGAGGGGGTTAATAGTATCAATCATGAGTTTAGTATAAGTCTATTAAATTGTACAAAATTCTGGTTGTCAGATAATAAATGCTATATCACGTATAGTTGTTACCTTAGCTAAAGAAAAATTTTGAATATAAAGCTCTTTATAATGTTATCTACAATCTTATTTCTTACCTCTACCCAGCAAGCGTTGTTAGATTCAACAACATTATTGCGCTTGAACTTTGCATAATGTTTTGCGTTTTTTATTATTCAGTTAGTTTTGCTTCTACATTGGAAATTTATTTACTTGGCTTTTTTAACATAAGAATTTTGTATTAGTGGTAGTAATGAATGTGCATATATGCACATGTTTGTTATATTGTTATAGATGGGGAGGTTAACTGTAGAAAACTATTAAATGTTTTTTTTTTTTTTTTTTTTTTTTTTTCCCTGGGCTTATGTGGCATAGCACTTTTAGAAGATAAGATGGACCAGTACTGAACTACTGAACAACATTTTTGAGGGTAATGTTTCAGTGCCTGTTTTACAAAAGCATTTGAGTTCTGAAACTGATATTTTTATTTAAAATGTGCAAGAAACCACTTAACCTTTTAAGAAATTATTTTTCTTCATCTTTAAAATAGAAACACTGAAAACCTAAGAGGCCCACCACACAAAAAATTACATTGAAATGATGTAATATGTAAAAACTGGATTTTTGAATGAATTAAATATATTAAGTTAATTTATGATAATATTTTTTGTTCTATAATACCTACTATATATGTGTGTGTTTACTGTTATATATAATTACTTCTTCCAGCTCATCAATGAATTCTGACCATATTGGTGAACAATTTTTCATTAAACTTATAATTTCTTATTAATTTTGGAATTTTTGATTTAATTTTATTATGTTTTGTAATGCTGTGAATGTTCTTTTTGAAATATACTTTATTTTTGATTGACATACATATATTGACAGTACATAGTTATGAGGGACACTTTGATGTTTTGACTCACATATATACTGAGTAGCGATTTTTCACAATACTTCAAAAAAAAAAAAACAATATGTACTTCTAGAAACCTTCTCCAACTAAAGGGACAAATGAACATTTTTTAATATGTATTTTTTGTTAAGGGTGGACATAATACCTTTTATTTTATTTGTATGTGGCGCTGAGGATTGAACACAGTGCCTCGTATGTGTCAGGCAAACACTCTACAATTCAGTCACAACCCCAGCCCTGAACTAACATGTTTCTTACCAGAATATTTTTCCCACAACAAATATGTCTTTACTTTTTAAACTCTCCTATATTTCCACCCCCAAGATTCAATGAAAATTCATGAACAATTAACATTATCTAAATCATTCATAGACTAAATTTCTGTGTGTTCACAATAATTCAAGAATATTGATATTATATAGACATCCCATAGCTACTGTGATAAGATTTTAAATCTTAGAAATTTTTATTTATATGCCCTTGGATAATAACATGTGAAGAATGAAAAAAAACTTTATTTTACACTTCCTTATCTTTTTCACCAGCTTTCAATTTGACAGAATGAGTGATGATTTTCTTAGTTGTCACCATTAAAATATAGCATTTCTATACCCTTTCTACTTTTTATCATCTGATAAATGCTATTGGAATTCTTATTATGAACTGCTCTGTAAATGTTCTGACAACTTCTCAAACAGTCATCAGATGACTGGTTTTCAATAAAGTTGCATATTCACTTTCACTTTAGAGTTGACTCTTTTTGTTCTCACAGAGTCTATTATTATTTTTTTTTTACTTATGATGAGATTTTAGCATATTCTATTATTTAAAAAGAAAACTGATATTGACACTAGAAATACCAAATTCACTTCAGCTCATGTTTTTTTTTTGTCTGTTAAATGTTTTTGCTTTTCATTTAGTGTCTTAATAATACATATGTACCTGAGAAATAGAGATATTTTATGTTTGTTATTGGATAATGTTACTTTTTATTACTATTCTATTTTGTGACAAATATGTCCTTTGAGACATGTTTTCTCATTCCTCAAGTTTACTTCCTAACACTGCTTATATTAGCCACCAAGTAAATGCAAATTACTCTTCAGAGAGTTGTATGTATAGATCTTCAATTATAAACATTAGGGTATATATCTTAAAATCAACTCAAATCACAGTTTTTGATTCTAAAAGAAGTGATGAAATGGAAGCTAATAAATCTTGATTTTAACACATTTAAATGCTCATATTTTATGAGGATGGAATTTGTTCTTCACAATAACTCAAACTGCATCCTAGATACCTTGATAAAACAACCTTCTACACTACTAGAACTAAACATACATTCTAGAATTTTGTTTTTGAACTGCTTTCGAACATCTTACAATATGTAAAATGAAAATATGATTCTGAATTTCTATTAAGAAATTCTAAGTAATGGGACTTGTTTTGTGAACTATCTCAAAAGAAATCAAAGTATTAGAAACCAAAAAATAATGCAAGCCATTAAAATTCACAGACAATTACTTCAACTGCATGAGATATTTTCTTGGTTGATATAATTAAAATAGAAATATTCCACCGTTCATATGCTACTATTTTGTTCCTTCTTTAGGTTATCAAAAAGGGAAGCCAATGCTGCAAGTTCAAAATTTTGCTATTATTTCAGTCAATTAAAAGAGTTGTAGAAAAAAAAAAAAAAGAAAAACTCTACAGTTAAGCAGAGTAACAATGCAATGTAGAATCACAATTGACAATTGACTCGTTCTCTGCTTCCCCCCCCCTTTTTTATTGGTTGTTCAAAACATTACAAAGCTCATGACATATCATCTTTCATACATTTGACTCAAGTGGGTTATGAACTCCCATTTTATACTCCAAATACAAGTTGCAGAATCACACCGGTTACACATCCACATTTTTACATAATACCATATTAATGACTTTTGTATTCTGCTACCTTTCCTATCCCCTACTATCCCCCTTTTATCTCTTTCCATCAGAACTATTTTTCAAACAATTAAAGTCTAGAATTGATTTCATCATTGCCAGTTGAAGTATATTTTGCTTTTATGTTTATACCAATTTTTTTATATCTAAAGTTTCTATTTATTTCCTTCCAAATTAATAGGCTACTAGAAATTGGTTTATTTGCCTTTCAGGTACTGAGGTTTCTGGCCAGGTGCAGTGGCACACACCTGTAATCCCAGCCACTCTTTGGCTGAGGGAGGAGGATCAGGAGTTCAAAGTGATTCTGGGTTCAATCCCTGATAAGAAAACAAAATAAAACAAAAAAACAATTTACTGACATTTTAAAATGTTTTGTTTCACTATCTAGTCAAGAGTACTTCATAGGAATCATAAATAATATACAAGAATTTACATGGAATACTAATTCAAATGAAATAATAAAGCAATACTGTATTTAGGCCAGAATATAGCAAGTGTAGTGTAGGATTTTTGTTTTGAAACTTCTGTGAGTTTCTAGCTGAGATGGTTAATCTTGGTTGTCAAATTGAGTGTATTAAGAAATGCTTAGGGCTAGGAATGTGGTCCCATTGGACAATGCTTGCTTAGTGTATGTGAAGACCTGGAATCAATTTCCAAAATCGCAAAACAAACAAACAAACAACAACCACAAAACCAATACCATAGTAACTTAGTACACATCTGGGCAGTTGAATCCCTGCGCCTGTTTCCAGAGATGATTGGCACTTGGCCAGGGAACTCAGGGCGGAAGACCCGCCCTGAACATGGGTGGCATACTCCAATAGGCTGAAGGCCCAGGCAGAACAAAAGGCGGAAAAAGAGAGAAGCTCACTTTCATGAGCAAATAGAATTTTTCTTGAGAGCCTGCCTTTTTTTTTTTTTTTTTTTTTTTTTTTTTTTTTGCTGCTGCCATCACCCACTGACTTCAAACTCCAGTTTCTTCAGCTTTTGAGTGAGGATTTACACCAGTTATTCTTTAAGGAGTGTTCAGGCCTTCCACCTCCAGTGGAGCCTCATCAGTGGTCCCTCTTGTTTTGAGGCATCTAGCTTCTTGTTCTGAGCCAGCTTCAGGTTTTACCTGCTTTCCAGCTTGAACATAGCCTTTGTGGGATTATCCTGCCTCTGATACCGTAAGCAAATCTATTAAATCTCTTTTTATAATTGCTTATACATTCTCTTGGTTCTGTCCCTCTAGGGACCCCTAACTGATAATCGGATAATCACAAGTTTAATAAGTACAACCATTCAGATGGCGTCTCCAAGCTTCCCTCCCCAGAGATTAACAGACAAGTTTATTAAGATGAAATTTCTGGAGTTCTTAGGAACAAGAAGCCTCTTTAGGCAAAAACTGCCTGGAGGACCAAGAATTTTAAATTTGTTTCAGTAGATTAAAATAAAAATTGGTGAATATTGGCCCTGTAATCCCAGCAGCCCGGGAGGCTGAGGCAGGAGGATCAAGCGTTCAAAGCCAGCCTCAGCAACCCAGAGGTGCTAAGCAATTCAGTGAGACCCTGTCTCTAAATAAAATAAACAACTGGGGTAGGGATGTGGCTCAGTGGCTGAGTGCCCCCTGTGTTCAATACCCTGTACCAAACACACACGCACACACACATACACCCCAAAACAAAACAAAATTTGGTGAATATGTTAAAGAGAAAGGAAAATAAAATTTCAAGGTTTCAGTTGAGAAGGTAAAGAAATGAAGGATGAAAATAGATAATTTGAACTTGAAGCAATCAAATTGAAAATAATAAACGCATAAATTGTTGGGAAAGGAGACAAAAGCCAAACTGAAGAAAACCATTTGCTTCTTTCTAAATGGAAAGAGAACTATGGGCAATTATGCAAAAGAGGGAAAATACATGCAAAATAAAGCAACACATGGAGACCCTCTATTCAATATTCTTGGAAAGCAGTGGTTATTTATGAAATGTTACTACAATTCACAGTTACTAGAATTCTAAAAATACAGTTCTTGTGACATTGATTTTGTAAGAACTCTACAAGTGTTTCATATACGAAAACCAATAATTTCTCTTTAGATTTGGAAAAATATAAGCATCATTTGGAGAATACTGTAAGACAATTTGAATAATAAGTGGCCACAACTTTTAATTAAAAATTACCCACAGCTGCTAATTTTTGAAGAAGAAAAGCTATATCCTAAACTTGACTCTTTTTCTAACTATATATTTTTTAACCAGAAATATGGCAGAAACACCATGTATCTGATCTTTGTATTCAAGTGGAATCTGTACCTGTAAAAATATTTTCAGGACTGGGAAAGAGCAACTCTCTCATGATAGAAATTGATCCATCTCTTGTGGCAAATAGCCAATGTTGATACCTGATAGAAGAAACCTAATTCCTCAGTTCCTCTTTTTCTTCTTTTTTGTCTGTCAAAAGAAATATTCTTCAGAAAGAAAGAGTAGACAATATATTGGCTAAGGCAAACAAAATTAATGAGGAATGAAAGAGTGTAAATAACTGCTCTAAATTAATTTTGTATGTGGTCCAATCATTTTATACTAGGATATTTATTCATTACTAGTTTAGTTTTTATTTTCTATATTTTATGATGCTACACATTAGCAGACTCCATGATCATCTTTTGCTCCTTGTCTAAATGGATCCATCAAAAACAGTTATGATTCATTTTGCTCTCTTTACTTGGCATTTGAGTCAACAATAATATCTCTTGATTTCCTTAATTTCTCACTGGCAACTTCTTAAACACTAGTCTTCAGATATGCTAGTTAAACACTCTATTACTGAGCTGCAACCTCAGTATGTTCTTGGTCATTTTACTTTTGCTAGTTACAGTCATTATTTGATCTGACATAATTACTTTACATAGTGTCAATAAAAATATGATAACCATTAGACAGCTTTTTTATTTGCTCCAGAACCTGAATGTATATCTACTAGTTTAATTGACATCTCCACTTATATGTTTTGTGATACTGAATTCTTGTTTATATCTGTTGCTCTTCCTTTTCTCCATCTCCACATGTCAAATTCAAAGTTGCTAAATTAAAAGCCTTTCAATAATTCTGATTCCTTTCTCCCCCTCTTATATTCTGTATCCAAAACAACCACACATTGTCTCAGCAGTACCATTTGAAAAATACTGCAATTCGATCATTTTTTAGAATCATTTTCCTTGTTACTACTTGAGTTAAAAATCACCATCATTGCTTGCAGCAGTCTCAAAGCTTCAAATTGGTCTCCTTCATTCCAGCTTTGTCAAAGTAATCTATTCTACATATGGCAGCTAGTGATCCTTCTAAAACATAACCTGTTTGTAGGTTTCCATCTTACACAATGTAAAATAAAAAATAAAAAAAGTTCTTACCTAGGTCTACAGGGCCTTACATAATCAAGATTGCACAATCAGGATTCCTTCTTCTTCTTCTTTTTTTTTTTTTTTTTTTTTTCACACTACAACACTCTCCTCTGTTCATCCACTCCAGCTACATTGACTTTCTTATTTCACAACCACCAAGCATTCTCTTGTTTTGGGGATTTTTCTGTTCTCCTCAGATACACACATTCCTCATTTCCTTAGATTCTCTTAAAATGTTTCTTTCTCACACAATAATACTTATTTATTTTGTCCAGTCATACTCTATTATTTAATCATTTTTACCACTAGGATTTTTTCTTCTTTTTTTCTACTCAGAAGAAAATTACATGACAGCAGGAACTTTACATGTTTTGTCTGTTGCTATGGCTCCACATTGTAGAATAACCTGATATAGCATTTAATATGTATTTGTTGAATAAATAAATGCACCATTGGATAAATTGATCTACAATAATGAAACACATTTTTCAGTTTCACATTAGATGAGAAAATTGAAGCTCTAATGAAGAGAGACATACTCAATCACATTTATAAACTCAATAAGTAGCTAAGCCCATATTTCAAGTTTACTCAGTTTTCTAGCTATAAATAGTAACTACTCAATTTTACACAGCCCATATATTAGTAGGAAGATAGTAGAATTTATATTCATATTTCATGATTTAGAGTATATTTCCTATCTTTATACCACAAAATCCACTTTCTATTGATGTGTATTAGGTTCTAGTTTTGTGTATTAGGTATCTTGAATATTTCACATAAATTCTAAGCCTTTGATCATGTTATTTTGCTAAGAAATCTGTCTCTTCCCTGCACTTTACCTGTGTAACTCTTAATGATTTCTTAAAATAAGCTTTGATTGGTAGCCCCCCACCATCACATCTGTAGGATGAGGTGAATTAAATTCCATCTTTATGATCTCATACCAATGTAACACTGCTGTCATATTGTTTATGAATCTGTCTTTCCACAATACTTAATACAGAAGCTGTGACTTGTATATTTTTATTAGTTTTATATTCACTACCTAATAGTTCACATACTTATAAAAAATATGATTTTTCAAAATCTTCAGAATACAGCATATTTAAAGAAAATGATAGATATTATAATCTCATCTTTAAAGCATCATATAATCATAAATATTAATGACAAATTTAAAATTCAGAAGTAGAGAAAAACATAAAATTGTGTTGTGAGAATGATTTTATTATTGATCCACGTTTGAGTTTCTCCTATTGCAGGTGCACTATTCTCCAAATCAGAGAAAATCAATTAATTAGATCACATCAAAATGGTAGATGCATAACTGCTAAACAATTACATTTCTATCTCTATTTTGGCTTATCTATCCAGTGCAAATCAAATATTTGATAGGGTTTGTTTTCAAATCACTAAAAGTAATAAATAATCAGTTGTTATTATCAGCATCTGGGTGAAAGAAATGAGGAAAGTAGTATGAGAATAACTGTGAGTCTTAAATGATAATCACACAATTGTGAAAGAACTGTGGGGGACTGGGTCTGTAGCTCAGTGGCAGAGTACTTGCCTAGCATGCATGAGGCACTGGGATCTATCTTCAGCACCACACAAAAATAAATAAATAAAATAAAGGCATTCTGTACATGTACAACTACAAGAAAATTTTAAAAAAGAAAGGATTTTTTAAAAAAAGAACTGTGGGAAACATAGGGGAAATATTAAGATAAATTGCTAATTTTGCTCTTCCCAATATACTGTAATGTATATATTAAATGGTTACACAGGCTTGAGTGCATAGCCAACCATACAGATAAGTATATCACATTGGGATCCATATTTCCAAGCATGGTAAATAAATACATTTACAGACACTCCTAGACTTATAATGGGATTATGGATTATGTTCCAATAAATCCATCATAAGTTGAAAATATATAATAATTCATTGAATATACCTGACTTACATTGTAAAAGAGCTTAGCAGTATGAAATAGTGTAGGTCAGTTGTTTCCCCTATTGATCACTGGATGCATTGTTCAATATTGAAAGAGAGTATCATGTAGCATATTACTAGTCTGGAAATTCAAAATTTGAAGTATGATTTCTATTACATGTATATGGATTTCACATGGAACAGTCACCAAAACATAAGTGAAACCATCATAAGTTACATATCATCTGAATAGTCATATATCAATAAGTTGATAAAATCTCTATGACTCTGGAAAGATAAGAGCCCCAGGCATGAAAGAGAAACTATGAGAGACCGTACTTTTCTCAAATGAATAAAATAGCCTGAGGTTTTTTCATAATCCTTATTCCTAAGAAAATGAAAATTTACTGAATTTACTGAAGACCAAAACAATTATTTTACTTAAATATTTTAAAAACTGATTATTGCGATTATGACAACATAATTTTCCATACAACAAATTTAGAACTTGATTAAATTGTGTAATAGATACTTCAGAAAATGACAATCTAAAGTAAACGTTTCCAAAAGTTTTATAAATTGAAAAAAATTAAAGCTAGAACTGATAATAAGAGTATACCAAGATACTTAGGAAAACAGAATAATAAGGGCTAATAATCAAAATGTGCCAATATCTGGTAATACCATACCACATTACTTTTCAATATGGAATCACAAACATTATAAATGTTATAGATCTAGTAATGTGTTGTTGAGTAAAGTCATATTGTTTTGCTAGTAATTACTACTTTATTAAACTGCTTTTATTATCAGAATCATCAAGATTTTGGTAAACCTTTTTTTTTTTTTATTGTAGGACCATAGAATTTACTAAGTGACATATGAGAAAGATGTGATGGGAAATATAGAAGCAAGATATCACATTATTAAGGAGAAAATTTCTTACCCTATTATCTTTTTTTAAATGAATAACTTGCAACTTATTCATTTAAAAAATGGGGTGGGCCTCAAAGTCACTTGGTAACGTAAACATGAAATACTGCCCCATTAAAAATGTTTCAACACACGTGAGGAAAGCATAGCCCTGAAGAATATCAGCATAGCATTTCTTTATTGGTCTGAAACTGTGCTATTTTCTTTCAACAAAGAAAATTTAACTTTCTTTATGACTATTTTTGATTAATACTAGCTTAGTGACCTCATGGGTCATTAGAAGTCAGGTGACACATACAAAAATATATCATACCCTGTAAATTTTCCTTCATTGTGAAAATGTTCCCTCATTGAGAAGAAAATGTGGGAAAAGAGACCTCTGAGATACCAGGATGTTTATGCCTTCCAAATTTGTTCAATATCTACCTGTGTTTATATTTATTTTCTTGCATTGTGTTTTAAGGAATGGCTATTATTTCTGAATTTTTTTTTTTATAATGCACTTCAATGTGTCAAGTGAGAAAGTACTAGGGAAGTTCAGATTCTTTGCTACTTAATGTCAATTGACAGATCTTAAATAGATACATAGGTAAAAGGCAGACCCTATCTGCCTTGCCTGTTTTTGGTGCTTCCCTTTACATTATATAAAAGCTCAATATCTCAATTCTCATTTTCTATACAAGACTACTTTTCTAAAATAGATATTTTCCACGTGTAGGTTGGCATTCCAAGTACAAGTTTCACATTAATAATGGGTATATAAAAAGATACCTATAATACATTTGTCAGTATGTGATGGCAGGGAGATTATCTTTGAGGAGAAGAAATATTGGAAGAAATTTATAATGAAGATTAACTTCTACAATTTCATTGAGTCTTAAAAGAAGGCATGCTCAAATAAAAATACACATGCTTGATTTATTGCAATATGATGTTTCAAATATATTTTTCTATCTATAATTACTATCAGAGGATTTTTTGATAGATTCTTATATTATTTTTTTATTAGACCACCAACAGAATATCCCTTACTATCTAAGAAGTATATGAAAACAATTGATTCACATTTTTCTCAGGTGGCTTTCTTAACACCTGTTTTTTAACAATAGCTTCATAATTTTATGACTGTAATCCAAAATGTCATCAATTTTTATTAACTGTAATTAAACATATTGAAAGTATGTTTTGGTATGAAAACAAAATTAGGAGAGATTTTGCATATGTATTATTTTCTTTGGTAACATAGTTGTTCATATTATTCTAGTTAAAATAAATAAATCAGTAATGTTTATTCATAGTCCTAGATTTTGTGATTATAAAAGATATTTTTCTTCTAACAAATACTTCAAAGAAATAATTTAATTTGTAAATATAAAACTATATAACATAAGTTAGGGACATAAGAAAATAAATATAAACACAGGTAGATATTGAACAAATTTGGAAGCATCAACCTTTGACCATGAATGTGAACTGTTTCACTTTACTTATAGAGAAAATTGTAACTTGTAGAGAAATTTAAGCCATCAGATTTTATAATTACTATTTATTTTTAATAAACAATTGAATTTCAGAATACAAACTAATTTATCATGGATTAAATTTAAATTTAAGCATGTTGACCCTTTTATGTAGTACCTATTATTTTTCTACATTTTTAAAATATAAAAATTCTTAGTCTGTGAAACCAGAATATCCTAAAATATAGGTGACATACTAGTTTAAATTAGATATTTATGCATTTTGTCTATACCAACCAATGAGCATCAAATTTCTAAGCAACTATATTTCATCACCTTAAACATCAATGTAAATAATTAAGAAATATTTAGAGGAATATTTTAAATAAATGCAATCTAGACTTTTATATATAAAAATTATTTTAATTTTTTTCTTATTGCATTTTCCATATGAACATCTCTTCTTGACACTGAACTGATTTAAGTATCAGCATATACAGATTTTGGGGTACATCTGTAGAATTGGTAAGACTGATCATAATTTTTGTATAACAGTTCACCAAGACTAAAATTACTCATTTGGTATCTGACAGTGTAAGGGTCCGGCGAAACGTCAGAGTAAGAGACCACAAGAGACTGTCTTATGCAAAAGCAGAAGGGTGGGTTTATTTGGAGACCAGCATGCTGGGGCCCGAGATCTCTATAGCAAAGAGAGATAGAGCCCTGAGAACTGCTTGAGCAGAGCTTATATACTTTTCTTGGAGAGGGCAGGGAGGGAAGTTCATTGATGGGTCAGGGCAAGTGAGCAGTTTGCCTGCAACCGAGTGAGGGAGTGCATCCTGCAGTTTGGCAGTTGGGGACAGCACATCCTGGGAACAAGATTAGCAAACAGTTCACATTTGGGGACAACACATCCTGGGAACAAGATTTCAACAGTGTTCTGTTAAGCATATAGAAAAACAGAGTGACAAGTACCTATTTTATTAACCTTTCATTCCCCACTTCTTTTTCTGGCTACTTTTAATCATAAAAGTGATCATTGGGGGGTGTCACATTCTGTGTCTGCTAGTGGGGTATATTGTTGTCTGATTACCATGAGTTTGACTTGTCCAATTTTGGGCTTGGAGAAAGGAAACTGCACAGTTGATCAAATAGAGTCCTAGAGTTAGCAACAATATAAGAACTATTAAAGGACCGGCCAGGGCTGATAAAAGCGTAGTTAACCAGGGGGACTGTGTGAACCAAGACTCATACCACCCTTTTTGGGCTTCTCTCTCTTGTTGAAGCTCTTTAAGGCGTCTTTTTAATTTATTTATAGATTTTTTTTTATAACTTTAGTATGGTCGGCATAAAAACAACATTTTCCCCTTAATGCAGCATAAAGGCCTTCCTCTCTCATAAGAGGAGGTCTAACCCTCACCTGTTCTGTAAAACAACTTCAGAGAGAGAGGTTAAAGATTCCTGCAAAGCTGTGATGGAGGTTTCTAATATTTTTAAGTCCATTGCTGTTTCTAATTGGGTCATTTGTTGTGTCCTATAGACCAGGGCAGTGGTCCTTGTGTCCACCCCTGCAGCAATTCCCATTCCTAATAAGATGGCTAAAGTGAGGGATACAGGTTCCCGGAGGAACCGGGTTGTATGCCCCCCTATTTGATCTTTAAATGAACCTGCGTCATGATAGAGCACTCTGGGATGCTGCAGTCAGGCTGCAGCAAAATAACCGGGGGGTGAGGAATAACTTCTGTAGATTGATACAGCAGGAGTGGGAGCCGTTTATTGTAGGGCAACAAAGCTATTTATACATTTTGCACAGCTTATCTTAATTAGCATAAACTAGATACATCAATCAACCAATAAGGCATCTCCAAACTTAATGGCTCGCTTTTGTTACTTTTCAAACCACTCCCTCTGACATTTACCAGGCACCATCCAGACTTGTTTATGAACTCTTAACATTTCCCTGGCAAAATACCAGGTGTTATTTTTGACTTATTTACAGACCTTAACACTGGGAAACATCTGCACCATTACATAATTAATCACATCTGTTGACCATTTTATGAAAACATAAATAATGTTTAAGTATATAGAATTATACTGTTGTAGGGATGGATAAGGCAAGGCACCTAAGATAGCACTGAAGACAGGGAATCAGTTCTATTTGGTTGTAACCAGATTCAGAGGGCATTGCTTCTGTTGTAATCAATTAATCCCTTGAATCCCAAGTTCAGGTAGTTTTAGAATTTTGTACTCAGCATGTAAAGGAAGGGGCTTAGAAGTTCACAGTCTGCAGAAGTTCACAAAAAGCAGTTTTGTTTCTGTTATTTTTTTTTTTTTTCTGTTCTGGGCAAGTTAACTTTTCAAGGACACCTGGGAGGGGGAGAAGTCTTTTTTTTTTCTTTGCCAGCTGTTACCATGGAGCCCAGTTGATAACTTTTTTTATCTTAGAAATGTAGCTATCTCTGTGAAGCCCCACCTCAAGGCCAGAGGCCCTGTTCACATATTTTGTGAAAAACTAGTAAGGGGGTGTCTAGCTTAGAAGTGCTGATTTTTCCATCCAGTGGCCAAATAGAACAGGGCAACACGAAAATAGGAAGTTTATCTATACTGAACTCTTTTATAGGGACTCTTTTGCTGAAAGTCCTAAAGTCAGACATTGTTTAGACTTCTGGAGAAGGTCAGTTAAGACTTTTCTGTGGGCCTGGTACAGAGGGGGAGGACAGGGAAGGCGGTGCTGAGAGCAGCTCCGTGGATCTGAGAATGAGGAAGGAGAGATGTAAAAGAATAATGGGAAAGAGGTTTGGGATTTTCTTAGCAATAAAAACTTGAGTAGTAGAACAGGTAGAGCAGAGGAGAAGACTGGAGTGAGTATCCCAAAAAGCCTGTGAGGGACTTTAAATTTTAGTAACCTGTTTTTAGTAATGATAAAGCAACTTTAAAGGCCATTTTCATTACATTTTGGATAGTTTTGGTGGGACCCGGTGTGGGCACTGACAGGAGAAGAGAGGAGTGAATGGGTGGAGAGATACCTCAGTACTTGTTACTTTAGCAAGGGGGCAATGGTCTGAGAACTGGCGGAGGTTTGGGTTCCATCAGGTAGCCCCTGTATATTTACATCTTTATGACTTACAGACGAAGTCGGTTTTTCCCCCACATAGCCGTGACTGCTTGTGGCTTTGATAGTTCGCCAGGCAAACATAGTAATTTAGGTTAGCCAACCTGCATCTGGCTCGCGTGTCCCTACATCCATAATGTTTGTTTCTATTATCTATGGTACGGAAGGGATTTAATGGAATTTTAGTGGGATTCTTTTTATCAGGGATACCCAATAGGAAAGACCTATAGACAGCTGACAAATGTCTAGGTGGAGAGATGGCCACCAGGTCCCTAAGGGGGCTGTATGTGAGATAGATCATACTTTTTGTCCAGTAGGATTTCTGCTTAGCCATCCCTGCTGATGAGGGTTAGGACTACTGGTGGTCAAGGGGAGAAACTATAGCCCTATCCACTCAGCGCAATTTGAGAGGGTTACCAGTCTTTTCCAATTCCCAGCCAGAGTCTGGACAGGGCGCAGGCTTGAGATGAGAGGCATGGATCCAGGAAGTGATTCGGTTTACCCTTACCGCTGTGTTATAAGTAGCACCTGGTATGGTCCTTTCCAGCGGGGTTCTAGGGATGACACCTGATGTCGTCTTACATAGATGAAGTTTCCCATTTGATATCAGTGTGGAGTTCCTTCGTCCCCAGGTTGGTAGGCAGTGGCCAGCTTTTTCCACAGGTATCACTGAGTTTTTTCAAAAGCTTTAAGTCTGTCAAGCAAGGGGGTGTGGAAGGGATTGTTAGGTCTTAGAGTTGGGGTCAGGTCCCTTATTGGAGGAGGGTCATCATAGAGAATTTCATAGGGGGTGAGGTTACACAAAGAAACAGAGGGAATATTTCTTGTATGAAACAGTGCATAAGGCAGGAGCATAGTCCAATCTTTTATGCCGGTCTCCAAGCTTAATTTCGTCAAGGTCTCTTTAATGGTTTTATTCATTCTTTTTATCTGTCCTGAGCTCTGGGGTCTATAAGCAATGTAACCTCCAATTAATCCCCAGGGTCCTGGTTAACCCCTGACTTACCTGGGCCACAAATGCCAGTCCATTATCAGACCTTATTACCTTAGACAGGCAGTATGTTGGAAAAATATCTTCTAGGATCTTCTTGACTACTATTTGCGCCATTTCTTTTTTGTGGGGAAGGCTTCAATCCATCCTGAAAATGTATCTACAAAGATTAGGAGAAATTTAAGACCATACCTTGCTGGTTTAATTTTAGTAAAGTACACTTCCCAAAATTGTCCTGGTCTGGTTCTTCGAAGACGTCTTCCTATAGAAAGTTTGGAGGGGTAAGCATTAACCAATTGATAGACCCGACAGACTTTTATTACCCGTTCAGTTATTTCCTTTTGCTGTGAGCCGGTTACTGGAAAACTCTGTTCTTGATCCTTCAGGAATGCCTGCAATTTCTTTGAACCAAGGTGAGTGAGTTGATGTAGTTGATGTAGTGTAGGGCTTTCTGAAATTGCAGGCTGGGCTCAGTAAAGTCGAGGAGTTCAGTGTCAGTGTCCTTATGTTCCTCCGGTGTGGAAAGTGTTAACATGTTTACTCTGTTTAAGGCTGCCAATTTAGCCTCTTCATCTGCCTTCTTGTTAGATGGGGGTGGTATCTGCACAACAGTTTGTTTTCTGGGCTCAGTGAGCCATCATTTACCGCCCCTAAGGGAATAGCCCAGGAAGATTACTTCTTGCTGGCAAATTTGGGCCTTTTTGACAGAAGCTCTATACCCGAGTTGAGCAAGCTCAGATAGTAGTGCTTGGGTCCCAGACTCACAGTTTTCCTTGGTGTCCACTGCCAGTAGTAGGTCATCCACATATTGGAGTAGGGTGACTTCAGGGTGCATGGTTCTGAAGTTATTGAGATCTCTGTGGAGGGCTTCATCAAAAAGAGTGGGGGAGTTCTTGAATCCCTGTGGAAGTCTGGTCCAAGTTAGTTGACCAGATGTTCCAGTTTCTGGGTTTACCCACTCGAAAGCAAACAGCAATTGACTATCTTTATGTAGAGGCAAGCAAAAGAAAGCATCTTTTAAGTCCAGGACAGTATACCATTTTCGCTCGGGGTTAAGGGTGCTAAGCAGATTGTACGGATTAGGTACTGTGGAGTGAATGTCCTACACTCTGTTGTTGATCTCTCTTAGGTCTTGATTAGGGCGATAGTCCCCGGTTCCTGGCTTTTTTTACTGGTAGCAGGGGAGTGTTCCAGGCCGATTGACAGGGCTTTAGGACCCCTAAGGCCAGATAATTCTGAATATGGGACCTTATCCCATCTTTAGTTTCTTTGCTCAGAGGATATTGTTTAATATTAATTGGGGAGGCTGAGGTTTTTAACTCCACTGTTATTGGAGGTTGTTTCACGGCTAGGCTTAACCCAGCAGTTTCTGCCCAGGCATCTGGGTAATCTGTTATCCATTTCTGGGGTAGCTTGCCTGTTTGATCAGTCTTGGGGGGTGTGAAGAGTTGATGTTCATCTTCTACTGACATAGTTAAAGCCATGACTATAGGAGTTTTTACTGAAGGATTTAGAAATTCCATTTGGGGGCCTTCAGGGTTAAAAGTTATTCTGGCCCGGAGTTTGGTGAGCAGATCTCTGCCCATCAATGGGGCTGGGCATTCTGGGATCACTAGGAAGGAGTGATGGACTTTTCCTTTTCCCAGGTCCATGGTCCTCTTAGTTGTCCAAGCCCGATATTTACTGCCGTTAGCCCCTTGAATTAGAGACCTTTTAGTTGATAGAGGGCCCAATGGGGCCTTAAGGGCTGAGTATATTGCCCCTGAATCCTTTTCAAATTTTACTTTTTTTAGTCATCCTCCAGAGTTAAAATGGCTGGCTGGCGTGGCTGTTTCTTTCTAGGGCACTCTTTGGCCTAGTGTCCTTTTTCTCTACAGTAGACATATTGATCTGAGGCCAGAGGTGGCTTTTGGCGTGGACCCAGGTATCCCTTTCTGTCTCCCTGTTTCTTAACTTTTGGCCTATTTGTTCTTGTGACCAGGACCTTAGTTAATGTCTCAGTCTGTCTTTTGTTTCTTTCATCTTCCCTCCTTTTTTCCTTCTCTTCCTCAGTTTCTCTCTTATAGTATACCTTCTCAGCTTCTCTGACTAAATCTCTCAAAGTCATATCTTGTAATCTATCTAAGCGTTGTAACTTTCTTTTAATATCTAGGGCAGCTTGCCCAATAAAGGTCATCGTGACAGATGCCTTTTGATCCTCTGCCTGAGGATCAAAAGGAGTAACTTACTCAATGCTTCCATAATTCTTTCCAGAAACATAGAGGGTGATTCATTAGGCTGTTGAATAATCTTTCTTACCTTGGCCAAATTAGTTGGCTGTCTAGTGGCTGCTTGGAGACCTGCTATTAGAGCCCAGCAATAAGTGGACATATGCTCCCTACCTTCAAAGGTGTTGGGGTCCCAGTTGGGTCGGTTCAAGGGGAAGTCAGCTTCGATTATGTTGGGAAGTTGTGTCGGTTGCCCATCTTGTCCGAGGATATTTTTTTCTTGCTTCTAGGAGGATTCTCTCTTGTTCTTCTGTCGTGAAGAGAGTGCCTAAGAGTTGTTGGCAGTCATCCCAAGTAGGCTGGTGTGTGCAGTGGGGGAGTTATCTGGAGGGCACTGAGCTGGCTTAACCTCCTCCAGTAGTGGAGAAGCCGAGTCAGCAGCAGGGGAATCACTTAGAGGGTGTTGGGGGTTGGGGAAGGAAGGCAGGGGATAAGGAATGGGAGGAGAGTTCAGCAGAGTCAAATCTTGAGACTGAGGGAGAACAAAGGGTGGAGAAGGAGCTGAGGGTTTGAGAGATAGAATCGTGGGGGGAGGAGTATGAGTGGGGGGAGGGACAAGCAAAAGCCTTCACACATGGAGGAGGAGATTCACAGAGGTCCTGCCAAGTTAAGATATACAGCTGTTGATCTGGATGGCTATGTGGTCCTGGCTGAAAGACAAAGACAATATCTCTGACTTTTTAAATTAGTGGGAAGTAGAAAGATCCTTCTGGAGGCCATCCAATTCCAAAGGCGGGCCATTCTGAGGCACAGAGAGTCTGCCAGGTCAGGCGTTTTAGTGAAAAAGAAAGATTCTGAGCCCTTAAGTGGTCTTCAGTCCAGTGAATGACTCTGTCCCATAATGAAAGTTACTTGAACAAAGACAGGGACAATACAAACGTGACACCAACACAGACACACAATGAACAGTAAACGTGTAACACAAATCCAGAGGCAAAGATTAAAAACAGACAGTGAATTCAACCTGAGAGAAAGAATAGTTGCCGGCAAAACCAGACGGGTTGGCAGCAGAATACAGATGAGGGCACCTCCGTCCCTCCCAGATGGGGGCACCTCCGTCTCCCCCAGAGTCTTTCAAAGCGTCCCCTGAAAAGACCGTGGCCTGTGGCTTCTTGACACGTCTGTCACCACCGCCAGGGGAAGCTTACGCTCTCCGCTAGCAACCACACTCTGCCAACCCAAAACCAAAAAACCAGAAGCTCTGAGAGCTTTCACTCTTCTCTGAGCCAGAAACCAGAAGCTCTGAGAGCTTTCGCTCTTCTCTGAGCCAGAAACCAGAAGCCAGACAATCGCAAAGGAAAAACAAGGAGGAGAATAAGAAGGAGATAAGGCGCCTTACTTACCCCCCTAAAGGAGTCTTGTTGAGGTCTCCATGTCCGGCGATGCACACTTCCTGGCCAACGCACCAAATGTAAGGGTCCGGCGAAATGTCGGAGTAAGAGACCACAAGAGACTGTCTTATGCAAAAGCAGAAGGGTGGGTTTATTTGGAGACCAGCATGCTGGGCCCCGAGATCTCTATAGCAAAGAGAGATAGAGCCCTGAGAACTGCTTGAGCAGAGCTTATATACTTTTCTTGGAGAGGGCAGGGAGGGAAGTTCATTGATGGATCAGGGCGAGTGAGCAGTTTGCCTGCAACCAAGTGAGGGAGTGCATCCTGCAGTTTGGCAGTTGGGGACAGCACATCCTGGGAACAAGATTTCAACAGTGTTCTGTTAAGCATATAGAAAAACAGAGTGACAAGTACCTATTTATTAACCTTTCAACAGTAGGATACTTAAGATATTTATTGGAGTTATTTGGGAAAAGACCTTAAGCTTATGTTTCTTATGTTTCTTAGGTCTGTTCATACTTGGAAGTATTCACTGTAATTACCACCTGGCACATCCATATAGAGTACACCTCTCCCTAAGACAGTGCCTTTTTATTAATATCTTGATTTCTATTTGTTTATTTTTATGTGGTGCTAAGGAATGAGCTCAAGGCCTCACACATGAGAGGCAAGCAGTCTACAACCGAGCTACAACCCCAGCCCCTAAGAGAGTGCCTTTTGTATTATTATCTTTTAGTTAACACTTCTTATTTAAAATCACAAACAGAACAGAAATATCTAATTTCCCATTCTTTTGTAGCCCATTTCCACTTTGAACAATTTAAAACTAAAAGATATTTTTTCTTTACTAAATTGATAAGCAGTATTACAAATTTCAAAACGATCTTTTGAAACCCATGTAGGGAACAGTTATAAACTGCTGTGACATAGTATAATATTTTTCTGTCAAGTGTCAAATTTTCATTAACCAGAAAAACAACAGTATATTCTTATGCTTTGATTATAGTGTACAATGATGGGAAATATATATCCATATTTATCATATGAGAATAAAATTTGACATAGATTCCTAATGTTGATTTTATTATGTTTTAGTTTACATCATTTAAAAATTATTTGCCTTTTTGGTAAATTGTAATAGCAAGGCCAGAAAATATTAAATTGCTGAAATTAATTAATATATTACTTAATAAAACAAAATATATAATAATAATATTAAATATAAGAAGGTGTTGCAACCTGTACAGTGGTTAATTCAGGAAACTAGAAAGGGGCAATGGGGGATTAGAAAAAAACGAACAGATATACAACAAGAGAAAAATCTGGGACTTAGAGGGTACCACACTTTAATGGACTGCAATAAAGATAAGTCAGCTCAACATGTTTATTATATAGGTTTTAACATCAAAGGGATGCATTGAAAGAAAGTTACTTTAAAAAATAACAGAGGTCAAAAGTATGAACAGCCCCATTATAGTCATCAGCTTGAGCTCACAAATATCCACCGCTGGGTAGCTAGCATTTGAACCTTAGGAGGTCATGAACTGATAAACTCCATGGTAACCATGGAATTTCCTTTTGAACAGGGCATCATAATACAACTGCATGGTTTTCTTAGCACCTTTGCACTGAGAAATTCTCAAGAGAGGAGTCACTTATTTTGGGATAGCTCAAAGTCCATCATTTATTTACTGCTCCCAACAAGAAGGAATGAAAGAATTAGAATATAGAAATTTCCATTATAGTTTTCATAATTGAAGCACATTTGACTACAGGTTTTCTTTTATTTTTTTTAATTGTTGGTTGTTCAAAACATTACATAGTTCTTGATATATCATATTTCACATTTTGATTCAAGCGGGTTATGAACTCCCATTTTACCCCGTATACAGCTTGCAGAATCACATCAGTTACACTTCCATTGATTTACATATTGATATACTCATGTCTGTTGTATTCTGCTGCCTTTCCTATCCTCTACTATCCCCCCTCCCCTCCCCTCCCCTCCCCTCCCCTCTTCTCTCTCTACCCCCACTACTGTAATTCATTCCTCCCCCTTGTATTATTTTTCCCTTTCCCCTCACTTCCTCTTGTATGTAATTTTGTATAACCCTGAGGGTCTCCTTCCATTTCCATGCAATTTCCCTTCTCTCTCCCTTTCCCTCCCACCTCTCATCCTTGTTTAATGTTGGACTTCTTCTCATGCTCTTCTTCCCTAGTCTGTTCTTAGTTACTCTCCTTATATCAAAGAAGACATTTGGCATTTGTTTTTTAGGGCTTGGCTAGCTTCGCTTAGCATAATCTGCTCTAATGCCATCCATTTCCCACCAAATTCTATGATTTTGTCATTTTTTTAATGCAGAGTAATACTCCATTGTGTATAAATGCCACATTTTTTTTTTTTATCCATTCGTCTATTGAAGGGCATCTAGGTTGGTTCCACAGTCTTGCTGTACTTTTAGAATATGAGGTACAAGCATTCAAAAGGAATAACAGATATGTCAAAACAAATCCCAATATTCTGTATTACTGATAAATATAATGCACTGATTAAAAAAGTATAAAAGGTTTAACAGAATATACGTAAAAAGAAGTAAAAGTCAAGACTCTTTAGAGACAATGTGTATTAAAAATAACAATAGGATTTTGTAGTATTTCTTTTTTCTACATGTGTTATAACTCTGACTCTTAGAGTAGATATGGTTCAGAAGATGTCACAAACTGTGAAATCTAGGATCCATTCCATACATTTTCACTAATTTTTGAGATTTTTAGGAGAAAACAAAGTTTAAAACAAAGTTTGAGAGGGCTTTAAATCCTTGAAGAACTCCAAATCATACACAGAGTAACTACCAAATGAAGACTTCATTATCTGGACCTTGCTCAGTTCTTAGAAATCAGGACTTCTTGCATTGTTTTCCCTCTATCAAATTATTTGCAATTCATCCTTCAAAAGTTTATGATATTAAGACTTAGGTACTAGAACAGAGATCCTGTGCCTAATAGAAGAAAAAGTAGGCAAATTCTTGGTGAAGAAAGGACTTAGGAACTGACTTGCTTAACAAGACTACTAAAGCACAAGAAGTAAAATCAAGTATCAATAAATGGGATGGATTGAAACAAAAAGCTTCTCAGCAAAGAACCATGAAGAGAGAGTCTACAGAACAGGAGAAAATCATTACCATTAACTCCTCACATAGAGCATTATCTCCAGAATATATAAAGAACTCAAAAAACTTAACACACAAAAAAAACCCCAAATAACCCAATCAATAAATGGGCTAAGGAACTAACAGATACTTAACAGAGAAATACAATTGATCAACAAATATATGAAAAAAAAATATTCAATATCTCTATCAATTAGAGAAATGCAAATCAAAATTAATTTTAAGATATCATCTCACTCCAGTCAGAATGGCAATTATCAAGAATATAGGCAAAAATAAATGCTGGCAAGGATTCGGGGGAAAGGGTGCACTCATACATTGCTGGAAGGACTGCAAATTGGTGCAACCACTATGGAAAGTAGCATGGAAATTCCTCAGAAAATTCAGAATGGAACCACCATTTAGCCCAGCTGTTTATACCCAAAGGACTTAAAATCATCATACTACAGTGATGTAGCCATATCAATTTTTATAGCAGTTCAACTCACAATAGCTAAACTATTGAACCAACCTAAGTTCCCTTCAACAGACGATTGATAAAGAAACTGTGGCATGTATACACAATGCAATATTAGCTCTAAAGAAGGATGAAATGATAGCATTTGCTGGTAAATGGATGGAGCTAGAGAATATCATGGTAAGCAAAATAAGCCAATCCCCAAACATCAAAGGCCAAATGTTTTCTCTGATATGCTGATGCTAATTCACAATAAGGAGGGTGCACTAGGGAAGAACAGAGTTACTTTGGTTTAGGCAGAGGGAGTGAAGGTAGGGGAGGGGTTTTGGGGGTAGGAAGGGTAATAGAAAGAATCAGACATTAATACTCTATGTGCATATATGACAACATGACCAGTGTGATCCTATGTACAACAGAAGAATGATGTCATACTCCTTTGATGTGTGATGTGTCAGAATGCATTCTACTATCATGTTAACTAATAGAACAGATAAAACAAAAGTTCATGGTATTAATACTTCTCTGTCCCTGTTTGCAAGTAGTCCTTTACTTGAAATAGTGCATCTTACTGTACCTTCAGTCATATTTTTTTACACATCTTTTTAGCCTGATGTTCCACATTCACTGAAGGATTGTCCTGGGACCCTAAACATTCTTGGACTACATCTTTGGTATTTTCATTAGATTTACTGCAGACATCCATTAATTAATTTTAGTTAGCTTATGTGAAAATTTTAATAAAATATGTTTACATGTCTTTTTAAATTGTAGCAAATTATATGTTAAATCAAAGCTGATTCTCAAGTTCCATGCCATTACTGCAACCTATTTTGTTTTTTTTTTCTGAATTTTAATGAAAGAAATATATCTGTCATGATATCTAATAGCAGATATTTTTACAGATTCTTTGAAGTTGCACAATTTGAATTTTCAAGTTCATCCTTACTGTTATTCAGAACCTCAATATATATAAAAAATTCAATTGCATCCAATATACACTGACAATTCAAAGATAAATAGAGGGAGCCATTTTGGAAATTAATAATCATAATCATGGATATAATTGATTTTGTTTGATTTCATGGTTAGCCATGAAAAATACTACTGCATAAATTATTTCTCTAAGTGAAAATTGCATTTAAAATACAATGGAAATTCTGGACATTTTGATGATGATTTTATTTAACTCTTGAATGAGTGTTTAGGCCTATAAAATGACTGAAAATAATATATACCCATAAAAACAAAGTTGCTTTAGGGTTAATCTTCTGTAATATGCTTAAAGTTGATCCTTACCTATGTACACAGTTTTCCAATTATGTTCTAATATGTTTCCTTCAAATATGAGTTATACCTGGAAAATATGATAAAAATGTTGATTTAAATTCCATATTAGCTAATAACCCAATCAATTTTCAATATTCATTTGAACGTTTATTTTAAAATCAGTACTAATGGGAAATAACTCATCAGGAAAAAATTTAAAATGAAGATTTGAGAGTGGGTCAGAATCAAAGATATGTTCATTTCTTTTTACCAAGACAACACATCAATAATTGAGGGAATGTTTTCCAGAAAAGCACGTGATGCTAAAATTGTCATATCCCTCTTCTCTAATGTTTTATGTATCATATCTCCCATTATTTTAATTAGTTTATATTCCTAAAATATTACATATGGTTTTTATTTCTTTAATGTCAGTTTGCCCTCAGTAGACTGTTATCTCTATGAATCAATGTTCAGCTATAATTACAAGATATTTCAAAATAATTTTACTAAATGATTCATTAGTGAATGAATGAATTTGTGACTCATAGGAAAGATATAATATTTTGTTCTGAGTGAAACATAACTCCATCTATAATATCTTCTGATTAAGTTGAGTCTCAAATGGGCATAGTGAGAAGCTGAAAACATGTTCATCCTGATATTTAGCACAATGTTGTAGAAAAAATAAGTTCTCCAAATATGGCTGTTGAATTAACCCATCCTGAACAAAAGGCACATGTTGACTCTGTAAGTAATCGGAGGACACTGATCTTGATCACTTTCATATGCTTTAAGAAACACTGAAAGTATGTGATAAAACTTATTTATTGACGAGTTGCACAGTACTACATGTGTGTAGTATTTGGGATTAAATTCAGTAGTGCTGTACCACTGAGCTCTATCCCCATCCTTTTTCATTTATTTTTCTGAGGGTAAAGGATCTTGTCTAATTTTCCAGGCTGTCTTAGAACTTGTAATCCTTCTGCTCAGATTTCTATGTAGCAGGGATTATAGATGTGCACAATTGTGCCCAGATAAAATGTTTTATCTTTTATCCTTTTACATTTGTGACTTTCCTCTGGAGATAGTCATGCTAGTGTGATCTCTTTATTAACATTGGTACCTTCAAGAACCCATTTGTCATCCTAAATAAGCCTTACTGCTCTACTATTCCCAGGTAAAGGAAAGACTTCCCTCAATTTATTATTTTTTTCCCTGACCACTGAACTGAATGCACATCTATGATCATGAAAAAATGTAAAACTAGTTATGTTTAAAATCTTAGTAATTAATATGTATTAGATGAATATATTTGCTTATCATGTCATTATTAATCTTTTATTTTTTAAACTTACACTTTCTAAGTGTACAGATCCCACTGCCGAAATATCAGATTGAAAGTTTCATAGGCTGTAGAACAGTGCCCCAAATGTATACCATCTCCTTTATTGCTGTTCCTCCCTTTTCTCACAACCACTCCTCAAATATCCTGTCTTTTTTTGTTGTCATATCATCCTTCCTTCAAAATTTAAGAAGGCCAAGTTTCTTTATGTGTATTTTCATTATTGCTGCTCATTTTGACTGTTATGAGTCAAATATATTCTCTTTCTTTTTCTCTGCTCTGGAAGAGAATAAAGGATTACTTGTTTCTTCTGCTCATGTACAAAGGGAGAAGAGACAATTTACTTTATTGGGTTTTGGGTTTGTTATTGTTTTGGTTTTTATTTTCTGTTCCTAAATTTGTTATTTTTTAAACATAACTGGAGCGAAGAAGAGAAAAAGCTAACTACATTTTGAAGATTACTTCACTACCAGTTTTGAACAGATATTTTCCCCTTGCCTTAAACGAGTGTATAGAAGGATTGATAATGGAAAAATTGAGATTTGCTAATGTTAAGAAAAAGAAGCAAAGGGCTTAGAAAAATTACTGAGATTATTTCTTGTTAGGAAAAGTCAAGAAATTAAAATAATAGAATTACTTGAGAGAAGTGACAAAAAATTTTGTTAAAAAAATAGTGAAACACATTCATAAAGAATGTCTTTACAGGGATTTGCTTAAAAGTTAAATTATGAAGTTTCACCTCTTTTTTCCAATAATAATAAAAAACTTGTTTGCTAACTATAGTTCTAGTTATCTCTGTATCTTTAAAATCTCTCCTACTTAAAAATCAAAGTATAGATTTATTGAGAGAAAAGTTACAAAGCTACAACATGCTCTTTAATGGTCTTTTCATGAGAACTATTCTGTGTGGTAAGAAGCATAAAAAGAATAATGCCTTTTTCACCTATCAATGACAGAAAATATTGTGATGTCATTGAACTAAAAGTGATGGTAAGGTATCCATTTACAGATGACAGTCAACTTAAAAGAAAAATAAAATACTTAGTCCTGCTACATTTCCCTTTTCTTCATCCAGAAGAATGATGTAATGCATGTGTATCAAAATGGTGATTACATTTTTGGTGTTGGCTTGGGGTTATGAATCTAATCACAGTTGCCAACAAAATTAAAATTAGTTCATCAGAGGTGAATATGAATCTGACATCATGTCCCCATGCACATATATGAAAAAATAGTGAATCCCACCATCATGTACCTCCATAAGAGTGAAATTCTGTCTAGAATAAGTATATTCCATGCTTGTATAATTATATCAAAATGGATTCCACTGTCATATATAACTAAAAAAATTAAAAAATGATAAAATTTAAAAAATAGAGTAACTTTACAGAAGATTAACTTGACAAACATTGCTTAACCTGCTTCATCCAGGTGATCTATTTGACATCAAGAGTAATGCCATTTTGTCATCATGTACATTTTGTATTATGTGACATTGACTCTGTGCTCTAGATCACCCAAACTGATGAACTCATTCTACTCATGAATAAAATGTTGCCCAAGTTGCAGTAGGGAGTATCTTACAAAACACTCAATGAAAAAAATCCCCAAAAATTAAAGTACAGGATTCAATGGCATCACTAGTGGATTACACCAGAAATTTAGCAAAGAACAACAAATTCTTCTCAGATTCTTTAAAAAAAATGAGAAGGGAACACTTGTTTCTAATGACCAAATATGTAAAGTTTTATGTTCTGCATACTTCTAGTAATAGAAAACTTTACATATATTTAAAATCAACTGTTTTAAAAATATTTGAAATAACATCCTAATATCAATAAATTTAATTCTGGAGAGCCAATCTTTATAACATTTTTTACAATTGCTCATGCCAAATCACCATAGAATTTATACTTCTAAATTTACTTAATTATTTTTATTTTGAATATAAATTTTTATTTTGCTCCAAGTGTCTTAAGCAACCATTTTTATGATATATATATCTGTGTGTCTTTATATATGTGTATGTACCCATTTATATACTTTTTAAAAAAACAATAATTTGTACAATTTTATTTTTGTTGGTATTTTGTTGTTATTATTAATTATGTAATCTTGATAGTTGTACACTT